>NC_051861.1:60880147-61227343 GCF_015732765.1 Culex quinquefasciatus | reverse complement strand
AGTGCCTTACGAGGTTTCGACAAAAGCGGATCCACGGTGGTAATTTTATTGCTCACACACACACACGCACACATTGAAAGACAGAGTTTGTGCACTAAATTGGGAGGAATTCTGTTCTTATGAAGATTGTAAGGACAGTCACCGGACCAGAATGATTTGGGGCAATGGGCTTGGGACCACATTTATAGGATATTGGCCACACCCGGAGTGGCCAGTGCCCTCGGGAAGGTTCTACCGGGGGGGAGATTAATCGAACCATACGACTTGGGGCAATATGGGTATCAAAATTCATGGTTTTTGAAACTTGTAATGAAAATGGAATTTTGATACCCATATTGCCCTAAGTCGTATGGTTCGATTAGTGTCCCCACGGTAGAAGCTTCCCGAGGGCAATGGCCACTCCGGGTGTGGCCAATCCGGTCAAAATGGCCATTTTCATTACAAGTTTCAAAAACCATGAATTTTGATACCCATATTGCCCCAAGTCGTATGGTTCGATTAATGTCCCCCCGGTAGAACCTTCCCGAGGGCACTGGCCACTCCGGGTGTGGCCAATATCCTATAAATGTGGTCCCAAGCCCATTGCCCCAAATCATTCTGGTCCGGTGACTGTCCTTACAATCTTCATAAGAACAGAATTCCTCCCAATTTAGTGCACAAACTCTGTCTTTCAATGTGTGCGTGTGTGTGTGTGAGCAATAAAATTACCACCGTGGATCCGCTTTTGTCGAAACCTCGTAAGGCACTGAATTTTTCTGAGGCTATCTGTTAGCTTAAATAGTTCGCATGAAATGTGGCAACAGTGGTGCAACATTCTCGCGTGACAGTTCCACGTAAACAGGAGAGGAGGCAAAATTTGCACCATGTTGCCACATTTCATGCGAACTATTTAAGCTAACAGATAGCCTCAGAAAAATTCAGTGCCTTACGAGGTTTCGACAAAAGCGGATTCACGGTGGTAATTTTATTGCTCACACACAAACACGCACTCATTGAAAGACACAGTTTGTGCACTAAACTGGGAGGAATTCTGTTCTTATGAAGATTGCAAGGACAGTCACCGGACCAGAATGATTTGGGGCAATGGGCTTGGGACCACATTTATAGGATATTGGCCACACCCGGAGTGGCCAGTGCCCTGGGGAAGGTTCTACCGGGGGGACATTAATCGAACCATACGACTGGGGGCAATATAGGTATCAAAATTCATGGTTTTTTAAACTGGTAATGGAAATGGGCATTTTGACTGGATTGGCCACACCCGGAGTGGCCAGTGCCCTCGGGAATGTTCTACCGGGGGACATTAATCGAACCATACGACTTGGGGCAATATGGGTATCAAAATTCATGGTTTTTGATACTGGTAATGAAAATGGCCATTTTGACCGGATTGGCCACACCCGGAGTGGCCAGTTCCCTCGGAAAGGTTCTACCGGGGGGACATTAATCGTACCATACGACTTGGGGCAATATGGGTATCAAAATTCATGATTTTTGAAACTGGTAATGAAAATGGCCATTTTGGCAGGATTGGCCACACCCGGAGTGGCCAGTGCCCTCGGGAAGGTTCTACCAGGGGGACATTAATCGAACCATACGACTTGGGGCAATATGGGTATCAAAATTCATGGTTTTTTAAACTGGTAATGAAAATGGCCATTTTGACCGGATTGGCCACACCCGGAGTGGCCAGTGCCCTCGGGAAGGTTCTACCGGGGGGACATTAATCGTACCATACGACTTGGGGCAATATGGGTATCAAAATTCATGATTTTTGAAACTGGTAATGAAAATGGCCATTTTGACCGGATTGGCCACACCCGGAGTGGCAATTGACCTCGGGAAGGTTCTACCGGGGGGACATTAATCGAACTATTCGACTTGGGGCAATATGGGTACCAAAATTCATGGTTTTTGATACTAGACATGAAAATTACCATTTTGATTGGACATTTTCCGAACCATACTTGTTTTGGCAATTTATTTCCACAGAGGTGCCAAAGATTGAAAACATTTTATAGGAATAAATTATTTAGGATTAAATACATAGGCAATGTTTTAAAAATATAAAATAAAATAGAATATTTTTTAGGAGTTTTGTACAAAGTTCTTTGTCCTATTGGTCATGTAGAACATTAAATAAAACAATTTGACTACCTTTTTGAAAATAAAATTTCACTAGAGGTGGCCTCATGACAAAATTAAAAAAATGAAAAAAGTAGAGCAACATAAAAAAAGATCAAAGATACCTAAATATTTTAAAAATAGGATTTTACCAGCGGCGTTTTGTTGATAAAATTATTTGACTATCGACGCTCCTCAAGCTATAAAGACTATTCAAAATTAGTCAAACAAAGTTTGCCAACCGGCGCAAAAAATTGTTGTAGCTAGAACGCTAAATTTTTATTTTTTTATGTTACCGTACGCCAAACTTTGTTTTGCTCCTATTAAACAGTCTTTATGTTGCTAGAGGGGCGTCGATAATCAAACTTTTTTTTGTTGAATGTTTTAATTTTGTCATAATAGCGGTTCCAGTAAAATCTTATGTTTAAAATATTTGTATCATTTTTAAGCTGATTTGGGCACTGATTATTCAACTTTTTTTTCAATATTTTTACCATTTTTTTCCCCACTCATAAGGGCGCCTCCAGTAAAACTTACATATTGAGAATTTACATACAAATGTTTACGTCATAGGGGCACCCCCATTCCATTTTCCATATCGAGAATTTGCATGATTTTTTTAAGTCGTAGGGGCGCCTCAAATCAAAATGTTCATATCGAGAATTTGCATTTTTTTTAGTCATAAGGGCGCCTCCAGTCAAATTTTCATAAAAAATTTGTATGATTTTTTTAAAGTCGTAGTGGCGCCTCCAATTAAATTTTCATAATTTTCATAAAAATGTTTTAGTCATAGGGGCGCCTCCAGTCAATTTTCATAATAAGAAATTGTATGATTTTTTTAAGTCATAAGGGCGCCTCAATCCAAGTTGCCATATCGAGAATATGCCTTTAAAGTCGTAGAGGCGTCTTCAGTCATATTTTTTACATTAACATTATTTTTTTAAATACATATTTTAAAAAAATAATTCATAGGGGTGCTTCCAGTCAATTTTTCATATCCAAAATTTGCATGATATTTTTAAGTCGTAGGGGCGCTTCCAGTCAAATTTTTAATGTTGAGAATATGTTTAAAAAAAATTAGGTCGTAGTGGCGCCTCCAGTTAAATTTTCGTATTGAGAATTTTCATAAAAATGTTTCATTCATAATTATCATAGGTCACATTTTCATAATAAGAATTTGTATGATTCTTTTTGAGCCAAAAGAGCGCCTCCATTCATTTTTTCATATCGAATGTTGGCCTGATTTTTTTAAGTCGTTAGGGCGTCTCCAGTCAAAATTTTATATTGAGAATTTGAATTGGAAAAAATTAAATCGTAGGGGCGCCTCCAATAAAATTTTCATAATTTTCATAAAAAATTTTTAGTCATAGGGGCGCCTCCAGTAAATTTTTTTATATCGAGAATGTATGAATTTTTTGAAGTCGTAGGGGAGCCTCCATTCAATTTTTTATATCGTGAATTTGCATGATTTTTTTAAGTCGTAGGGGCGCCTCCAATTCAATTTTCATATCAAGAATTTTCTTAAAAATGTTTTTGTCAGAGAGGCGCCTACAACCAAATTTTAATATCGAGAATTTTCATGTTTTTTCAAGTCATAAGGGCGCCTCCAGTCATTTTTAAAATATAATTATTTTTTTTTAATGTCGTAGGGCGCCTCCATTCAATATTTCATATGAAGAATTTGCATGATATTTTTAAGTTAAAAGGGCACCTCCAGTCAAGTTTCTATATTGTGAACTTTTATTTAAAAAAAATTAAGTCGTAGGCCTCCAGTTAAATTTTCATGATTTTCATAAAAATGTTTAAGTCAAAGGGACGCCTCCAGTCAAATTTTTCATATCGAGAATTTGCATGATTGTTTAAGTCATAAGGGCGCCTCCAGTCAAATTTTCATAATAAAATTTGTATGATTTTTTTAAAGTCGTAGTGGAGCCTCCAATCAATTTTTCATATCGAGAATTTGCATGATTTTGTTAGGTCGTAGGGGCGCCTTCAATTCAATTTTCATATCGAGAATTTTCATAAAAATGTTTAAGTCATAGGGCGCCTCCAGTCATATTTTCATAATAAGAAATTGTATGATTTTTTCAAAGTCGTAGGGACGCATTCATTAAATTTTCATAGCGAAAATTTTCATGATTTTTAAGTCGCCTCCTGTCAAATTTTTAATATTGAGAATTTGTTTAAAAAAAATTAAGTCGTAGGGGCGGCACCAGTTAAATTTTCATAATAAGAATTTGCATGATTTTTTTAAGTCATAAGGGCGCCTCAATCCAAGTTGCCATATCGAGCATATGCCTTTAAAGTCGTAGGGGCGTCTTCAGTCATATTTTTACATTGGGAATTTGTATTTAAAAAAAATAATTCATAGGGCGCTTTCAGTCAATTTTTCACATCAAGAATTCGCATGATTTTTTTAATTCTAAGGGGCGCCTCCAGTCAAATCTTTAATGTTGAGAATATGTTTTAAAAAATTAGGTCGTAGGGGCGCCTCCAGTTAAATTTTCATATTGAAAATTTTCATAAAATTGTTTCATTCATAGTCATAGGTCAAATTTTCAATATAAGAATTGGTATGATTTTTTTAAGTCATAAGAGCGCCTCTAGTCAAATTTTCATTATAAAATTTGTATGTTTTTTTTAAGTCGTAGGGGCGCCTCCATTCAATATTTCATTCCGAGAATTTGCATGATTTTTTTAAGACGTAGAGGCGCCTCCAGTCAAATTTTTATATTGCATATTCGTATTGAAAAAAAATTAAGTCTTAGGGGCGCCTCCAGTTAAATTTTCATAATTTTCATGAAAATGTTTCAATCATAGGGGCGCTCCAGTCAAATTTTTCGTATCGAGAATTTGATTAATTTTTTAAGTCATAAGGTCGCCTCCAGTCAAATTTTCATAACAAAATTTGTATGATTTTTTTAAGTCGTAAGGGTGCCTGCTTTCAATTTTTCATATCGAGAATTTGCATGATATTTTTAAGTCGTAGGGGCGTCTCCAGTCAAATTTTTATATTGCATATTCGTATTGAAAAAAATAAGTTTTAGGGGCGCCTCCAGTTAAATTTTCATAAAAATGTTTTAATCGTTAGGGCGCCTCCAGTCAAATTTTTCATATCGAGAATTTGCATGATTTTTTAAAGTCGTAGGGGCGCCTTCAGTCAAATTTTTATATTGCAAATTCGTATTGAAAAAAATAAGTGTTAGGGGCGCCTCCAGTTAAATTTTCATAATTTTCATAAAAATGTTTTAGTCATTAGGGCTCCTCCAGTCAAATTTTTCATATCGAGAATTTGCATGATTTTTTAAAGTCGTAGGGGCGCCTTCAGTCAAATTTTTATATTGCATATTCGTATTGAAAAAAAAATAAGTTTTAGGGGCGCATCCAGTTAAATTTTCATAATTTTCATAAAAATGTTTTAGTCATTAGGGCGCCTCCAGTCAAATTTTTCATATCGATTTGAAAAAAAAATCTCTTTTGCATTTTAGCAACATAGCTAAAAAAAAATCGGCCGAGGGGCGCATGGGGTGTAACTAACTTAATTTGCCCCTAAAACCCCCCCCCCTTGTACACGGCCCTGGTCGCTGTTTGTGTGCATGGGGTGATTGGTCAGTATTACTAAATAATACCATCATTAGTGCAGTGCTTCTGGGGACGCGCAGTCCTGTTTTTTCGTGTTATTTTCGTCTCTTTTGTGTCGCTGTTTGTGTGCATGTGGTGATTGATCATCTTCTTCTTCTTTTTTCATTTTTAAGCTCGCGCTTTCGTTGGTCGATGTGTTTTTTTTTTGTTCTCTTTATATAGTTTTCGATAGAAACGATCCGAAATCTCTTTTTTTGAGACAAGCAAGTCGTATTGCTGGATTAAGACGCTTGCGAGGTATAAATTTAAAATTCAAAAAGACGTTTCCCGTAAAACGCGTGAAAAAACTCTCAGCATTATAGCCCGGAGAGCACGATAACGAGTATTTCTCACTCCCTTGTGGACCACCGATCAGTGAGGTACTCCTGGATATTAGCTCCTGAAAAGTGCTTTAAAAGTGCAAAAAAATGCCTCACGGCAAGAAAAAGAGGCGGTCCTCACCAGCAGGATCAGCAGATTTGAAGAAGCTAAAGAATGCCGAAGCGCTACCTGCAAAGCCAGGCAGTTTGAGCAAGGACGCTCAAAATTCGTCTGGAAACCAGTTCGCTACCCTCCTGTGGACGTGAGCGAGAAGGAAGAATTTGAACGACGGGAAAAGTTGCCGCCCATTTTGTGAAAACATCGTCATCGGATTCGGTGCGAAAGTGGCTGACCGGGTTTATCAAATCTGGTGCTTTACGAGCTTCCATTCGCTTGTGTGCTGATGGACTCAAAATTCTGCTACCTACCAGAAAGGATTACAACTACGTTCGGGATTTCCTGAACAACACAAAGATTGAATACTACAGCCATGACGATCCAGGTAAACGCCCCATGAAACAGGTCCTCCGAGGCCTGTACGACATGGATGTGAGTGTGCTGAAAGAAGAGCTCAAAACTCTTAAGTTGAACGTGATCGAAGTCTTCAAGATGACGAGACACAACAAGGACATCAAGTATCGTGATCAGCTGTACCTGGTTCATCTCGAGAAAGGATCGACAACGCCGTCTGAGCTGAAAGCAGTTCGGGCAATTTTCAACATCATCGTGACTTGGGAACGTTATCGTCCAGTGCATCGTGACGTGACACAGTGTTCGAACTGCTTGCAGTTTGGACATGGTGGAAGGAACTGTTTCATCAAGAGTCGTTGTGCAACCTGCGGAGGTGAGCACAAAACTCAAGCTTGCGAAACAATCAACGAGAACATCGAAGCGAAATGCTTCAATTGCGGCGGCGACCATTCGACCAAGAATCGGAGCTGCCCAAAACGTGCTGAGTTTGTAAAAATTCGGCAGCAAGCGACGACGAGGCACCAACCAAATCGTCGCAAAACACCACCAGCATACACGGACGTGGATTTTCCTGCTTTGGCGTCGCCAGGAGCGGGATCTGTTCGAGTGGTTCCAAATCTGCAGCCATTGCCGTTGAATCAGCGGCAAAGAGTTGCAGAGAATACAACACCTCCAGGCTTCAGTCAGCAACCGAAGGAAAGCCAACCAGCATCAACGGATGAAGGCAGTAGTGACCTGTTTTCACCACAAGAACTTCTGAACATATTCATCGAGATGACAACAACACTGCGTGGTTGCAAAACTCGCCAGGAACAAGTAAGAACGCTTGGAGCATTCATCTTAAAATACAGTTCGTAGTTTACTCGTTCTAATGATTTTGAATATTTATGAATTATTTTTTTTTAGTTTTAAGTTAGGATTAGTTGTTAAAGTGATTTTTTTTTCTTTTTTACCCAAATGTATTCGATTCAATGCAATAATGTAAAACAATTTGAAGTAAATAAAATAAATGTGATCAGTTAATAATAAATCGAAAAATACAACAAAGATGAAGAGCATTAGGCCATACCACTTAGCATGTAAAAGAAATGTAATTATTATAAGAAAGTTCAATAAAGACATATTTAATTTCAAAAAAAAAAAAAAAAAACGAGTATTTCTCCTACGCGATTGCCAAGCCCTTCTTGTAGCTTCGTAACTCATCAGTAATCGGTCGTTATTCTTATAACTATTTAAAACTTGAAATCGTCTATGATCCACTCGAACTAAACACTGTACGAGGAGTTTAATATCTTACATGTTAAATACATTCTTTGTGGTTTTATCTTTCCACAGCCGGCTGTCTAAGATAATCCATCTAATCGTAAACAAATCACAAATAAACGGGAACAGTCTCAACAGCAGCATCCGATTGCTTGCCTTGGGAATAATACATCACCCCATTAAACAAAACTTATCGATTATTTGGGTCACATCATCATCTTCTATGATGAATCCTGACCATCACCCTTCCCTACTAACAAAATCCCAAGTAGAAGTAGTTTTCCGGCACACGCGGGGGTGTGGATATCGTATAGAACCCACCCTTGGTAGCAGCCTGTGCTAACTAACATTCCCGTCCCATTCCCTCGAGATCTACAAACTGACATGGCGGGCGCCGTTGGTGGCCAACGACTGTGACCTATATGCAACAGTTCTAGTTTTGGTGATCTTGATGTTTTATCTTTTCATCGCATTCATGCATGCTGTTGATAAGAGAAACATCACCAGATCGTTGGGACGTATGATCGGTTGTGCTGATAGGCTATTACGGTCCTGTTCAGCAACGGAGAAGGACAACCATGGGTGGTCTCTCATGCTCATGCTCAACTTATGATTGCAAAACAGTTGCACAGATATATAATGCTTTTTAAAAACTTTTTTCATTCAAATATTAAAACCGAGGCCTGAGCGAGTTGTGGCGCTATAACCACGGCAAATAGTGTCCAGGGCATTCGTGGAAATGCAATGTCCCATCCCAGAGGGTCCCGGAGTACCAAACCTTCTTAGCATGGTGCTCCCAACGAATACAACCAACAATCTCGGAACGTATGGTGGTGTGTCCCCACGCTTCTTCCTCCCCTGTCGATTCAGAATTGTGTTGTTGTTCGAACACTCTGTGCTCAAACTCAACCCAATTACGAGTCATCTCTGCGATACGGCTTTACGCAGTAGGCCTGGCCGCTTTAACGCTTGTGATGTTTCAATGCATTTCGATGCAATGGCGCACTACGAACGTCATTAAATGACAAGAAGAGTGCTAGGCGTCATCTAACCTAAGGCACTCTCCAGGATCCCTTCGAAAGATTGGCTGCGCTAGGGTCTGATTAGATTAGATTAGATTAGATCTAATATTAAAACCGAGGCCTGTAATTTATTTTTTTATTTTTTGAGAATTTAAGAATTTTAGAATTTGAGTGTACCGAAAGTCTAGATTTTCAATAAAATTTATTTCAATTTTAAAGAATATAAAATATGATGTATAAACAACGAAACATACAAACTCGCACTTTTTGACAGCTTGCCTGATTTGTTTGCAGAAACGTCAGCTTTTTTGTATATAATAATTTCTCTTTATGATTTCTTCATTGAAAGTTCAACAAAATTACTTTTTTGTTCAAATAAGAATACAAATTGGTAGCACAGTTGCAGTTACAATTCATTATTTTCCCATTAAACTTACCTATTTTTTTAACATACATATTTAGTACCTATGTTCGAAAACAATTGAAGATTAAAAATTAATCCCTCAACAAATATTTATTTGAAATTTATTTTTAAAAATATCGTTATTATTAAAACCAGAAATTAAAAAAAAAACTACCCCAAAACCCATCAACTCAAAATGTACAAACATCCCTTCAATAAGACTACTTGAATTTAGCAATAATAAAACATCAAATTAATTACAACTAATAATAAAATGCTTTATTTTACCCAACTTGCAAATTTTATGTAAGCGTGTACTCAACATCCATCACACCAACGTGCAGTTACTTTTCAACACGAAAGAGAAGAGAGAGCTTCCAGAAAAGTACGGGACGGTTTTGCTGCAACTTCAGCCCAGCGTTGCCACATGTACAGATTTATCTGTCATGGTACAGATTTTCAGCAAAGATCTGAGTACAGAATCTGTACGTACAGATGACAGATATTTGGGTCACCGTACTGATTTGTACAGATTTTCAGATAAAACAGATTTTTACTCAAAATGATATTATTGAATAGTTCAGTAATTGCAATTATCTCAACATTTAAGAACTTTTCATTGATTAAATCTAGTTTAACTTTTGAAACATTTAGAAATGGATCAAGCCTAGGATCAAGCTTATATTTTTGAACGATCTTAGATCCATTTATGCTAGAATATTTTGAACTAGGAGTCTCTCTTAATACTAACCCCCAGTACGCCGCGGGTAATTGGCTCCCTCCCACTAACATTTACACACAAGATCCTCTGTAGTTTTAGGTTTTTCTTAGGTTTAAGAAAACTGCATTTACAATAGCAGACTCATTGCTAACCAGGTTTCAGTACCGACAAGGACCTAATAAAAATAATTTATAGCATTTCGTTCTAATAAAGTTATAACATAATTTCCAGCATTTCCCAAAATGATTTTGAAATTAAGGAGAACACAGGTAAAATAAAATCTTAAATAGGGAAATTCTCGTATGTTTGGCAGGTTAAGCACTCGCTCCTAACTCCATCCAATTTACTGATTTTCACTATTTAAACAACTAATTTTGCAAAACTTTTGATAGAAACTTGCTTGCTCACTTCTTATTGAGCTTTCTATCACTCGATTTCAGTTGAAAACGCTTTTAATTAGCTTTAATTGAATGTCAAAGTTCTGACCTGCCAACATTAGAGGCACGCTGGAATTAGATGCTGTTCCCCTACTTCAAAAATTTAATAAAAGTTGTACTGAATCATACAGAAAATAATGAGTCATAAAGTTTATTGTATTTTTTTATTAATTTGAGTATATTTTTAAATAATATGAAAACAACATGATTTTTTTATATTCATAATCTTGCTTATTGCATTTAAGGGCGCAAGGTAGCCGAAAATGGCTCCCAAATTATTTTTTCACTAACATGCTAATTTCTCGAAATCTACAACACCTATCACTCTAATTTATAGTTTGTTCTCTTGGGGGATGTCTAACGAAGATTTTCCGCCACGATGTAGTGAATCTCAATTGATAAGTTGAATATGGTGTTCTCATATGTTACCAAAACTTAGCATTTTATAAAATTTTGTGGATTTGACGAACTTCTGGTAAAGCGTGGAGGCACAATGCCATACCGAGAGCCCAAATCAAGTACAAGCAAGCTTCGCAAGTCAATTCCCTCTGGAACGGCGTTTAGTTTCATTAGATTTGAGGCTTAGTATGGTAATTAGAAGCAATTTTCTAAATAAATATTTTCAATATTTTCAAACCATTCGACATCATGCAACACGCGTGCAACACGCGCGTGGCATACATACGTTGTACGCTACAACAACAACAAAGCAAGCAAGCAGCAAGCAAGCAGCCGTGCAGACAGCAATAGGGTATTCACTGTAACCAATTTATGAATGGTAACTTTTACAAACATCTTATTCATTTTACTAAATAGTTTTGTTCGTTTTTTTAGTTTTATGAAATTTGTGTTCAATCGATTACGATTTTATAATTCATTTTTCGTTGAAATCTGCTCAATTCATCATCGATTCTTTCCCAAATTTGATTAGATTTTATTGCTGCGCGTATAAAACAAAAAAGTTCGATATTGTATTTCAATAAAGCTTCAGAACTCAAATCAATATTTTATAAAAGAAGTCATCGGTTTGAGTATTACTCTATTTCCTTTCTGCGGGGCGTCTACCACGTTTGTTTTTGCTGCGCATGATAGTAGTTGTGCTGGGCCAAACGGGCATGAAGCGTGGTGGTAGTGAAGTGTGCTTGCTTGTTGTGTTGCAAACGGATGCGGGATGATGCATGCATTTCATAACTTTTATGATTCTCAAAACATTAAATATGTTTAGAAAACCAGTTGAAGTCTTTAGTATACGGAAATGACCTTTACATAAACTATTTGCTTCTCGTACAAAAAAATATTAAGAGTTATCTTGAAAATGTTTGCAATAAGTTTCGCAATAATTTGTTTTATTTAACAATTTTTTTATAAAATTTTCCAAGAAATTAGGATATATCTACAGAACAAATTGTCTGATCGATGAGTTGTCTAGGGACAAAATGAAGATGCCTAAATCAAGAAATTTTATAAAAGTGTATTAGGCTGATGTAAATATTATTTAGAAGTTTATGTCCCTCGACACAAGTAAAGATCGCAAAGGGGCCCAGTCACGAAATTCTAGCAGAGTTCTAGCATAGTTCTCACAGAGCTGGAAATTCTTACAGCATTCAAGCATAAATGTTCCACGATTCTAGCATGATTCTGGTAGAACCAGCTTTACTAAAATATATCGTGACTGGGGAGAGGGGAAGTAGAATAAAAAGTAATATTTCAAGCCACGATTTCAAAATATAAAAGAATAAAATAATAATATTTCGCTGGCCCCTAATTTTTTTAAAACATTTTTAAAGGAAAGCGTAATAAACTCTGAAAAAAATTGCTTCAGACCTATTTGATTTCATATTGTTATTGGCTGGTTTGATGATAATTTCGAGCATCCCCCAAACATTATACCTCTGTACAAAATCGACATCCAAAATCTTTTGAGTAAAAGTTGTTTTGATGTATTTTTCAAAATAAAAAAAATAAATAAAATTAAGAAAAACAGAATGTTTCAAGAAACCTACTTTCAGACAAGAAGTTGATTTATTGATTGAAAAATTATATATTTTGATATGGACGTTTTGATGAAGTTTATTCGTCCGAAATAATAATTTGGAGCCTAACGATTTCATCGAATGATAAAAAATACAGAAGACTAATTGGGAAAATTGCATCATCGATTAAATTTATCAAAAATAATTTTAAAATGTATTTCTGTCAGCGTTAGAATATTTTCAAACATAAGCAGTTAAAAACAATTTGGATTTTTTTCGCTTTTCCTTTCCATTTATTTTTAACAAAAGCAAGTCTTTATTTGTTTAAAAATTTAGTTTATGAGCGATTCCTACGATTTCGCAAATCGACTTTTCTTTTTTTTATTTGGATGAAACCCTATGTCAAAAGAAGCAATTTTGCATCATTCGTTTTTCATGCCAATCTCCATACAATTTTGGGGGCTGGTCATACAAAAGGGTATTTAAATGTAAGAAATTCTGTATCTTGTGAAGGGATTTTCTGATCGATTTGGTGTCTTCGGCAAAGTTGTAGGTTATGATTAGGACTTTCAGAAAAATCGATTTTTTGTTTATTCAACTTTTTATCACGAAAAGTAAAATTCCCAAAATACGTATTTTTTAAAATATTTTTTTAAAAGTTTTAGGGGACTAAAAAAGACAATTTCTAAGCCATAGTGCGTGATGGTGCAAAAATCTGGTTTTGAAGATATATTTTTTTTAAATATCGAAAACCTGGTCAAAATAATTATTAAAAATCATTTTTAAAGCAAAATCAAATTGGCAATCCAAAAGTACTTTAGGGTAAAGTAGTCATCAATGAGACATTCATTGAGAATTGAAAAGTACTTTTCGGTTGCAAATTTGATAATTCAATAATTAATTAATTATAAATATTTTTTCCATAACCTGTTTTTGCACCATCACGCACTATGGCTCAGAAGATCTCTTTTAAAGTCCCCGAAAACATATAAAAAAAATCGAAAATTAAAAAATACGTATTTTGGAAATTTTACTTTTAGTGATAATCATAACCTACAACTTTCCCGAAGACAACAAATCGATAAAAACTCCTTCTCAAGATATACATACCCGTTTTGTATGACCAGCTCCCAAAACTGTAAGGAGACTTGTATGGAAAATCAAATGATGCATGGATAAAGTTTCATCTAAATAAAAAAACTGAGGAATCGTAGAGAACTACTCTTATGCATATTTTTGCGTTCATGCATTTTTGAACGGTGAGAAACTCGTGAAATATAGCAAAAGTATATCTAAAAAAATCATGTGAGTTTTTGCAAACGAGCAGCCTTCGCATAAATGTTCCCTATACAAAAACAGCAAGCTGAGAAAAATGCAAAGCAACTTTGTCCCACACAAAAGGCTACGTGTTAAGTTTTCGCGAAAAAACTGGATTTCCTCCGGTTTTCTAGAACACTGCATATTTTAGTTTCTTTTTTTATTTTTAAACAAGCTGCATCAATAACGCAAAATTGATGAAAATTCATATGGGACAATTATGTGTTTTTCAATTTGAAAAAAATCTATGAAGTTTTGCATTTTTTCAAAAAACAGAGCAATAGTTGCTATTCAGCTACGTGTTATAAGCTTGGGGTTTAAACAAATAAACGATTAATATTTAAAAGTTTATACAATATTACCTACTTGACCAAGATGCCTAGCTCATATTGACGTTCTTCCTCCCCACTCTTCGACAGTCTGATAGCCGTGTGGGCTAAGGCGCAGTCCTCTTTTTGTGTGCTGTGTGGTTTGAATCCTGTCGGTTGCATTTTAACTCCATTTGACTTTTGTTGAGTATTTGACTATCTTCCAGACATCATTTTAAATTGAGTGATTTAGAAACCTTTCAAGTGAGACCAATTGATAACTTCTCGAGAGAAGGTACCGTGAACCGGGGTGACTTTGATAGGATTTCAATTTGTTTTTAGAATATTTTCCAACAGGCAAGGTTTTTCTCAAGATTATTATTTTTAAAACATGTACTGGGGTAGGCCACACAAAGTCCATGCACTATTTTGGAAAAAAAGTTTTTTCAATTGTGTTTAGAAAAATAGTTACGTTCAAAATTCTTGGTTTTAATTCCGGGCTGACTTTGATAGTCATAGTTTCTTTTGTTAAAATCATATTTAAGATGTTCAAACTTTATTTGTACGTTAAATGTACCATCACTAAAGTAGCTGATATAGTTTGTAAGAAAAAAAATCAATGTTTATATTAAGTTAACTACAAAATACATATAAATTTTAGGAAAAAATGTTAAAAAGTCGAAATTTTGTCTGAAATTTGTTTAAAATAGTTTTGTTTATAAATCTATCGATTTATATTGCATTTTAAACTGAATTCGAAGCATGAATCACAAGTTTTCACATTTTACATGAAATTTGTTCAACTGAATTTGCCTATAAATTTGGTGATTTTTTTTAATTGTGTTTCAAAAACACATATTATTTATTATTTACAAACTTATTTAACCTTCTCCTAGTGGAAAATTGTCCAAAGAATCCGAAAATGTATTCCGTTTTCCGATTAAAAATCATGTTCATTGAGAAAATCATGACACTTTGAGAAGTTTAAAATAATGACATACATCCACATTTTCTTAACTATAGTTAACTAACTTTATAAACTTTTCAAAAATTTATGAAAAGTTCTTCATGAGGTACTTTGAACACTTCTCTACCACGGTCAGTATGTTTCTGAACCATTCGCAAACCTATCAAAGTCACCCCGTTTTACGGTATATATTTATAGGATTAAATTTGGCATGTTAAGCTCTTTTTGAGGGAAATGAGATTCAAAAAAATAAATAAATTTGGTGAGTGTTTTACACTTTTCTGATTTTGAAGCGTATGGACAAAACAATACAAGTAACAACTGGAAGTTTGTTTGATTATTTTAACTAAATGATTTTAACAGTTATTAACAATATTATTCTTTGCTGCTCACGAAACCAAGAGAGTAATATATAAATATATTTATTTGCTTCAAAATTTAAAGAGTCTAAGCCAAAAATATTTGGAAGATCGCTTTTTAAAGTTTTCAAGTTATTCAAATTTTATTAAAAAGAGGGAAAATGATCTGAACACCTTTTTTTAAAATCCCCTGTACAATTTTTTTTAAATGAAACCAACTACTTATCTAATAAATTAACTTTTCTGCTCGAAAAGAAACAATTATTGAGCAATTCTCTGAGATTACGGTCATTCGATTTTTTTTTTGTATTTTTTAATCCGGCTGAAACTTTTTTGGTGCCTTCGGATGCTCAAAAAAGCCATTTTGCATCATTAGTTTGTCCATATTATTTTTCACACCAATTTGGCAGCTGTCCATACAAAAATGATAGCTGAAAGTTCAAAAATCTGTATCTTTTGAGGGAATTTTTTGATCGATTTGGTGTCTTCGGAAAAGTTTTAGGTATGGATATGGACTATACTGAAAAAATATGATACACGGTAAAAAAAATTATGGTGATTTTTAATTTCACTTTTTGTCACTAAAACTTGATATGCAAAAAAACACTATTTTTTATTTTTTTATTTTCTAATACGTTTTAGGGGACATCAAATGCCAACTTTTCAGAAATTTCCAGGTTGTGCAAAAAATCTTTGACCGAGTTATGGATTTTTGAATCAATACTGATTTAAAAAAAACGAAATATTGGTCGCAAAAATTTTTAACTCCCTTTTTTGAGGTAAAATCAAATTTGCAATCAAAAAGTACTCCAGTGAAATTTTGATAAAGTTTTCAAGTTATAGTAATTTTTATGTAACTTTTTTGAAGATCTTTTTTTTTAATTAGTGCACATGTTTGCCCACTTTTGAAAAAAAAAATCGAAGAGCTGAGAAAATTCTCAATATTCTGCTTATTTGAACTTTGTTGAAACGATCTTTAGTTGCTGAGATATTGCCATACAAAGATTGAAAAACAAGAAAATTGATGTTTTCTAAGTCTCACCCAAACAATCCACAATTTTCTAATGTCTATATCTCAGCAACTAATGCTCCAATTTTCAATGTTAAAATGTGAAACATTCGTGAAATTTTCCGATCTGTTCGAAAATATTGTTTTAATTTTTTCAAATCAAGACTATTATTTTAAAAGGGCCAAACATACATAAACGAAAAGATCGGAAAATTTCACAAATGTTTCACATTTTAACATTGAAAATCGTTTAGTTGCTGAGATGTCGACATTAGAAAATGGTGGGTCACTCAAACATTAGTCAGTTTTCCTGTTTTTAAATTTTGTATGGCAACATCTCAACAACTAAGGGTCGTATCAAAAAGTTCAAATAATCAAAAATTCGTAACAAGATTTTTGCCCATTCTGGAAATTTTCTGAAAAGTTGATTTGATGTTCTAAAACATATCAGAAAATGTGTTTTTGCAACCCAAATTTTAGTGACAAAAGTGAAACTAAAATCAGCAAAAAATTACCGTGCATCATTATTTTCAGTGTAGTCCTTATCCATACCTAAAACTTTGCCGAAGACACCAAATCGATAAAAAAATTCCGTCAAAAGATACAGATTTTTGAACTTTCTGCTATCATTTTTGTATGAACAGCTGCCAAATTTGTATGGAAAATAAAATGGGCAAATTAATGATACAAAATGGATTCTTTGGGCATACCGAACCCACCAAAAATGTTTCAGCCAACAACTGAACAATACATTTGTTATAGCTGAAATCTGTGAATATAAAAAAATAACAAAAACAAAATGGAAACAGTCAAAATTCATTTTTCTGTGTTGATTTTTTGGTTTTAGCTTATTTCAACATATTTTGAATATAAGTGAAATTACAAAGTGCAAAATGCATGTTGCATGTTTCATAGATTTTTTAAAGTAAAGTTTTAATCCCTAGATATTACAGAGTTACAGAGCATTTTACAAATCTCATTGATTTACATTTTTTTAAATCGCGGCTTGAAATTCAAATTCTTATTATTATTTTGCCATCCCTAATTTGGATCTTTGCCAAACAGGAAAATATATTTTACCTCCACATGAACAAAACAATATTATTTTCTTTCAAATTTATCGAGGAGCATAAACTTTTGGTATAATAGGGGACCTCATACAACACTGTGAGCCTCAAGAAACAAGCATTTTCGATCATTACCCTCTGAACGGCGATCTTTTTACATGATTGGAAACCTAGAATAACGATTAGATGTATTAAAACAATAATATTAGTCAATGTTTTCAAATCACCCAGCATTTTGTAGCATGCGCGTATGCTCAAAGTTCTATTGGTTTGTGCAACAAAGCACATTGTTGTGTGTGTTTTGATGCACGCAGCAGCACAAACAAACTATAGCAAGGATCCACGCCGAGAGCGATAGGGTATTGTTACTTATGTTTCTCATATAACAAACATTCATTTTCTAAGAGTTTGTTTTTCATTTAATGGGCTTTAAAATTTGCTGGAATAAACAAAAACAATTTTACATTATGCTTGATGTAAAATCATATAATACAAGATATTGAACAATATATTTCGAGATTTTTTGCTATACAAATTTTAGCCTAATATTTTACAATTACTTTCCCAACAATAACAAATATTTTTGTAAATATATCTTCTTGTTGAAATAAAATAAATCAACAGAGTTACTCTACATAGTTCACTTATATAACAATTACCCTATGAATCTCTTTGTGGCATCAACAAGCGTGCTGTCGCTGCTGTGCTGCGCAGCGTATGATAGTATTTGTGTTGTATCAAGCGAGCATGATAGTATACCTCCGGTGGTTGGTCACTATTTTGTTTGACACTTTTTAGTTTGTACCCCGTTGGTTGGACTAAGTCAAACAAAACTAAAAAGTAACGAACTGTTACTTTTTACACGGAACTCACCATTATTATCAAACCATACTTTTTTCAGTTAAAAAGAGCGTCAAACTAAAAAGTGTCAATTTAAGTGACAAAAAATGTTGTCAATCCGTCGTAATTTGAGTGTAGTTATTTGTATTTGCTTGTTTTATTGCAACCGTTTACCGAATTGCGATCTTGCATAATAATCAACGTTAGTTTTTATTTGATTTCAAATATTTATCGATTTGTGAACATTTACTACTGATCCACGGAGTAAAATCGTGAAAAAGCGTTCATGAAAATGGGAACCTCGAACAAAGTGTTCAAATCACATGGTACGATTTTGAAAAACGTACCGTGAAATTTTAACACTTTGTTCGTGGTTCCCATTTTCATGAACGCTTGTTCACGATTTTGGGAACTCTTTTTTCTCCGTATGGAGATTAGAAGATATCCTACACTAGAAATTAAAAAATCAACTAAAAAGAAACTGAATTAGTTCATTAGTTTATCAGTTGATTAGGGAGCGTTCTTTTATTACGTAACGCATTTATTTTGCTTTTTTACCCTCTTTATGTGAAACATTCTCATCACACTTATTTTCATTAGATTTTTTCCATGTTTAAATCATCAAGAAATTACGTTATCCAAAATTTCCTTATGGATAATTCTCCGCCAACTCACAAACTTTGTCCTAAGGGGTCCCTACGCCACGAGATATCGAAAAATGTAGCTCTTATTCGTGATCAGGAACAAAAATTATCCCTTAGATCAAAGTTTCACGCAAATCGAAGAGGGGTCGATTCAACTTTTCCGATTTCGTGTGAGTTGACGAAAAATTACCCCTATACAAGTGCCTTTTCTGGCTGGCCATGATGCAGACTTCCAAAATTATTTCAAAAATATCAAATAAATAAATAAATAGTTCGCTCTACAGCATGGTCTTGGAATTCTTTTTTTGCAAGAATCCTACTCGAAACTGGGTGTCCGAAGGCTTGAATCTGTGAGTCGATCCAAACGACTTCTATACCTGGACCCCTGGGTTAGGCCGCGACCTACATTTACTCCCCATCCGACGGAAGGCGTGATCAGACAAATCTCGTCTCGAAAAATGCAACTGAGCCGATTAGGATCAAACCCAGGCTATCTGGGTGAGAAGCAACCACGCTTACCACTACACCACCGAACTCGAAATCATTGTCAGAATTTCACTTTGCAGAATCGAATCAATTCGGTTTATCTGATTATTGGTAATCTGAAATGATGGCCAATATGGCATTAGTAGAATATTGAGAATTTATAATTAGTTACCAATAAGCTGAACTCAAACCAAATAACCTAAATGTCGAGTAATAAAGTACGGGCTGTTTTTGAAAATGTCTGGTGAAATTATTTGAAAAAAAGTATTCAAATTTTGATCTCATTATCTTACTGATTGTATTGATAATTAGTAACAAATGTAATAAGCATTTTTGTATAATGAAAATTGTTTTCAATCATTGTAGGAAACAATTTTAGCTAAAAGCATGGGAAATGTGAATGTGCTGTTTATGTATTCGTAACATCATTACGGCAATCAAAATGTTGCGCAACATGTTCAAAAATGTAGCACGGAAGAAGAACAACACAACTTCCCGGCCTACCTTGGGTCCTTAAAGCATTTTTTGCAAAAAAAAGTTTGATAATAAAAAATATCTTTTTAGCATTCCATACATTACATGCCCTAAATATAAAAAATATTTACAACCGCCTTGTAGTTGCCTGAATATTAAAAAAAATATTCCTCGTTTTTCAAAATATTATTTTTTTTTCTTGAAAGGTAACGCCATTATGTCACATTAAACTTTTTAATAAGTGGAATCTGGTCAAAGTATATTTTATCGAAAGTTTTCGATAAATCATGTTTTGTACCGTCAACTGGGTCAATCAGGACTGCAGTCTGTATGAATATGGATTACAGTCTAACTTAAATTATTTAATTCTTGAATTCCTGAATTCTTAAATTCCTGAATTCCTAAATTCTTAAATTCTTAAATTCTTAAATTCTTAAATTCTTAAATTCTTAAATTCTTAAATTCTTAAATTCTTAAATTCTTAAATTCTTAAATTCTTAAATTCTTAAATTCTTAAATTCTTAAATTCTTAAATTCTTAAATTCTTAAATTCTTAAATTCTTAAATTCTTAAATTCTTAAATTCTTAAATTCTTAAATTCTTAATTCTTAAATTCTTAAATTCTTAAATTCTTAAATTCTTAAATTCTTAAATTCTTAAATTCTTAAATTCTTAAATTCTTAATTCTTAAATTCTTAAATTCTTAAATTCTTAAATTCTTAAATTCTTAAATTCTTAAATTTAAATTCTTAATTCTTAAATTCTTAAATTCTTAAATTCTTAAATTCTTAAATTCTTAAATTCTTAAATTCTTAAATTCTTAAATTCTTAAATTCTTAAATTCTTAAATTCTTAAATTCTTAAATTCTTAAATTCTTAAATTCTTAAATTCTTAAATTCTTAAATTCTTAAATTCTTAAATTCTTAAATTCTTAAATTCTTAAATTCTTAAATTCTTAAATTCTTAAATTCTTAAATTCTTAAATTCTTAAATTCTTAAATTCTTAAATTCTTAAATTCTTAAATTCTTAAATTCTTAAATTCTTAAATTCTTAAATTCTTAAATTCTTAAATTCTTAAATTCTTAAATTCTTAAATTCTTAAATTCTTAAATTCTTAAATTCTTAAATTCTTAAATTCTTAAATTCTTAAATTCTTAAATTCTTAAATTCTTAAATTCTTAAATTCTTAAATTCTTAAATTCTTAAATTCTTAAATTCTTAAATTCTTAAATTCTTAAATTCTTAAATTCTATTCTTAAATTCTTAAATTCTTAAATTCTTAAATTCTTAAATTCTTAAATTCTTAAATTCTTAAATTCTTAAATTCTTAAATTCTTAAATTCTTAAATTCTTAAATTCTTAAATTCTTAAATTCTTAAATTCTTAAATTCTTAAATTCTTAAATTCTTAAATTCTTAAATTCTTAAATTCTTAAATTCTTAAATTCTTAAATTCTTAAATTCTTAAATTCTTATTCTTAAATAAATTCTTAAATTCTTATTATTTTGAATTTGAAGGATTTTGAATATATGATTTATTAAATTATATTATTTTAATTTTATTAATTTTTAATTATTAGAATTTTAAAGCTTTGAATTTTTTATTTTTAAATTTTGTTTTGTATATATATTTCTTTTTATTTTTTAAATCTTAGATTTTTTTTAGTTTTAATATTTGTATTTGTGTTTATAGATTTTCTCTTTGGTTAACTTCTTTTGAAGCAAAAGAGAGGATCGAAGTAGCCATGGGCGTGTTTGGACGTAATTTTTTTTCGCTGCCGTAAATTTGATGTTTTCTTCGGGGTTTTTTTTTTCAAGTTATTTCTCGTTGGCATCTTTTTGTCAATTTTTAGAAAATTCCACGACGGTTTCGGATTTGTTCTTCGGTTGACTTTATTCTGTAAGAGAATCTTTCTGTGGATGAAGGCAAAAGTGAAGCTCTCCGTGAACCTTTTAGTATGGCGGAACGGTGAAGATTTCCTGATGGTTCCAGCCTTTCCGGCAAAGCCAGAAGCTATTTGCAACCGGCGGAGCCTGTTCCTTCACTTATACAGCCCCTAAATGGAAGCAGATTCTATTTGATTCGGTTCGTCGACTGAAAACTATCAAGAACCCAGAGAAGGTGACGTCAGGCTGTGTCCAATTCCGGTTGCAGGAAAATGAAGATTGAAGCTGCTTATTGAAGATATCCAGGTTTTGGTGAGATCTTTCCATAATTTTTGCAATGTTTTTTTTCCATGCCATACCAATATAAATTATATTCTATTGATTAAATGAAATATCTTTCCTACCCCTTCTCCATCTTCCATTTTCCCAATCCCCATTTCTCCATTTCCACGAACCCCATTATTTGCCAAATTTACACTTACACACCCAACCACAACTGATTCGGAGCGTTTGGTACGGTATGTCCACGCATCCTTCCTCCCCTGTAGATTCTGTGAAATGTGATCCGTTCACAGGATCTTCTCTGCGGTAAACACAACGCAGTAGGGCTGGCCGCTTTAATTTTTGCAATTCATTTTCGGGTGTTCTCGGATGTACTGCAATTATTAATAATGACAAGAAAAGTGCTTGGGGCGTAATCTAATCGCAAGACTTTCCAGCATGCTTTCATCGGACTGGCTGCGTTTGTGTTAGATTAGATTAGATTAGATTAGATTAGATTAGATTAGATTAGATTAGATTCACAGCAAATAAAGTAGTAATCTAGCTGCGTGTAAAAGGCCTGGGTGTAAAATAAATGTTGAATTATTTTATGAAATTCTATGTAATATTACACCCTGAAATATGTAGCCCATCAGTATGGAAAACCTACTTGACCGAAATGTCAAGCTCATATATGCGTTTATCCTTTCAATTCTTCATCGGTCTGATGGCCGAGCGGGCTAAGGCGCCAGCCCTTACTGTTGGTGCTGGGTTTGAATCCGTTGGCTGCAACTTTTTTTGTGAGTAGAAAAATTGTACATGCAGTGTGTAATATTAAGTGTTTATTTTGACGAAGGTGATGTGCATGCTTTTGCATGCGATTTTACCATCGGATTTTTGCTGTGTTGGTTAACTTCTTTTCAAGCAAAATACAAAATCCTTCCTTTTAATTTCAAGATTCTGCTTTTGAGATTCGGCATCAAAAGGCAATTCGGAATTTTCAATATTATAATATCAATTACAAAATTATTGATACATTTATGACTTTCAGTTGCAATAAAATAAACAAATTCTGAATATTTAAGTTTTTCACTAGAACTTTTGCAAACAAACATCGCGCGAAGGAACGTCACGCGAAGAAACGTCTTTCCTTGGCCGTTTCTTGTGTGTTTTTATATGCAGTTTTGCGTTCCTTCCGAGCTGCATAATGTTGTCATAAGATTGTTCAAAATGCATAATAAAAAATGTTATTTACAAAAAATATACCGTACAGATAATGGTACAGATATTCGCCATGCTTGGTGCAGATAAGACAGATTTTTGGACCCTCTGATACAGACGAGCATGTGGTAACACTGCTTCAGCCTCTCTCATTGCAGAAGTTCTGCCTGAGAGAAAAGTTACGTTTGTTGCAGAAAAGTACGGAAACGCTCCGCTGCCGATTTCGTGCAGAATTGCAGAATTCTGCAGTACGGGAATAGACCTTTTGTCGGGGCGTTAGGGGTGTAAGTCATTTTTCCATGGGGGGTGTTGAATACAGTTTGTCTAGGAAACAGTTTGGCCAATGTTTGACAGATCCAAACGCGCTGGACACCAAACGCCCTTTACGCCCAGCAAAACTGGCAGTGTTGCAAGCACAAAACATACGTTGCCAGTGCCCATTTATTTTGCATCGGCCAGTCTGTTTGCCCGAATCCGGCGAAACTCGCGACTGTAAGTCTCGCGAGCAAACTTCTAATGATACGTGATTGGTGCCGACAATCACGTGGGGTAACCATATGAAAGGAGAAACTAACACTTTTAGTCCCGCTCCCGCAGGACTGTGATATTTCTCTGGAAGAACAAAAACCGCAATGTTTCACTTCGCTGTCTAAATCGAACTAACTTTTATTAACTTCTTCTATGGTAGCTTATCCTATGCCGATTGTCGGGCCATCCTCGTGGCTACCGATTCCAATTCGCGCAAACGACGCACATTGCGTTTCCAGCGCCAAATGATAAAGACGATGATGACGATGATGATCATCATCGCATTGATCCCGTATCCCAACACCTCGTGGGTGCTGACGTTATTTTCAAATGCCACTTCGGGCGAGGAATCGGAGAAGGGCCACATTCTTATGCGGTATGAATACTGAATGAGCTGCAACATTGTTGCAGCTCGATCCGGCGACACTTGATACTTTGCCGACTCGACTGTTAGCGAGTTTATTTGTTTAAATAAACTTGGATTGGCCAAACAGGTTTGACCGTGATGGTCTACCACATGTTGTAAACAAAGCTGTTGGATTTCACAACACAACAATTCAAGCAAAACAAATAATCTCTCATGAATCAAAAGGTTCGACTTACCGGACTGTGCCATTGTCGTGATCGGAGATTTTCTTTTATAATAAAAACACAGATATTTTGCAATTAACAAACAACACGTCTTATTCCACACAAATTAACCACAAAACTGATTTGACAATCTTCATTCTCTCTTTCGCCGGCCGCGCGCATCTCGCTGTTTACTCGCTCGTTGTTCTCTCTCGCAGCTCGCTAACGCGCTCTCGCACGCAGTCTGCAATCTGTTAGCTAACAAGGCAATATTCATGAAGGTGCGCACTTTTTGTTGCGCTCTAAACTCTTATTTATGAATTATATAATAAAAACACAGATATTTTGCAATTAACAAACAACACGTCTTGTTCCACACACATTAACCACAAAACTGATTTGACAATCTTCATTCTCTTTTTCGCCAGCCGCGCGCATCTTGCTGTTTACTCGCTCGTTGTTCTCTCTCGCAGCTCGCTAACGCGCTCTCGCACTCAATCTGTCATCTAAAAAGGCAATATTCATGAAGTTGCGCACTTTTTGTGGCGCTCTAAACTCATTAATAATACTGTAATCTGGGGTGAATCGGGACTACAGTCTGAATAGGGACAGCAGTTTTTAGAGCACCTAAAGCTTTTAAATTTGGAAACGGATGTACACATTTTGTTGGCTTTTAAATTTGGAAACGGATGTACACATTTTGTTGGCCTGAGTCTGTTCTAACCGAAACCAACCAGAAAAATCAAAATATTGTGTTCCAACATGGTTAAAACTGCTGTCCCAATTCGCCCCATTTGTCCCGATTGACCCCAGTTTACGGTAATGAATTACACTCAACCCCCGGTGGTTGGTCACTTTTTCGTTTGACACTTTTTTAGTTTGTACCCCGTTGGTTGGTCAAAGTCAAACTAAAAAGTGACGAACTGTCACTTTTTACACGGCACTCACGCATACTATCAAAACAAACGTTTCGGAGTGTGTGAACTCCGTGTAAAAGGGGTGTCAAACTAAAAAGTGACCCCGTTCGTTTGACAACAGTTGGTGTCAAACCATCGGGGTTTGAGTGTATATCAATCTTATAATAAATACTCATTTAATAATTTATTACATATTCAATCCTGTAACCCATAATCCCTACAGGTATTTTACCACATTTTGCTCCTGCATAATCCTTGTTCGGTACGAACGAAGCCAGAAACCCCACCGTGACGACCATCTGCGTTGCCGACGACGAGGGAGAAACGTCATTTGCAACACACCAAGAGCGCGCGGGCAGCGCGCCAAGTAAGTCCGCATCCAACCTCCGACCAAGAAGGACGAAGCACAGTTTTTGGAGTAGTAGCAGAAGGAAGAAGGAAAGTGGGAGAAATAAAAGTAGAAAACGTAATCTCCGGTGTTTTCCGTCCCCCGCAACTAACAACCATACAGTCGACCGCTTCCCATGTCGGCCAGGCCCGAACATGGTCACATCGAACCGGATTTGAAACCAGCTCAAGCCTCCAGAATTGAAGTCGTCGGTTCCAACCGGGACTAGCCCAGCCGCTCCGAAAGCAACCGGAGAGTACCAAGAAGTGCTACTGCCCAAGTTCCCCGTGCGTCCAATCGCAGTTCGACCGTTTCCGAGAGACTGTCCAGCCGTGGAGGTCATCGGAAGTCGGATTCCCGGAAGTGTCCACCCTAGGAACTTCCTTTCTGCAGTTGAACCGTCGAACTGAACTCGCACGGATGCACAAAGCGAGTCGTTCCTGCCCAAGTTTTCCCGTTCCCTCCATACCACTATGGGCCATCTCCATACAAACAGGCGGCCAAATTATGTTTTTGCTTTTTAAATGTTTTTTCATACAAATTTGGGTAATTGTATGGTATTGAAATGATAAACGTCGATTTTTATGACTTTTCATGTTTTTCAATAGTTGATTGTTTATAATAAATAGTCTTTTCATACATTTGCAAGTGCAACAGAATTGCGTATATATTGTATTGCAAGTTTATATTATTAAATTATGGATAAGCTAATACATCCCCACTTTAAGGACACAACCCCTCCCTCCTTTTTCTTTCAACCCCCCCCCCTCCCCCACTCTCCTCCTCCCCATCAACAAAATTAGTTAAAGCGTAATAAATTCATTTTAAGTCAAATATTTGGTATTTACTGCTGTGTGTTTCTTGTTGTGAGTCCATGCCATATAACTTGAGACACCCCCACCTTTAAGGGAATAAATTGCGAAAATTTTAATTGTTAAATCAAATAACAGAAAAAAATAATTCTTAAAATTCATTTGATTATAGAGTTTGTGACAGCTTCAGGATATGTTAAAGGTACTTTCTATGATGTTTTGTACTAACCAACATAGAACTTAAATGTGGATCAGTTTCATGGATTGATCGCAGAAATTCATCATGCTAAGTAAACATTTTGCTGAATACTTTTTTCGGTATCAAATTGAGATTCTCCAGTTTCGCTTGAGAAACTTCGGTACGAATACCTTATTTTGTCTAAGGTACTCAATTTTAAATGTAGGCAACAGAAAATTCCAATAAAGTCATTTCGAACTTCTTGAAACCAGGTATTGATTTTTGAAGCGACGATGCCCACGAAGTAGGTAGCAAAGCAAGTGAAATAAACGGGCGCATATGTAGATTGCAGCAAATTTTGATAAAACGTAAATGTTCAAAATGGCATATCTCCGAAAACGCAAAAATCGCAGGCTGGAAATTTCAGCAATGTTAGATTATAATCCAATCTTTCAAGTGATCTTAGTTTCATGTTTAGCATCGGTTAGCAAAAAAGTACTCGATTAACAAACACAAAAAAATAAGTTTTGTCAAAAAAATGCTCCAGTTATTCGATGAAAACTTCAGTTTTTGGTTTGGAAACAACATTTTATTTATAAATAGTTTCAAAGCTTATCTCATTACCTTTCCAACGATGCATAGTTGTCCTAATAAAACATTTAAAATGGCTGAGTTATGTTAAAATTAAACAATCAGCCTTTTTTATGAAAAACGCTAGTTTTTTACTCCATTTTTTGAGTTTCAGCTTGCGTATCTCCGTAATGAACAAACTTAGAGCTTTGAAAATTTGGATTTTTCTTAGTTAGAATTACCAAAAAATATTTGGAGAAGGTCACTTTTTTTAAACTTGGCCACCCAATGTACCATAGTGCATACCCGCGTTCCGGAAGCGACCGGAAAGTGCCGGCGAGAGCTCCTGTCCAAGTTCCCCACCCCGCTGCCTCATCGCAGCTCGACCATTTCCGAGCGACTGTCCAGCCGTGGAAGTCATCGGGAGTCGGATATCCGGAAGGAAACTCGCGCGGATGCACAAAGCCGGCGAGTCATTCCTACCCAAGTTCCCCCTGCTGTCCATCCTAGGAACTTCGTCCAAGCAGTTCACCCGACGAATTGCTCTCGCGCGGATGAACAAAGCCAGCGAGTAGTCCCAGTTCAAGCGTTCCCGATCCAACCCGTTCCGAGCCGAGCTCGAGAGCAAATGCGTTTGCGCGCGTGTGTGTCACCGATCAAAAAGTGACGCAACGAGAAGTGTCGTCGGCCATCCGAGGGGACGAACTTTTCCAGACGAAGCGCTGCGACCCAGCAGCACAAACCAAATCCTCGACGTGGGCTTCCCGGCTAGCGGGAAGCGGCCATGGATCAAACAATGAAGAAGAAGTTGCTGTATGCGTTACAGCAGCGACATCTGGTGGAACAGAAGGTGGTGTTTGTAGAGGATCTTCTTCTGGGTTTGTACCAACCCACGCTACCACAGCTGACAACCCTGTACGACTTCTTGTGTGCAGCGTTCCGAGAGTACAGCCAGCACCACCTCACGGTCCTAGAACTCATCCCAATAGAGGACCTCGCTCAGCAGGAGGCTGAATTCGAGAGGAACGATGCGAGTTTCTACAATGTTGCCACTGCGGTGGCAGAAATGCAGATCGAAGCAGAGAGAAAGCCAACATCAACCCTGATCGCGCAACGCCAGCAGCACTTGCAAGCAAAAGTATGGCTGAAACAGATGCATAAGGCCTGGGAGGCCAACCAAGTGGACGTTCCAAAGCCTGAACCGAGCCACAAACTCCTCCAGAACCAACAGACTGCTCCCACGAGGCCGATCGTCATCGATTCTGCCAGCGGACTTGGCGGTGAATCCCTGACAATCCAGAGCTCGGACCAGCCGAGTACAGCGGATTCCTGATCAGCGAGGGATATCAACGCGAACCCGAATGCGAACGCCAGGTCTGACTTGCTCGAGGCAACCAGTTGTGAGTCTAAGGTCGTCACCGCCGAATCGGAGTCAGGCCGAGTGCAGCCAGCAATGGTGCGATGTTCCGACGACGAAGCCGGCCAGCGCCATGTCTGCAGCGATAGTGGCCTCCAACGTGGGGTCCAAATCCACAATCACAGCCAAATCCAGATTTGCCGCCTCCGGATCGGATCTATCCCGAACTTGACGACTCTGATGACCGTCCCGGAGAACCAACCGCTTCTGCAGGTCGCGTCTAGGGCACCAGACAAGTGTGAAGTTCCCTTTTCAAGCCACGTAACTCCGGACAAGATCGCAGTCCACAAGCCAACAAGGAATCCGCCAAAACTAGCGCCCCTCGATCAGTGCAAGACCGGATTACCACCTCCTAAACCCCTCCAGGAGCAGCAGACGGCAACTGCGGAGCCGGTGGCCATCGAATCCACCTACAAGCTTGGCAGCGATTTCCGGCCAAACCAGAACGCGGAACAACCGAATTCAGTCGCCTCCCCACTAAGTGAGAAAGTCACCACGAACCCGAGTATGGACACCAAGTCCGACTTCCCGATGAGAGTAGCAGTGAGCCGACGCATCCAACCGGACACTTAAAGGACGTCACCACCGAAGCTGAACTCGACAACGAGCTGCCAGCAGTGTTCCCGTCCAAACAAGTTCCCCCACACAACAGCGACCTTAAACCAGAAGCGACCGTGAAGACTGAGCCACTACAACCGAAAGTGGTTCAAAATTCCATTCACCACGGCAAGCCAGAACAACGCCGTGTCCACAGCGACAGCGGTCTACAGAAGATGGACGTACCAGAATCCGAGCAAAAGCCGAACTGCTTCCATCAGAACGACAGTTACAACATGGACTTTGCGATGGTGATGACCGTCCCAGTGTACAAACCGTTGCCGCAGCCAGCGGCCAAGGCACCAGACAAGCGTAGACTTCCCTTACCAAGCCGCGTACATCTGGACAAAAGCGTAGTCCACGTCGAAGAAGGGCGTCCTCCCGACGACTTGGTTCTCGCCGGAGAACCCGAGTTGAAGTGTAGCCGATCAACTCAATCCCGATCCCACTCCGAGCCTGCATCGTCAGAAATGCACGTGGTCAACCAGTCGAGAAAACGCCACAAGTCAGTAAGTAATCTGTCCAACCTAACCCCGTACAAGTTCGCCAACGTAGACACGAGCCGTCGTGTGCCCAGCATCCAGATCACAAACCGCCAGAGGTGGTGCACCATCTGGTTTCTGATCGCTCAAGTGCAGAGTCAACCAGTCGCATTGAAGCTCGTGATCTCAATGATTGGCCCCCAAGGTAGCTTTCATGAACCGCCCAGCCAAAATGAACCGTTCCAAGTACGAGATCAACTCAGTCGTTTCCAGCGAACGGTCTATCGCCGGCGCAAGAGCTGGCATTCGACAATCCCACCGGACAAGTCACGCGATCCCGAGTCAGCTCAACCCTGCAAGCGCAGGAGCAACCTCCGAGAGTTTCACGCCGTTTTACCGGCCATCGAAGACGTCGGCGAGCGACGAGAACCGGCGGACCAGTCCGCAGCCATCCACCGGAAGCGTTGTGTGGGCCGAGCCAAAGAGTTGAGGGACCTCAACGGGGGGAGTATGTTCGGTACGAACGAAGCCAGAAACCCCACCGTGACGACCATCTGCGTTGCCGACGACGAGGGAGAAACGTCATTTGCAACACACCAAGAGCGCGCGGGCAGCGCGCCAAGTAAGTCCGCATCCAACCTCCGACCAAGAAGGACGAAGCACAGTTTTTTGGAGTAGTAGCAGAAGGAAGAAGGGAAAGTGGGAGAAATAAAAGTAGAAAACGTAATTGTCGCAGATAGGGCGGGCAATGCTGATAGAATTTCAAGAATTTGTAAATGAGCGCAAAATGTTTAGAGTAATTGCCTGTGGCCATTCGAAATGTTAGTGCCGAAATTCGAATGTTTCTAGATTCTACGAAAGACAAGACAAAATGCACACGAAGCGAGAGCCAGCGCCACGTGTGCGATTGTATATGTGTGAGCGCGTCGGTAGGATAGATTGAAGTCTGCGCAACGCGCACGTTGGTAGTGGCAAAGAAGAGAGCGAAAAAGCGAGAGCTGCTGATGTGGCTTGAGATTGAGGTCGATGAGCTTCGGGTTGATCACCCGTGGCGTGGTTGAGAAAATTGAGAGAGTTTTGTAGGTGTTTGTGTGCTTATGGAAGAATTGTGTCGGGATTGGCCTTCGGGTATCGGGATTTGGAAATGGTACTTTAGTCTGGCGTTTAGTGTTGAAGCGAGCGGAAGTGTTTTATGTGGTGGGTGGTGGGATCGTAAAGCAAAACGAAGGTTCGCTTCCGAGGCAGTCAAAAAAAAAGAAAATTAAGGCCAGAGTTACGACAATGGCACAGTTGGTAGGTTTATTAGGAAAAGAAAAAGAATTCCTTCGAAATTGTTTTGCGTTTATGGTCCCACAACAAGTGAACAAAGCTAGAGTGAAAGGTATGTAGTGTGGTGATATTTTAGTGCCGCGGAAGATGGTTTTGGTGAGCAGATTTCTGTAGTTCGGAAGGTGTTACCTAGTCCCTTGGAAAGAAGAAAGACGCTGGTAAGTTGTGTGTTGTTTGTGACTGTTCACAGGGAATTTTGATGTGACGCCATGTTTGATACACTGAAAGCCCGACCATGGTAATTTTAAGAACATTTGCTAAAAATGCTGCTTATTAAAATAACTGTGGCTTTTTGGTGAAAGTAAACGCAAAAATGGTAGAATGTACCATGCTTCCACAAAATTGCATGGTAGCAATTACGAATTCATTATCATTCTTTCCATATTGGAGGGTTGAAATTACCATACCGCTCTCGACATAGTAAAACTGACTGCGTTAATCAGTTAATTCAAGCACGGAATGTTTTTAGCAAAAATACGTCGGTGCGTGTTCTCAATTTAACCCTACAATATGGTAGCAACTACCATGGTTGGGTTTTCAGTGTAGCATCAATGTGTGGCCAGTAGAGGTAAGCTGGATCCCAGTCAGGTGAGGGTTGGGTCGACGAGTCGCAGTGAAGATGCGCAATTCTGATCTTTGTCTGACCGATGTTGATCTGACATCGGGCCGAAGGAATTGTTTTTGTCAGGATGAGTCACCCTGAGGGTGTGTGCTCTCGATTTTTTTGTGGAGATACTGATAAGATATAAAATTGTTTTGTCTGAACTGGTGTGTTATGGCGTGAGTTGATGAACTTGTTATTGTAATTGAATTTTATTATAGATTTGTTCATGAAACTAAATGAGAATTGTAGAATTGTTCAAAATAAAATTAGATGCAATTCGACTTTTTGTTGTGGTCATCATCGATTCGATATCGTTGGCTTTAGAGCTAACATTTAAATAGTATGATTTCTGAGTGAAATTTGAAGTGAGTCACTACATAACAAAATGGAATACGCTAGGCTTATTAAATGAAATTACAAGCAAAATGCAAAGGTGATAATTGTTGGTTGAACACTTAACACGAAACATGTAATATTGTAAAGTAATGTTGGACAAAACAAAATTAAACGATGTGCCAAGCATTTGCCACTATGACGGGAAATTTGTAAGACAAGATTTTCTCGTTGGCATCTGAGACGGACGAGACGGGAAATTTGTAAGACGAGCGTTGCTCGTTGGCCACTAAGACAGGTAACTTGTGAGACGAGCCATGCTCGTTGGCCACTTAGACAGAAATTTGTGAGGCGAGCGTTGCTCGTTGGCCACTAACACAGGTAACTTGTGAGACGAGCGTTGCTCGTTGGCCAATTAGACAGAGGTTCGTGAGACGAGCGTTGCTCGTTGGCCAATTAGACAGAGGTTCGTGAGACGAGCGTTGCTCGTTGGCCACTTAGACAGAAGTTCGTGAGACGAGCGTTGCTCGTTGACCACTGAGAGTAAAAAAAAAAGTGAGACGAGCGTTGCTCGTTGGCCACTAAGGTCAATAAGACAGAGGTTCGTGAGACAAGCCTTGCTCGTTGGCCAATTAGACAGAGGTTCGTGAGACGAGCGTTGCTCGTTGGCCACTAAGGTCAATAAGACAGAGGTTCGTGAGACAAGCCTTGCTCGTTGGCCAATTAGACAGAGGTTCGTGAGACGAGCGTTGCTCGTTGGACACTGAGATTTAAAATTTGTGAGACGAGCGTTGCTCGTTGGCCACTTAGACAGAAGTTCGTAAGACGAGCGTTGCACGTTGACCACTGAGAGTAAAAAAAATGTGAGACGAGCGTTGCTCGTTGGCCATTAAGACATGTATCTTGTAAGACGAGCCTTGCTCGGTGGACAATTAAACAGAAGTTCGTGAGACGAGAGTTGCTCGTTGGCCACTTTGACAGGTAACTTGTAAGACAAGCCTTGCTCGCTGGTCAATAAGACAGAGGTTCGTGAGGCGAGCGTTGCTCGTTGGCCACTAAGACAGGTAACTTGTTAGACAAACCTTGCTCGTTGGTCAATAAGACAGAGGTTCGTGAGACAAGCCTTGCTTGTTGACCAATTAGACAGAGGGTCGTGAGACGAGCGTTGCGCGTTGGCCACTGAGATTTAAAATTTGTGAGACGAGCGTTGCTCGTTGGCCACTTATACAGAAGTACGTGAGACGAGCGTTGCTCGTTGACCACTGAGAGTAAAAAAAAGTGAGACGAGCGTTGCTCGTTGGCCACTAAGACAGGTAACTTGTGAGACGAGCCATGATCGTTGGCCACTTAGACAGAAATTTGTGAGGCGAGCGTTGCTCGTTGGCCACTAACACAGGTAACTTGTGAGACAAACCTTGCTCGTTGGTCAATAAGACAGAGGTTCGTGAGACAAGCCTTGCTCGTTGGCCAATTAGACAGAGGTTCGTGAGACGAGCGTTGCTCGTTGGCCACTGAGATTTAAAATTTGTGAGACGAGCGTTGCTCGTTGGCCACTTAGACAGAAGTTCGTAAGACGAGCGTTGCACGTTGACCACTGAGAGTAAAAAAAATGTGAGACGAGCGTTGCTCGTTGGCCATTAAGACATGTATCTTGTAAGACGAGCCTTGCTCGGTGGACAATTAAACAGAAGTTCGTGAGACGAGAGTTGCTCGTTGGCCACTTTGACAGGTAACTTGTAAGACAAGCCTTGCTCGCTGGTCAATAAGACAGAGGTTCGTGAGACGAGCCTTTCTCGTTGGCCAATCAGGCAGAGGTTAGTGAGACGAGCGTTGCTCGTTGGCCACTGACTTTTAAAATTCGTGAGATGAGCATTGCTCGTTGGGCACGCGAGGAGGTTTGTGAGGTGAGCGTTGCTCGCTTGCTACTGAGACGGGAATTTTGTGAGACGAGCGTTGGGATTGAGAATTTCAATCAGTTGTGAGCAATGATTGAGGAAACGGTAGCCTGAAACCCTACACGACTTACGTTTGAGCCTTTGATTGTATTCTAGGGAGAATTTAAGAAGTTGATTTCGAGCGAGAAAAATCGTTGGGATTGAGAATTTCAATCAGTTGTGAGCAAAGATTTAAGAAACGGTAGCCTGAAACCCTACACGACTTACGTTTGAGCCTTTGATTGTTTTCTAGGGAGAATTTAAGAAGTTGATTTCGAGCGAGAAAGATCGTTGGGATTGAGAATTTCAATCAGTTGTGAGCAAAGATTTAAGAAACGGTAGCCTGAAACCCTACACGACTTACGTTTGAGCCTTTGATTGTATTCTAGGGAGAATTTAAGAAGTTGATTTCGAGCGAGAAAAATCGTTGGGATTAAGAATTTCAATCAGTTGTGAGCAATGATTTAAGAAACGGTAGCCTGAAACCCTACACGACTTACGTTTGAGCCTTCGATTGTATTCTAGGGAGAATTTAAGAAGTTGATTTCGAGCGAGAAAGATCGTTGGGATTGAGAATTTCAATCAGTTGTGAGCAAAGATTTAAGAAACGGTAGCCTGAAACCCTACACGACTTACGTTTGAGCCTTTGATTGTATTCTAGGGAGAATTTAAGAAGTTGATTTCGAGCGAGAAAAATCGTTGGGATTAAGAATTTCAATCAGTTGTGAGCAATGATTTAAGAAACGGTAGCCTGAAACCCTACACGACTTACGTTTGAGCCTTCGATTGTATTCTAGGGAGAATTTATGAAGTTGATTTCGAGCGAGAAAGATCGTTGGGATTGAGAATTTCAATCAGTCGTGAGCAAAGATTCAAGAAACGGTAGCCTGAAACCCTACACGACTTACGTTTGAGCCTTTGATTGTATTCTAGGGAGAATTTAAAAAGTTGATTTCGAGCGAGAAAATCGTTGGGATTGAGAATTTCAATCAGTTGTGAGCAATGATTGAGGAAACGGTAGCCTGAAACCCTACACGACTTACGTTTGAGCCTTTGATTGTATTCTAGGGAGAATTTAAGAAGTTGATTTCGAGCGAGAAAATCGTTGGGATTGAGAATTTCAATCAGTTGTGAGCAAAGATTTAAGAAACGGTAGCCTGAAACCCTACACGACTTACGTTTGAGCCTTTGATTGTATTCTAGGGAGAATTTATGAAGTTGATTTCGAGCGAGAAAAATCGTTGGGATTGAGAATTTCAATCAGTCGTGAGCAAAGATTCAAGAAACGGTAGCCTGAAACCCTACACGACTTACGTTTGAGCCTTTGATTGTATTCTAGGAGAATTTAAAAGTTGATTTCGAGCGAGAAAATCGTTGGGATTAAGAATTTCAATCAGTTGTGAGCAATGATTTAAGAAACGGTAGCCTGAAACCCTACACGACTTACGTTTGAGCCTTTGATTGTATTCTAGGGAGAATTTAAGAAGTTGATTTCGAGCGAGAAAAATCGTTGGGATTAAGAATTTCAATCAGTTGTGAGCAATGATTTAAGAAACGGTAGCCTGAAACCCTACACGACTTACGTTTGAGCCTTTGATTGTATTCTAGGGAGAATTTAAGAAGTTGATTTCGAGCGAGAAAAATCGTTGGGATTGAGAATTTCAATCAGTTGTGAGCAAAGATTTTAGAAACGGTAGCTTCAAACCCTACACGACTTATGTTGGAATTGATGATTAAATTCTAGGGAGAGTGATCATTAGGTTTGTGAACTTCAATCAGTTGAAAGCAAAATGAATGAATGCGACTGTGGATTTTTTTTGATTTGTGAAATGTTAAATTTTCGCACATGATTTTGATTTACCTTTTTTTATCCTTATAAATTCAAAGTTTTGAATGAAGCGGAGTACAGGAGAAGGAAAATGTCGCAGATAGGGCGGGCAATGCTGATAGAATTTCAAGAATTTGTAAATGAGCGCAAAATGTTTAGAGTAATTGCCTGTGGCCATTCGAAATGTTAGTGCCGAAATTCGAATGTTTCTAGATTCTACGAAAGACAAGACAAAATGCACACGAAGCGAGAGCCAGCGCCACGTGTGCGATTGTATATGTGTGAGCGCGTCGGCAGGATAGATTGAAGTCTGCGCAACGCGCACGTTGGTAGTGGAAAAGAAGAGAGCGAAAAAGCGAGAGCTGCTGATGTGGCTTGAGATTGAGGTCGATGAGCTTCGGGTTGATCACCCGTGGCGTGGTTGAGAAAATTGAGAGAGTTTTGTAGGTGTTTGTGTGCTTATGGAAGAATTGTGTCGGGATTGGCCTTCGGGTATCGGGATTTGGAAATGGTACTTTAGTCTGGCGTTTAGTGTTGAAGCGAGCGGAAGTGTTTTATGTGGTGGGTGGTGGGATCGTAAAGCAAAACGAAGGTTCGCTTCCGAGGCAGTCAAAAAAAAAGAAAATTAAGGCCAGAGTTACGACAGTAATCTCCGGTGTTTTCCGTCCCCCGCAACTAACAACCATACAGTCGACCGCTTCCCATGTCGGCCAGGCCCGAACAATCCTTAAGACAAATTTTAAAGGGTCCAGGAATACCAAAATTTAGTATTGATACCAGAGAAAAGTATTATTACGCACAGGAGTTGGACACTCAGCACGCTGTGCGTGCACGGCGTTTACAGCCTGCGCACACTTCACGCACTCCCGCGCACCATCGCGCACCATTTAGACGTTTCGAATCAGAGGAAAAATTGGGAAAACATGGCAACACTTCTAGAAATGTCATGTTCATCTTTGTTTACAAACAAACGATTTCCATCGTTGAATTTTTGAAGATTTTTTTATTTGTCTTCTTAATTTAAGTTAAATCGAAATCATTATAATTTTAATAAAGTCTGGTCAACATACGCAAAATCTGGTTAATTCCTTTTTGAGACGTTGGTTCCGGCTACTCTACTCAATGATTCTGAGTCTCAAAAAGCTGCAAAAGTAACAGCCCGGTTCCTCTATTAAACCATCCCCGAATGTCGTTCATCCATGGTGCCCCAGAAGAGGACGAAATCTACTTTGAAGTCGTGCTGTAAACGGCCGCCGGAGGGCTGCGGAACCAGCTGATTTGTGGTGATCGGAGCGACCCTTTTTACTGCCGCTATCTTATGGAAGTGCGCGGAAATTTGCATCCGACGGTGACAAATGAGTAAGGTCGCCGGAGGAGGTCGAGGCGAAATAACGCATCCCACTGTCGCATACGATGAAGATTCTCGGGAATGGAGAACTCTATCTTGCCGAAGCGGGAATCGGTCGAGAGTGTGAACAACTATCTGAAACGGTACCGGAGAGAGGCCATTGGAGGAGGTTGCGTGGGTGCGTTGATTGCGTACTGGTTGAAGAAGCGGGCCCAGAACCGGTTGAACGTGATCGTGGTAAAGAAGGATGCGACCTACCAGGGAGTTTCCCTTGGAGTTTCCACTTGTCTTGCGGTGAGTGGTTTGAGGTAGCAGTTTTCGATTGTGGAAAACATCCAGATGAGTTTGTACGGGGCGGAATTTATGTGGAATATTGAGGAACATCTAGGAAAGGACCGATGTTGTCCTCGGAGCAAGGATCGGAACAGTTACAGGACATCTTTCTTTTTGATGAAATAAATACTTAACTGGTTTTGCTACCTTTTGTTCTCAAAATCTTTATTTGTTTAAACATATTCTTGATATCCCGGTTATCAGGGCCGTCGTCCGTCGTGTTGCTGTCCGAGAAGCCCATTCCAGACGATGCTGCCCTTCTCTTCAACCAACGCAAGCTCCACCTTGAACGATTCGCCGTCCTCGTCATCAGCACCCTTTTCGACAGTCTTTTTGCTGCTGTCCTCGGCAGGTTTGGCCATTTTGGTTAAACTGAAACCCGTTTTGGGTGTTGAACTTGCCCGGATGAGGAACACTTAACCCAAAATTAAATGGTTTTGCCCGAGGTTTTGCCGCAGCTGCACCAGTGGTTGTCGTCCTCGTCACTCCCGAGCATACATCATCTGGTGGCCGTCTCGTTCAATTCAGCGGCGGATGATTGCTTCCTTTCTGCCACTGTCCTTCTTAGCCTCATACTCCTCGTTACTGGTGTCCTTACCGGTGGAACGAGCGGCCACCGTGACATCGGTTCCAATCTCCTTCGACGGACTTCCAAACCCGGGAAAGAACTTGCTCGGATCTGTGCTGTAAACGACGTTTGCTCATAGCGCGGATGTCGTGGCCCTGCTCCTCCTTCAGCTGGATCAACCGCCGGTATCAAGGTCACACCGGAAAATCCCTTGACCGCTCACAAACTGACTATAAATCACCGGAATCTGCGCTGCCTCGAAATTCACGCCTTCAGAACGTTTTCATAACGCGTTTATTAGTAAACAACTTTGAATTTGACATTTCAAAGCGAAGTGATGCCAGTTGTGCGAAAAAGTGCTATGACAGTTCCCCAAGCGTGATTTGTGTGCGCGCACATCGCCAGCACCCACGAACACCGCGGTGCACCAATTTCACTCTTGAACACAAACGGTTTTCCAAAACGGTGCGGAGAGTCTAACCCCTTGATTACGCATTTTCCTTGTTATTTACCCATGCTCGGAATGCTGACGTTTTCACTCTCTTTCTCTCTCGTTGCTGCGCGCCGAGCGCACGCTTTTTCTTTCTCCCTTTATCGTCGTTTTTGCTCTCCACAATTCTCTGCTACCCAGTCAATTCAATCGGAATTCTGAAACGGAATTCAATTCGATTCGTATACGTATTCCGTTTCAAACGCAACAACCGATTCCGTGTATGTACCGGTTGTTGCGTTTGAAACGGAATACGTAAACGATTCGAATTGAATTCCGGTTCAGAACTCAGATTGAGTTTACTGGGTAACGGCGCGCGTTTCTCGAGGGGTTCGTCGATGCGTTTTTCTGGGCGATCGTAGTACACGCAGAGAAATACTGCCTTATCAAATTGATAAATATCATTATCAACTTCAATAACTTTTGATTATTGTTCTGATAACGTTGAATTATCGTTTTGATAAACTTTTAGTATCGAAACGACAATCTTCTTTATCATTTTGATAAATAACATTATTGCTAGATTTTTTTCCGCATGCACGTTTTTGCCTGTCATTCGAAACATAAACAAACAAACCAAAATGAGTGAGGAAACGAACAAGTTTCTTTAAAGATGCTGTACCCGGAGGATTTGGCCAGCTTACAAAAAAGGTCGTCTGCCGGTCGAGTCCAACTGTGTGTAAAGGTGTGTAAAGTTAGATTTCTAAACGTGCTTCTTTTCAGTTGCGTGTTTCCTGAACCAAAAAATCTACCAGAAATCTGGACAGCGTCAAGCCGCTTTTCGACGTCAACAAAACGCACCCGGTATCGAAAAATTCCTCCAAGGCGGAGTTTCAACCCGATGGAGAGTCCAAACCTCTGTCACGAACGGCAGCAACCGATGGACCATTCACCGAGTAGGATTATCTTCTTATGGTATTACATTTTTGTAACAAAATAAAGTTTTTAAAGCAGCATATATTTTGTTTGGTTTTATTTTATATACGAAGAAGGAGCAGTGGAAGGAAGATTAATAACATTTTCAATTTGATAAAATACTTTATCTTTTCTATAAACTTGTTTATCAAAATGATAAATTTTGCTTTTGACGTTTCTCAAATGACCTTTATAAAGCGATAATATATTTTGTCAAATTGATGCACATTGTTTATCAAATTGATAAGAAAAAATATCTAATTCGATAAAATAAATTATTGGTTGCCAACCGATAATTTAATTTATCGAAATGATGGCAGAAGCTTATCGAATTGATAATTCTTTTTTCTGCGTGATAGGCTTGGGGTTGTATACTACGCAAATTTTTCATTCTCCTTCAAAATGTCAGAAACTTCGGTCGCAGGACCGACCAAAAGGAATAGAAAAACTTTTAGTAAAATTGAAAATAAACAGAAATGTTTACAAAAAGTAGCTCTACACGTTGGTTTAGTAAATTTCAAGGAACACTCCATATTATCCAGCATCATTCAAACACGACCGCTTATTAGGCTTAAAATGGGTATATTTTCCTATCTATCAAGATAATTATTTTTTGTTTTATTTAAATAGGTGCATTTTCGTTCGGATCATGTGCAAAATTCAAATCACACACAATAATGGAGTTCATTGACAATGCAGTGGAACATTCCAGAAGTGGCAGATATTTATTTTTCTTGCACAGAAGACCCGAGCACGGTCCATTGCGTGTTCAGTTGACAAAACCAGTCTCGAGATTCAAACACGTGCAAAGTTTGCAGCATTTGTGCAGGTATGTTATTCTGCACTTATCACCACGGCATATTTTCATGATGCTTCCTTTCCAGATTTGTCATCCACAAGACTATAATTAGAAAAGATTTGATCCAAATGCTCCCGCTGCCACGAAGGATATTAGATTATCTTAATTATAAAAACTGTCTTTCTGAACGTGTAGAAGTAGATATGATTTCTCATATAGGGTGAAATAGAAACTGAATGAATTGTTTAAGCGTATAGTCCCCAAAAGTCCCACGTTATGCAGTAATATATTTGTAAACACGAAAATATCCAATTTTTTTTTCTAATTATGGTCTTTGAAAGAATTTCTTTAAGTTTGTTCATTATTATATCCTCAACTAGTCCTCAACTGGGCCAAAGTGGTAGTAACAAAATAATAATAACCAGAAAGGGTGAAGAAAAGCCCCAAGAATTCATGTCAATCCACCCAGCAGGGCAATTTGGCGAAATCAAAAATCCAAGTATGCAGAAATTATCTACCAAATTGGTACATATGTCTACCTCGAAGGATTTTAGTCTACCTCAATAGTTCAGTAAGTAGCATTGCCCTGCTGGAAAGATACCAGTTTTCAAGAAAACGACGTCAAATCAACTTCTGAAGTAATACAAAGTAGTCTACCTCCGTTCTACCTAACGAATCTGCAATCAGATTTTTCCTAAACTTCTTATAAGTAGTACTTCTCTTTATACTTAATTTTCAAGGTACTTTATATATCGATTTTGACCACGGCATCGTGTTCCTTGGAAAATTCTAGCCCGATTTGACCTATAAAAGTCCATACTTAAGTTGAAAAATGGCGGTTCTGGAGCAAATTAAAGATTGTTCAAAAATGAACTACCATGCGTCTCCATCAAACCCTACCCAAGTAACCACAAGCACTTAATTGAAGTATTAATTCAGTACTAAATCAGCACTGGAATGTTTTGAAGTAGTAAATAAGCTTTGCGAATGCCTCAAAGTACCAAGACTTTGCAGTATTACAACTGGCATTAAATCACCATTTACGACCTTGAAAATGTGCTTCAAAGCACTTGATGTTTATCATCAAAGTAACCCATCGATACGGGAAACATTTCAGCCTGGCACGGTTTTATTGACTTTTATCCTTCCCCTGTCATACCGTTCCAGTAAGCGTGCGGGCTAAGGCGCAATTCCCAGTGTGCATTAGTTTTATTTTGAGTGAACTGGGTTCAATTCCCGCTGATTGAAGTGTTTTTTTTTTGTGGAAAACTGCAGCCTGTAATGAAGCTAAATTTTTCAAAACATATGCCCATAGTATAAAGGACATTATCAAAAGTTCTCTGGTAAATTGAATGACTTTTCTCGCAAGTAAAAAGCTGCTTTCCTGAATTCTGATACACTTTGCGAAATTTTGCCAACCGTGGACCAAGCACTCCTCGGAAAAAAAGTTCCCGTTAGCCGTTAGCCAGTACTTGTCCCTAATAACCTCAAGCTTTCCGTAATTGATTGCACTGCATTTACTGGCTGGCCGCAATTTGAGTGACTAGTAAATAATTTCCGTTCAACGAAATGACAACGGGTTTTTGAACCAGAACCATGAACCAGAATCCCTAAACAGCAGAAAGAAAGTCTTCATTAATGTTCGATGTATCAACCACATCGATTAAAAAATTCAAAACAAACACTCATTTCAGAATACATCAGTTGGCTGGCGCGCATCCTGGAGATCGACGAGAAAAATGCAAGAATAACATCAAAGTTTCACACTCACACATGAAACGCAACAGGAGAATGAAAAAAAACAAAGGAGGCCCACCACGAAGTGTGTGGAGCAGCTGTTCTTTTTTTTCGACAGCCTTGACGTCGATAAAGCAGTTTATTTTTGTTCGAGCTTTCGTTGAAGTACTAAATCAGCATCACTGTGCGCCACTTGAAATATTTCTCAAGGAAAAGTGCTGATTAAATGTTTTGAAGCATTATTTGCTGGTATTAAATGCCAATATAATGCTGATTTAATGCCGCTATTTAGTGCTTCGCGGTTACTTGGGTAAAGTTCAATATATCTGCAGTTCTGATTATTCCTAGCATGTAGCAAGTGTTTTTGCTGCAAAATGATGCCACATAATTATTTTATCACATTCTACCCCATAAAGAAATAAAGATAGCTAATGAATATTTAAAGAACAAACAATGGACATTTTGATAAAACATCAAATAAAAGCAGTCCTGCTGAAAATCTGTGGCACATCCAACAATAGCTGAATGTTGTTCTGATGTCTAAGAATGAAATTCAGTCATTCTACCAAATTCTACCTCATTATAAAATTGTTTTTAAACACATTTTTTAAGAAATTCCAACAAATTCCTTAAGAAAATTGCAATTTTAATAAAATTTCAAATAAAACCAGCCCTGCTGACAATCTGTAGATCATTCAATGAGTGGAGAATGTTTTTCTGATGTCTAAGAATGAAATTCAGTCATTCTACCAAATTCTACCTCACTGTAAATTTTTCCAAACTCATTTTTAAGAAATTCCAACAAATTCCTTAAGAAAATTGCAATTTTAATAAAATTTCAAATAAAAGCAGCCCTGCTGACAATCTGTGGCTCATTCAATGATTGGAGAATGTTGTTCTGATGTCTTAAAATGAAATTCAGTCATTCTACCAAATTCTACCTCATTGAAAATTGTTTTTAAACACATTTTTAATGAATTCCAACAAATTCCTTAAGAAAATTGCAATTTTAATAAAATTTCAAATAAAAGCAGCCCTGCTGACAATCTGTGACTAATTCAATGAATGGAAAATGTTGTTCTGATGTCTAAAATGATATTTAGTAATTGTACCAAATTCTACCTCATTGTAAAATTGTTTTTAAATACATTTATTAAGAAATTCCATCAAATTACTTAAGATAATTGCAATTTTAATAAAAAATCATATAAAAGCAGCCCTGCTGACAATCTGTGGCTCATTCAATGAGTGGAGAATGTTGTTCTGATGTCTAAGAATGATATTCAGTCATTCTACTAAATTCTACCTTATTGTAATATTTGTTTTGAAACACATTTTTTAATAAATTCCAACAAATTCCATAAGAAAATAGAAAATTTTAATGAAATTTCAAATAAAAGCAGCCCTGCTGACAATCTGTGGCTCATTCAATGATTGGAGAATGTTGTTCTGATGTCTAAGAATGATATTTAGTATTTCAACCAAATTCTACCTCATTGTAAAATTGATTTTTAAATACATTTATAAAGAAATTCCATCAAATTCCTTAAGAAAATTGCAATTTTAATAAAATTTCAAATAAAAGCAGCCCTGCTGACAATCGTTGCTCATTCAATGAGTGGAGAATGTTGTTCTGATGTCTTAGAATGATTTTTAGTAATTCTACCAAATTCTACCTCATTGTAAAATTGATTTTAAATACATTTATTAAGAAATTCCATCAAATTACTTAAGATAATTGCAATTTTAATAAAAATTCAAATAAAAGCAGCCCTGCTGACAATCTGTTGCTCATTCAATGATTGGAGAATGTTGTTCTGATGTCTAACAATGTCTAACGTTGTGTGTGTGTGCGTCGCACGTTGTTATTGCACCTCGATACAGCTCCGCGAAAGTGAACCTAGAACCACCGAATTACCGTTCCGTCGTGGCCGAAAGGGTGTTTAATCAACGCCGAAGTGCGTCGCGAACCGGCATCGCGTGTTATAATTGACCCGCAATCGACGGCCGGGCAATAAAAGTGAATTTATTTTTGCCATCCATCGTCGTCGTCGCGGGACAAACAAGCAGAACAAAGGGCTAAGTGTGGTGTAGCAACAAGACCAGTGGCAGTGCAGTTGTGTCGATTGCGTATACGCACACTAATTGAAACCGCGCGCGGTGTGCCGAGTGTGCAATTTTTGAAAAAAGTAAACGGGCAAAAAGTTTTAAACTTTTTTGCAAAAAATAAAATAAATGTTATTATTGTGAAATTTGGTGCTAGTAGTGAAACTCTTTTACACACACAGTAGAAGACGTCCTCTTCCGGATATGAAGACCGTTAGGCTTCGAGATAAAAGCCCCGTTACGGTAGCGTGAGAAAACCGGGGCTAGGCTTCGGTAGCCCTTAGGTGGTTCTCCACCCCGAGACCAGGTAGCGCAGCCTGCGCAGGCTGCCTACCGAAAAGAGGATCGCGAATGGCAAGAAGGCTAGAAATCCGGAACAAACGGCAGAAGCCCATAGAAAAGCAGACCACAGATTGGCGACTCGGCTCTTGGAACTGCAGGTCTTTAAATTTCTTGGGTTTCGAATTCGCCTTAGCGAAGGAGTTGCAACCTCGCAACTTCGATGTTGTGGCACTGCAGGAGGTGTGCTTGGAGGAGGAGCAAGTGCTCGACTGGCCAGGTCGGCAGACCAATTCCCGTTTTTATCTGAGCGGCGGCAAGGACAAGAAGCTGGGTACCGGCTTTATCGTGCGGGGCAAGATGCAGGATCGCGTGTTCGGCTTCACGGCGATCAGCGAGCGGATGTGTAAGTTGAGGATAAGAGGCCGTTTCTTCAACTACAGCATCACCAACGTGCACTGCCCCCACGAAGAAAAGAGCGATGATGAGAAGGAAGCATTCTACGCGACGCTGGAGGAGGTGTACGACGGCTGTCCGCGGCAGGATGTAAAGATCATCATTGAGGACATAAACGCTCGGTTCGGAAGGGAGGAAATGTTTCGACCGACAATAGGCCCAGAAAGTCTACATGCGGTCACGAACGACAACGGCCAACGCTGCATCGACTTCGCAGCCTCCCGTGGAATGGTGGTCAGGAGCACCTACTTTCCTCGCAAGGACATCCACAAAGCCACCTGGACATCACCTGACCAACGGACGAAAACGCAAATCGACCACGTCCTGATCGACGGCCGATTCTTCTCGGACGTAACACACGTTGACTCGGACCACTACCTAGTTGGAGTTGACATGCGCTCAAAGCTGTCGACGGTGTACAACCAACGCCGAAGCCGGCGGGCCTCCGTTCAACACCGCGTGTCTGCAGAACGGAGATGTGGCCCACAGTTACGCGCAGCAGCTGGAAGCAAATCTGCCAGGTGAGGAGGAACTTGGCGCAGCCTCGCTCGAGGGTGGTTGGATCCGCATACGCTCAGCCATCGGCAGTGCAGCGGAAGCCACACTGGGTGCTCTCTCTCTCGCTCTGATCCGAGTCAGTCGAAACGATTGGCACGACGACGAGTGCCAACAGATTACCGCCGAGAAGAAAGCAGCTTACGACAAGAAGCTGCACAAGGCGACGAGAGGGAACGTGGAACGATACAGGCAGGCTCGGAATCGGCAAGTCGCGGTTTTCAAGCTCAAGAAGCGCCAGCAGGAAGACCGGGATTGCGCAGAAATGGAGCCGCTATTCCGAGCTAACGAAACGCGGAAGTTTTACGAGAAGGTGAACCGGTCCCGCAAAGGCTTCGTGCCGCGAGCCGACGTGTGCAGGGACAACGGTGGAAACCTGATCGTAAACAAGAGCGAGGTGTTGGACAGGTGGAAGCAGTACTTCAACGAGCACCTCAACGGCGATGAAGAGACGGCGATGGAGTCAACTTTGGAGCGCCCGCAGCTGATGAACAGTTCCCAGCACCTGATCTGGAGACGGTGAAGAGGAAGATCAGGAAGCTGAAGAACAACAGAGCTGCCGGCAAGGATCGGTTACCCGGTGAGCTCTTCAAATATGGAGGAGAGAAACTGGCGAGGGCGCTTCACTGTGTGATCTCCAAGATCTGGGAGGAGGAGAAGCTACCGGAGGAATGGATGGATGGCGTCGTGTGCCCCATCTACAAAAAGGGCGATAAGCTGGACTGCGGCAACTACCGCGGCATCACGCTTATTAATGCGGCCTACAAAATCCTCTCCCAGATTCTCTGCCGTCAGCTGTCACCCCATGCAAGGAGGTTCGTGGTGCCTTACCAAGCGGGCTTCACTGGCGCGCGCGCCACCACGGACCAAATATTTTGTCTCCGACAGATCCTCGAGAAATGTCTTGAGTACAACGTGCCCACACATCACATCTTCATCGACTTCAAGGCGGCCTTGTTGCAGGGTCTTACACGTGGTGGAATTAGAACGTACTCGGAGTAAAAGGGAAACACAACTAGCTCGTGTGATACAAGAGGGAAGAATGATTTTATTTGCTGCTTCTGTTGACACAACTGTTCTGCTGTCGATCTAACCAGGGAGCCAGCGATACTTGCGTCGATGCCGATCGCCTTCCGAAGCTGTCCTAGTTTCACCGCGGGCAACGGCTTTGTCAGCAGGTCTGCTTCCATGTCCGCCGACGGACAGTACTCGAGGCGCACCACGCCTTCTCGAACCAGGTCCTTCACGAAGTTGTACTTGGTGTCAATGTGCTTGGACTTCTTCTCGGTTCGGTCGTCCTGGGTGAGCACAATGCACGACTGATTGTCCTCCTTCACCGGAATCGGAAGAACGGTTGGTTCTCCGATGTCGTCCATCAGCTTGCGTATCCACTTAAGCTCCTGTAGACATTCGGTAAGAGCGATGTACTCTGCCTCGGTGCTGGATAGGGCTACACACTTTTGCTTATGGCACCCCCACCCGATAACACCACCGCCGAGCTTGAACAGGTATCCAGAAGTTGATTTCCGGTCGCTTGCATCGCCAGCCCAGTCGGCGTCCACAAAAACTTCCAGGCAGCGATCGTCGTTCCCAAGGCTCAGTTCCACGTTCAAAGTTGCCTTGATGTACCTTAGCACCCGCTTGGCCTCCGTCCAGTCAGCTTCCGTCGGATGTTGCACTCTACGACCCAGAATCGAGGTGGCAATCGAGATGTCCGGCCGGCTGATCACGGCCATCTCCTCCTTTTGTTGTGGGAAACCGGGATCCATGGGCACTTTTGATGGCTTCACGTTTGTCATGCCGAACTGCTCCAGCACGCGGCTCAGGTACGCACGTTGGTTTATGCGGAACCGCCCATCCACCAAACGCACCGATATTCCGAGGAAAAAGCTGAGGTCGCCCATCACCGATAGCTTAAATTGTTGTTGGAGGCCGTCAACCACGGCCCTGAACTCTTCCTCAACATTGCAGATCACGATGACATCATCAACGTAAATCAGCAGAAATACGTACTGATTGCCTTCACACCGCACGTACAAACATGGATCTCCTGTGGACGGAGCAAACCCCATGCGCTTGAGCACCTCGTCGATCCGCTTGTTCCAGACACGGGCCGCTTGTTTGAGCCCGTACAAGCTGCGCCTCAGCCGGCACACTGAGTTCTGGTTCCCGCTTTCGAAGCCTGGAGGTTGCTTCATGTAGATCTCCTCCTGAAGCCGCCCGTAGAGGTAGGCCGTCTTGATGTCAACATGTTTTGCTAACATCTTCCTCCGGCTGGCAATGGTAAGCATCAACCGAAAATGTGACCAGTTTGCCGTTTTCGTCGGTTTTGCACTTGTATATCCACTTACAACCGATTGCGCGATGGTTTGGGGGAAGCTCTGCGAGTTCCCAGGTACCGTTCTCGTAGTGCGACTGCATCTCGTCTTCCATTGCCGACTTCCAATCGGCACGCTGCGGGCTGTCCATGGCTTCACGGTACGTTTTCGGTTCCACTTCTCGCTGCTGTACCGTGTTAACACCATACGCGTAACGAACTGGTGGAACGCCGGCGGTCGATCTCGGCGAACGCCGTGGTCCCAGTGCTAGAGGATTTACCGGCGGGTCATCATTACGTCCAACGGGTTCTGCAGGATCGTCGTCGAATCCGGCGAACTCTTCCTCAGACTCAGCATCGTCAAGACCTGCTTCCCCAGATGATTCTCCGAGTTCTACATCCGTTTTCTTGCTTGGTACTGCCGTCACCTGCTTTGACCCGTCTCCCAGCTCCATGAACCGAACGTCCCGGCTGCTCACAATTTTACCGCTCTTGGCCCAGTACTTTTGGTCCAATCCAGCTTCTAACAGCATGCAACGGGCCATTTCACACAGCGATCTATTTTTCCTCTCCGAGATCCCGTTTTGTTGGGGAGAATATGCTGCTGTGTACTGCGGTTGGATGCCCTCGTCAACGTAGAATTGACGCAAAGTTTTGCTGGAGTATTCCCCGCCTTGGTCCGATCTGATAGCGCGCGGTTTACGCCCCACCTGAGTTTCGACCATCCGCACGAACCCACGAATCTTTTCCTCCACTTCAGATTTCCTTTTCAGGAAGTAAACAAAAGTGAAGCGACTATGGTCGTCTATCATGGTGACATAATAACGACAACCGCCGGGCGTGACTTTCGGCATGGGCCCGCAGACGTCACTGTGGACAATGTCCAGCACGTTTGTTGACACTTTTTCTGCAGCCTTGGGGAACGCGGGGCGCGCCATCTATCCAGCAATGCAACTTTCACAGGTCCACTGTACTCCGCAGCTCTCGACCGTCAACCCGGTCGCCAGGTTCTTCCGCTGGATCTCGCCGAGCACCTCCGGGTCCCGGTGGCCGAAACGACAGTGCCAGCTGTGCGGACAGTTCTTCTTATGCGGCTGCATTATCACTTTCACGACCCGATTTTGGCTCGTCCGGAGCCAATACATATCGCACTTCTTGTCGCCGATTGCGATAACTTTGTTCGCAAACACAAGTTTACACACCGAATTGTCGAAATTCGCAAACACTCCTTTTGCTGCGAGTTTGCTAACCGAAATCATGTTCCCTTCCAAACTTGGAACAAACAACACGTTGGTGAGAGTGAGTTCGACCAGTTCACCACTACCATTAAAACATTCGATTTGGCAGTCACCAACACCATCGACGCGTTTTTCGGTTCCGTCCGCGACAACTACATTCGAACGCGAAACACTTTCTAATCGAACGAAAAAGTTCACATCACTACAGATATGAGATGTCGCACCCGAGTCCAACAACCACGAACGCGCAAACAATGGACTTTTGTTTCGACGCACCATGAAGTTGAACAACTTTTTGTCGTTTTCGCGCACTTTCCGGACTCTTTGTTCCGTCTTCGGCTTATTCTTCTTCGCCTGCGTCTTCTTCGCCAGAAATTCTTTGCACTGTCGTTTCAGGTGCCCCTTCTGACCACAGAAAAAGCAGTCGCCGTCCCGTGCCTTCGTCTCGCCTTCCGCTTTCAGGACACGTTCACCGACGGAACTTCCAGTTCCATAAAGCTTCTCGCTCTCGTCGATGAGTTTCGACCTGACCAGGTCCATCGTCAATTCCTTGTCCGTACGGCTCTCCAACGCTGTGGTTAAGGTGTCAAAAGCCGACGGCATGCTCCGGAGCAACATGGCAACTTGCATGTGCGCCGAAAGCTTTTCGCCAGAGTTTTCCAAACGTGCAAAAAGGTCGTCCATCCCGTACAAAAACTCCTCCATGTTCTCACCCTCCTGGTAATTTGTGCTGCAGACCTCCTTCAACAGCGCAACTTTTCCGGTGAAACTCGCCTTGTGGTGGTGGGCCTTAAGCGCATCCCACGTGGTTTTCGCCGTTTCCTTGTCCATGATGAGGTTATGTTGATTGTCCTCCACCAATAGCACGATGGTCGCCATTGCCTTGGCGTCCCCTTCGGTCCAGGCAGCTGTTACTGGATTTGGTGGTGTTCCCGGTTCAATGCGGTTCCATAAGCCTTCTTTCATCAGGACCATCTTCACTTCAAACGACCACGAGCGAAAGTTCCGGCTGTTAAGCCGAGTAACGCCAACTTTGGAAAAGTCCATTTTCGCTTTCCACGAAACTTCCCGTTTTTTACGAGTCTCGCACGAATTTACTATAACTTTTCGCGTCACGTTACTTTTTCCGTATTTCCCGGCCGTTCCAGTGGTGGCACATAACCTGTTGCAGGGTCTTACACGTGGTGGAATTAGAACGTACTCGGAGTAAAAGGGAAACACAACTAGCTCGTGTGTCAGATCGTGTCTTGCGAACCTTCGTGGTGAACGGACACTAGAGCTGCGGTATTTTTTACTACCTAAGCTCAGAGTTATTTCAAAACAAAATTCACAGTCTTTTTAAAGACTACCTGAGTTACTTTCCAAAATTCTAAACAGTCTTTTCAAGACTAACCCCACCTGAAATTTTGTTGTATTTTACAAACGAAGCCATCTTTTTAAGAGAACTTTGCTTGCAAAATGCGTCAAAACAAAGGTAAACGCAAATCTTCCGAAGATTTGGTCGTTACGTCGGTGAAGCGTTTGAACGCTAAACCGGCTAACGGAAACAGAAAAAGAAAACAGCCTCTTCTGAGGTCTGATTCTGATTCTGAATGTGAGGTCAATCCTCCAATTCCATTGACAAACAGTTTCGGTGTTTTATCCGAAACTGATGACAAGAACCTTCTCCTCGTACTGAGCCTTCTGCCGTCGAGAAACGAGTAAAGGCTCCGCCAATTGTAGTGACTTCCGTCTCCGATTTGGCCAGCTTTCGAACGCAACTGAAGAATTGCAAGAAACTTGCAATTTGAAAGTTTCGTTCCAGCAGTCGAAGAGGAGAATGTCGCTTGTTGACGGAATCTTTACAAGATCACCAAACTTTTGTTGGTTATTTGAAAAACCACAAACACAATTTCTACACGTATGAGACCAAGAATGCTCGTCCATTCAAGGCGGTCTTGAAAGGTCTCTCCAACGACTTGTCGGTAGATGAGATCAAAAACGAACTTAAGGTGTTGCTTGGCTTTGCCCCATCCCAAGTAATACCAATGAAGAAAAAATCAAACGGGAATATTTCTCGCTTTGGTTTGACTTCACAATTTTATCTGATTCATTTCAACAGAAATGAAATCAACAATTTGAAACTTTTGGACAAAGTACAGTTTTTGTTCCATGTACGGGTAAAGTGGGAGCATTTTAAGAAACATGGCGGTAATGGCCAGAATCTGACCCAGTGCCGGCGTTGCCAGGCATTCGGTCATGGTACTGATCATTGCGCCATGGTTCCAAAATGCATGGTTTGCGGGGATTCTTCTCACGACAAGGACAATTGTCCCGTGAAAGAAGTCACCCAATTTAAATGTGCAAATTGTGGTGGAAATCACAAATCAAATTTTTGGGATTGCCCCATCAGAAAAACCCGATTTAATTCCACCTGGGGTGAGATAGAGCCTTTCTTACTAAAGAATATAACAATGGTAGAACCTTTTTCAATTCATAACATCGACTTTGTTTATTTATAACGTCAGCACAAAAGAAAGTCTTATGATGAAAGCAATGTATTATAAATGATATGATTTCCAAAGGAAATAAAAAACGCAATTTTCACCAAAAGAATATTTTCAATCGTACAATATGTTTGTAAGTTTGTAATCAAACAAGCGTTTATGACAAACGCGATCATAGCAAGCTTCCCTTGCGCCAGTGACAACAAACACCGCGGTTTTGGTTTTTTAGCTTCGGTACGAGCACTTTTGTGTGTTGGACCAACACTGTTGGTATTGTCCGTTTTTTTTCAAAGGTACACGCCGCGCGGCATTTCAGAATGTGCCGCAGGCACTGTTGTCAGCGATGTTTTGCCCGCGAGCGAGAAGAAGCTCTAGCTGGCAACGAAAAAAAAACAACAACACAACGCTTGAAGTTATACCTCTACACCATCGCCTCTTTAGCACAAGGCGCCGTGTTCGGTGAGCGCGAGTGTGGAGAGGAAAGGAATATAAGTTCTCTCCTCGCTCGCTTGCGATCAAAGCTTTCCTTTTCACCCAACAACAAGAAGCAAGCCAAGAACTTTCGAAGAAGATCCCCACTTTCTAAAAAGATCCCCACTCTCTAAAAGCTCTTTCAAATTCACCTCAATGTTTCTCAAGATTTAATCTTTTGCCTCTGATCTAGATAAAATATTAGTTAGGACACAAACCTCTAGACCACCACACAACAAAAATAAATGACAGAATTTAAATCGCATAATGGTCTCATGTCGCAGGTTTCAAAACAAATACTGGACAGTTATGCATATAATGATAATACTAAAGAGCCGAAAAATATACGATGTCTATAGTAGCAAATGAAAATCGATAGGGCACCAACACATATTAGAGTATATTGGATCCCAATAACAAGACGCGCCAGCAGTACGCGCCAGCATTAGAAACACAACTTGACAACTTGTCGACTTGGCGACGATGCGTCTAAAATCGATGCAGTGTGATTTTTTGACGATTTTTCCGAAGAAAATTCATGCTGAATCGACATATTTACGAAGATGAAAATGACGTCCAGCCTTAAAGTAAAACCTATACCTTTCTTTAGTAAGAAAGGCAAAAAGTAAATAGCTCTAAAAATTGATCCGGCTTGCCGATAGATGTCAAATTTGTTTCAGATGCTCACTCATGGTCTGTACTATGGATGTAGAAAGAAATTTCGGATAAAATCGGAAATGAAAAGTGTTGGCAAAGGTCACCAGGTGGGCTTTTACCTTTTTTTTAGGGATTTTTTTTTTCTTTTGGTAGGTTAATCAAACGGCTCTAACTCCAGAACCAGATTATGGATCTGGATGAAAATTTGGGAGGTTGTAGAGCTCGAAAAATGCAATTTTTGAGATAAATAAAAGAAAAGAAAATGAAAATTTTTGACCATATTTTCATTTGAAAACTGTGTATTTTGTTGAAAAGTCTGGCCGCATCCGAAAACAGATGGATATTTCGAAATTCGGTCTCAAAATGACCCTTGTTCAGCACACCAGCTTTCAAATGCACTTGGAACAATCAAAATCGAAAATAGGGGAACCGAGGATTACGCGACACAAAATTTGGCAAAAAAATTTACCACACACGGACATCACTCAAACTCCACGGAATTTATTTTCTCAAAATTCGAGGGTTGGAGATAGGCGAGTTCTGTCAAGGTGAATCGATAGAGCGTCTAAAATCGATGCAGTGTGATTTTTGACGATTTTCCGAAGAAAATTCATGCTGAATCGACATATTTACGAAGATGAAAATGACGTCCAGCCTTAAAGTAAAACCTATACCTTTCTTTAGTAAGAAAGGCAAAAGTAAATAGCTCTAAAAATTGATCCGGCTTGCCGATAGATGTCAAATTTGTTTCAGATGCTCACTCATGGTCTGTACTATGGATGTAGAAAGAAATTTCGGATAAAATCGGAAATGAAAAGTGTTGGCAAAGGTCACCAGGTGGGCTTTTACCTTTTTTTAGGGATTTTTTTTTCTTTTGGTAGGTTAATCAAACGGCTCTAACTCCAGAACCAGATTATGGATCTGGATGAAAATTTGGGAGGTTGTAGAGCTCGAAAAATGCAATTTTTGAGATAAATAAAAGAAAAGAAAATGAAAATTTTTGACCATATTTTCATTTGAAAACTGTGTATTTTGTTGAAAAGTCTGGCCGCATCCGAAAACAGATGGATATTTCGAAATTCGGTCTCAAAATGACCCTTGTTCAGCACACCAGCTTTCAAATGCACTTGGAACAATCAAAATCGAAAATAGGGAGCCGAGGATTACGCGACACAAAATTTGGCAAAAATTTACCACACACGGACATCACTCGAACTCCACGGAATTTATTTTCTCAAAATTCGAGGGTTGGAGATAGGCGAGTTCTGTCAAGGTGAATCGATAGAGCGTCTAAAATCGATGCAGTGTGATTTTTGACGATTTTTCCGAAGAAAATTCATGCTGAATCGACATATTTACGAAGATGAAAATGACGTCCAGCCTTAAAGTAAAACCTATACCTTTCTTTAGTAAGAAAGGCAAAAAGTAAATAGCTCTAAAAATTGATCCGGCTTGCCGATAGATGTCAAATTTGTTTCAGATGCTCACTCATGGTCTGTACTATGGATGTAGAAAGAAATTTCGGATAAAATCGGAAATGAAAAGTGTTGGCAAAGGTCACCAGGTGGGCTTTTACCTTTTTTTAGGGATTTTTTTTTCTTTTGGTAGGTTAATCAAACGGCTCTAACTCCAGAACCAGATCTGGATCTGGATCTGGATGAAAATTTGGGAGGTTGTAGAGCTCGAAAAATGCAATTTTTGAGATAAATAAAAGAAAAGAAAATGAAAATTTTTGACCATATTTTCATTTGAAAACTGTGTATTTTGTTGAAAAGTCTGGCCGCATCCGAAAACAGATGGATATTTCGAAATTCGGTCTCAAAATGACCCTTGTTCAGCACACCAGCTTTCAAATGCACTTGGAACAATCAAAATCGAAAATAGGGAACCGAGGATTACGCGACACAAAATTTGGCAAAAATTTACCACACACGGACATCACTCAAACTCCACGGAATTTATTTTCTCAAAATTCGAGGGTTGGAGATAGGCGAGTTCTGTCAAGGTGAATCGATAGAGCGTCTAAAATCGATGCAGTGTGATTTTTGACGATTTTTCGAAGAAAATTCATGCTGAATCGACATATTTACGAAGATGAAAATGACGTCCAGCCTTAAAGTAAAACCTATACCTTTCTTTAGTAAGAAAGGCAAAAGTAAATAGCTCTAAAAATTGATCCGGCTTGCCGATAGATGTCAAATTTGTTTCAGATGCTCACTCATGGTCTGTACTATGGATGTAGAAAGAAATTTCGGATAAAATCGGAAATGAAAAGTGTTGGCAAAGGTCACCAGGTGGGCTTTTACCTTTTTTTAGGGATTTTTTTTTCTTTTGGTAGGTTAATCAAACGGCTCTAACTCCAGAACCAGATTATGGATCTGGATGAAAATTTGGGAGGTTGTAGAGCTCGAAAAATGCAATTTTGAGATAAATAAAAGAAAAGAAAATGAAAATTTTTGACCATATTTTCATTTGAAAACTGTGTATTTTGTTGAAAAGTCTGGCCGCATCCGAAAACAGATGGATATTTCGAAATTCGGTCTCAAAATGACCCTTGTTCAGCACACCAGCTTTCAAATGCACTTGGAACAATCAAAATCGAAAATAGGGAGCCGAGGATTACGCGACACAAAATTTGGCAAAAATTTACCACACACGGACATCACTCGAACTCCACGGAATTTATTTTCTCAAAATTCGAGGGTTGGAGATAGGCGAGTTCTGTCAAGGTGAATCGATAGAGCGTCTAAAATCGATGCAGTGTGATTTTTGACGATTTTTCCGAAGAAAATTCATGCTGAATCGACATATTTACGAAGATGAAAATGACGTCCAGCCTTAAAGTAAAACCTATACCTTTCTTTAGTAAGAAAGGCAAAAGTAAATAGCTCTAAAAATTGATCCGGCTTGCCGATAGATGTCAAATTTGTTTCAGATGCTCACTCATGGTCTGTACTATGGATGTAGAAAGAAATTTCGGATAAAATCGGAAATGAAAAGTGTTGGCAAAGGTCACCAGGTGGGCTTTTACCTTTTTTTAGGGATTTTTTTTTCTTTTGGTAGGTTAATCAAACGGCTCTAACTCCAGAACCAGATTATGGATCTGGATGAAAATTTGGGAGGTTGTAGAGCTCGAAAAATGCAATTTTGAGATAAATAAAAGAAAAGAAAATGAAAATTTTTGACCATATTTTCATTTGAAAACTGTGTATTTTGTTGAAAAGTCTGGCCGCATCCGAAAACAGATGGATATTTCGAAATTCGGTCTCAAAATGACCCTTGTTCAGCACACCAGCTTTCAAATGCACTTGGAACAATCAAAATCGAAAATAGGGGCCGAGGATTACGCGACACAAAATTTGGCAAAAATTTACCACACACGGACATCACTCGAACTCCACGGAATTTATTTTCTCAAAATTCGAGGGTTGGAGATAGGCGAGTTCTGTCAAGGTGAATCGATAGAGCGTCTAAAATCGATGCAGTGTGATTTTTGACGATTTTTCCGAAGAAAATTCATGCTGAATCGACATATTTACGAAGATGAAAATGACGTCCAGCCTTAAAGTAAAACCTATACCTTTCTTTAGTAAGAAAGGCAAAAAGTAAATAGCTCTAAAAATTGATCCGGCTTGCCGATAGATGTCAAATTTGTTTCAGATGCTCACTCATGGTCTGTACTATGGATGTAGAAAGAAATTTCGGATAAAATCGGAAATGAAAAGTGTTGGCAAAGGTCACCAGGTGGGCTTTTACCTTTTTTTAGGGATTTTTTTTTCTTTTGGTAGGTTAATCAAACGGCTCTAACTCCAGAACCAGATCTGGATCTGGATCTGGATGAAAATTTGGGAGGTTGTAGAGCTCGAAAAATGCAATTTTTGAGATAAATAAAAGAAAAGAAAATGAAAATTTTTGACCATATTTTCATTTGAAAACTGTGTATTTTGTTGAAAAGTCTGGCCGCATCCGAAAACAGATGGATATTTCGAAATTCGGTCTCAAAATGACCCTTGTTCAGCACACCAGCTTTCAAATGCACTTGGAACAATCAAAATCGAAAATAGGGAGCCGAGGATTACGCGACACAAAATTTGGCAAAATTTACCACACACGGACATCACTCGAACTCCACGGAATTTATTTTCTCAAAATTCGAGGGTTGGAGATAGGCGAGTTCTGTCAAGGTGAATCGATAGAGCGTCTAAAATCGATGCAGTGTGATTTTTGACGATTTTTCCGAAGAAAATTCATGCTGAATCGACATATTTACGAAGATGAAAATGACGTCCAGCCTTAAAGTAAAACCTATACCTTTCTTTAGTAAGAAAGGCAAAAAGTAAATAGCTCTAAAAATTGATCCGGCTTGCCGATAGATGTCAAATTTGTTTCAGATGCTCACTCATGGTCTGTACTATGGATGTAGAAAGAAATTTCGGATAAAATCGGAAATGAAAAGTGTTGGCAAAGGTCACCAGGTGGGCTTTTACCTTTTTTTAGGGATTTTTTTTTCTTTTGGTAGGTTAATCAAACGGCTCTAACTCCAGAACCAGATTATGGATCTGGATGAAAATTTGGGAGGTTGTAGAGCTCGAAAAATGCAATTTTTGAGATAAATAAAAGAAAAGAAAATGAAAATTTTTGACCATATTTTCATTTGAAAACTGTGTATTTTGTTGAAAAGTCTGGCCGCATCCGAAAACAGATGGATATTTCGAAATTCGGTCTCAAAATGACCCTTGTTCAGCACACCAGCTTTCAAATGCACTTGGAACAATCAAAATCGAAAATAGGGAGCCGAGGATTACGCGACACAAAATTTGGCAAAAATTTACCACACACGGACATCACTCGAACTCCACGGAATTTATTTTCTCAAAATTCGAGGGTTGGAGATAGGCGAGTTCTGTCAAGGTGAATCGATAGAGCGTCTAAAATCGATGCAGTGTGATTTTTGACGATTTTTCCGAAGAAAATTCATGCTGAATCGACATATTTACGAAGATGAAAATGACGTCCAGCCTTAAAGTAAAACCTATACCTTTCTTTAGTAAGAAAGGCAAAAAGTAAATAGCTCTAAAAATTGATCCGGCTTGCCGATAGATGTCAAATTTGTTTCAGATGCTCACTCATGGTCTGTACTATGGATGTAGAAAGAAATTTCGGATAAAATCGGAAATGAAAAGTGTTGGCAAAGGTCACCAGGTGGGCTTTTACCTTTTTTTAGGGATTTTTTTTTCTTTTGGTAGGTTAATCAAACGGCTCTAACTCCAGAACCAGATCTGGATCTGGATCTGGATGAAAATTTGGGAGGTTGTAGAGCTCGAAAAATGCAATTTTTGAGATAAATAAAAGAAAAGAAAATGAAAATTTTTGACCATATTTTCATTTGAAAACTGTGTATTTTGTTGAAAAGTCTGGCCGCATCCGAAAACAGATGGATATTTCGAAATTCGGTCTCAAAATGACCCTTGTTCAGCACACCAGCTTTCAAATGCACTTGGAACAATCAAAATCGAAAATAGGGGCCGAGGATTACGCGACACAAAATTTGGCAAAAATTTACCACACACGGACATCACTCGAACTCCACGGAATTTATTTTCTCAAAATTCGAGGGTTGGAGATAGGCGAGTTCTGTCAAGGTGAATCGATAGAGCGTCTAAAATCGATGCAGTGTGATTTTTGACGATTTTTCCGAAGAAAATTCATGCTGAATCGACATATTTACGAAGATGAAAATGACGTCCAGCCTTAAAGTAAAACCTATACCTTTCTTTAGTAAGAAAGGCAAAAAGTAAATAGCTCTAAAAATTGATCCGGCTTGCCGATAGATGTCAAATTTGTTTCAGATGCTCACTCATGGTCTGTACTATGGATGTAGAAAGAAATTTCGGATAAAATCGGAAATGAAAAGTGTTGGCAAAGGTCACCAGGTGGGCTTTTACCTTTTTTTAGGGATTTTTTTTTCTTTTGGTAGGTTAATCAAACGGCTCTAACTCCAGAACCAGATTATGGATCTGGATGAAAATTTGGGAGGTTGTAGAGCTCGAAAAATGCAATTTTGAGATAAATAAAAGAAAAGAAAATGAAAATTTTTGACCATATTTTCATTTGAAAACTGTGTATTTTGTTGAAAAGTCTGGCCGCATCCGAAAACAGATGGATATTTCGAAATTCGGTCTCAAAATGACCCTTGTTCAGCACACCAGCTTTCAAATGCACTTGGAACAATCAAAATCGAAAATAGGGAGCCGAGGATTACGCGACACAAAATTTGGCAAAAATTTACCACACACGGACATCACTCGAACTCCACGGAATTTATTTTCTCAAAATTCGAGGGTTGGAGATAGGCGAGTTCTGTCAAGGTGAATCGATAGAGCGTCTAAAATCGATGCAGTGTGATTTTTGACGATTTTCCGAAGAAAATTCATGCTGAATCGACATATTTACGAAGATGAAAATGACGTCCAGCCTTAAAGTAAAACCTATACCTTTCTTTAGTAAGAAAGGCAAAAAGTAAATAGCTCTAAAAATTGATCCGGCTTGCCGATAGATGTCAAATTTGTTTCAGATGCTCACTCATGGTCTGTACTATGGATGTAGAAAGAAATTTCGGATAAAATCGGAAATGAAAAGTGTTGGCAAAGGTCACCAGGTGGGCTTTTACCTTTTTTTAGGGATTTTTTTTTCTTTTGGTAGGTTAATCAAACGGCTCTAACTCCAGAACCAGATCTGGATCTGGATCTGGATGAAAATTTGGGAGGTTGTAGAGCTCGAAAAATGCAATTTTTGAGATAAATAAAAGAAAAGAAAATGAAAATTTTTGACCATATTTTCATTTGAAAACTGTGTATTTTGTTGAAAAGTCTGGCCGCATCCGAAAACAGATGGATATTTCGAAATTCGGTCTCAAAATGACCCTTGTTCAGCACACCAGCTTTCAAATGCACTTGGAACAATCAAAATCGAAAATAGGGAGCCGAGGATTACGCGACACAAAATTTGGCAAAAATTTACCACACACGGACATCACTCGAACTCCACGGAATTTATTTTCTCAAAATTCGAGGGTTGGAGATAGGCGAGTTCTGTCAAGGTGAATCGATAGAGCGTCTAAAATCGATGCAGTGTGATTTTTGACGATTTTCCGAAGAAAATTCATGCTGAATCGACATATTTACGAAGATGAAAATGACGTCCAGCCTTAAAGTAAAACCTATACCTTTCTTTAGTAAGAAAGGCAAAAAGTAAATAGCTCTAAAAATTGATCCGGCTTGCCGATAGATGTCAAATTTGTTTCAGATGCTCACTCATGGTCTGTACTATGGATGTAGAAAGAAATTTCGGATAAAATCGGAAATGAAAAGTGTTGGCAAAGGTCACCAGGTGGGCTTTTACCTTTTTTTAGGGATTTTTTTTTCTTTTGGTAGGTTAATCAAACGGCTCTAACTCCAGAACCAGATCTGGATCTGGATCTGGATGAAAATTTGGGAGGTTGTAGAGCTCGAAAAATGCAATTTTTGAGATAAATAAAAGAAAAGAAAATGAAAATTTTTGACCATATTTTCATTTGAAAACTGTGTATTTTGTTGAAAAGTCTGGCCGCATCCGAAAACAGATGGATATTTCGAAATTCGGTCTCAAAATGACCCTTGTTCAGCACACCAGCTTTCAAATGCACTTGGAACAATCAAAATCGAAAATAGGGAGCCGAGGATTACGCGACACAAAATTTGGCAAAAATTTACCACACACGGACATCACTCGAACTCCACGGAATTTATTTTCTCAAAATTCGAGGGTTGGAGATAGGCGAGTTCTGTCAAGGTGAATCGATAGAGCGTCTAAAATCGATGCAGTGTGATTTTTGACGATTTTCCGAAGAAAATTCATGCTGAATCGACATATTTACGAAGATGAAAATGACGTCCAGCCTTAAAGTAAAACCTATACCTTTCTTTAGTAAGAAAGGCAAAAAGTAAATAGCTCTAAAAATTGATCCGGCTTGCCGATAGATGTCAAATTTGTTTCAGATGCTCACTCATGGTCTGTACTATGGATGTAGAAAGAAATTTCGGATAAAATCGGAAATGAAAAGTGTTGGCAAAGGTCACCAGGTGGGCTTTTACCTTTTTTTAGGGATTTTTTTTTCTTTTGGTAGGTTAATCAAACGGCTCTAACTCCAGAACCAGATCTGGATCTGGATCTGGATGAAAATTTGGGAGGTTGTAGAGCTCGAAAAATGCAATTTTTGAGATAAATAAAAGAAAAGAAAATGAAAATTTTTGACCATATTTTCATTTGAAAACTGTGTATTTTGTTGAAAAGTCTGGCCGCATCCGAAAACAGATGGATATTTCGAAATTCGGTCTCAAAATGACCCTTGTTCAGCACACCAGCTTTCAAATGCACTTGGAACAATCAAAATCGAAAATAGGGAGCCGAGGATTACGCGACACAAAATTTGGCAAAAATTTACCACACACGGACATCACTCGAACTCCACGGAATTTATTTTCTCAAAATTCGAGGGTTGGAGATAGGCGAGTTCTGTCAAGGTGAATCGATAGAGCGTCTAAAATCGATGCAGTGTGATTTTTGACGATTTTCCGAAGAAAATTCATGCTGAATCGACATATTTACGAAGATGAAAATGACGTCCAGCCTTAAAGTAAAACCTATACCTTTCTTTAGTAAGAAAGGCAAAAGTAAATAGCTCTAAAAATTGATCCGGCTTGCCGATAGATGTCAAATTTGTTTCAGATGCTCACTCATGGTCTGTACTATGGATGTAGAAAGAAATTTCGGATAAAATCGGAAATGAAAAGTGTTGGCAAAGGTCACCAGGTGGGCTTTTACCTTTTTTTAGGGATTTTTTTTTCTTTTGGTAGGTTAATCAAACGGCTCTAACTCCAGAACCAGATTATGGATCTGGATGAAAATTTGGGAGGTTGTAGAGCTCGAAAAATGCAATTTTGAGATAAATAAAGAAAAGAAAATGAAAATTTTTGACCATATTTTCATTTGAAAACTGTGTATTTTGTTGAAAAGTCTGGCCGCATCCGAAAACAGATGGATATTTCGAAATTCGGTCTCAAAATGACCCTTGTTCAGCACACCAGCTTTCAAATGCACTTGGAACAATCAAAATCGAAAATAGGGAGCCGAGGATTACGCGACACAAAATTTGGCAAAATTTACCACACACGGACATCACTCGAACTCCACGGAATTTATTTTCTCAAAATTCGAGGGTTGGAGATAGGCGAGTTCTGTCAAGGTGAATCGATAGAGCGTCTAAAATCGATGCAGTGTGATTTTTGACGATTTTCCGAAGAAAATTCATGCTGAATCGACATATTTACGAAGATGAAAATGACGTCAGCCTTAAAGTAAAACCTATACCTTTCTTTAGTAAGAAAGGCAAAAAGTAAATAGCTCTAAAAATTGATCCGGCTTGCCGATAGATGTCAAATTTGTTTCAGATGCTCACTCATGGTCTGTACTATGGATGTAGAAAGAAATTTCGGATAAAATCGGAAATGAAAAGTGTTGGCAAAGGTCACCAGGTGGGCTTTTACCTTTTTTTAGGGATTTTTTTCTTTTGGTAGGTTAATCAAACGGCTCTAACTCCAGAACCAGATTATGGATCTGGATGAAAATTTGGGAGGTTGTAGAGCTCGAAAAATGCAATTTTGAGATAAATAAAAGAAAAGAAAATGAAAATTTTTGACCATATTTTCATTTGAAAACTGTGTATTTTGTTGAAAAGTCTGGCCGCATCCGAAAACAGATGGATATTTCGAAATTCGGTCTCAAAATGACCCTTGTTCAGCACACCAGCTTTCAAATGCACTTGGAACAATCAAAATCGAAAATAGGGAGCCGAGGATTACGCGACACAAAATTTGGCAAAAATTTACCACACACGGACATCACTCGAACTCCACGGAATTTATTTTCTCAAAATTCGAGGGTTGGAGATAGGCGAGTTCTGTCAAGGTGAATCGATAGAGCGTCTAAAATCGATGCAGTGTGATTTTTGACGATTTTCCGAAGAAAATTCATGCTGAATCGACATATTTACGAAGATGAAAATGACGTCCAGCCTTAAAGTAAAACCTATACCTTTCTTTAGTAAGAAAGGCAAAAGTAAATAGCTCTAAAAATTGATCCGGCTTGCCGATAGATGTCAAATTTGTTTCAGATGCTCACTCATGGTCTGTACTATGGATGTAGAAAGAAATTTCGGATAAAATCGGAAATGAAAAGTGTTGGCAAAGGTCACCAGGTGGGCTTTTACCTTTTTTTAGGGATTTTTTTTTCTTTTGGTAGGTTAATCAAACGGCTCTAACTCCAGAACCAGATTATGGATCTGGATGAAAATTTGGGAGGTTGTAGAGCTCGAAAAATGCAATTTTGAGATAAATAAAAGAAAAGAAAATGAAAATTTTTGACCATATTTTCATTTGAAAACTGTGTATTTTGTTGAAAAGTCTGGCCGCATCCGAAAACAGATGGATATTTCGAAATTCGGTCTCAAAATGACCCTTGTTCAGCACACCAGCTTTCAAATGCACTTGGAACAATCAAAATCGAAAATAGGGAGCCGAGGATTACGCGACACAAAATTTGGCAAAAATTTACCACACACGGACATCACTCGAACTCCACGGAATTTATTTTCTCAAAATTCGAGGGTTGGAGATAGGCGAGTTCTGTCAAGGTGAATCGATAGAGCGTCTAAAATCGATGCAGTGTGATTTTTGACGATTTTCGAAGAAAATTCATGCTGAATCGACATATTTACGAAGATGAAAATGACGTCCAGCCTTAAAGTAAAACCTATACCTTTCTTTAGTAAGAAAGGCAAAAAGTAAATAGCTCTAAAAATTGATCCGGCTTGCCGATAGATGTCAAATTTGTTTCAGATGCTCACTCATGGTCTGTACTATGGATGTAGAAAGAAATTTCGGATAAAATCGGAAATGAAAAGTGTTGGCAAAGGTCACCAGGTGGGCTTTTACCTTTTTTTAGGGATTTTTTTTTCTTTTGGTAGGTTAATCAAACGGCTCTAACTCCAGAACCAGATTATGGATCTGGATGAAAATTTGGGAGGTTGTAGAGCTCGAAAAATGCAATTTTGAGATAAATAAAAGAAAGAAAATGAAAATTTTTGACCATATTTTCATTTGAAAACTGTGTATTTTGTTGAAAAGTCTGGCCGCATCCGAAAACAGATGGATATTTCGAAATTCGGTCTCAAAATGACCCTTGTTCAGCACACCAGCTTTCAAATGCACTTGGAACAATCAAAATCGAAAATAGGGAGCCGAGGATTACGCGACACAAAATTTGGCAAAAATTTACCACACACGGACATCACTCGAACTCCACGGAATTTATTTTCTCAAAATTCGAGGGTTGGAGATAGGCGAGTTCTGTCAAGGTGAATCGATAGAGCGTCTAAAATCGATGCAGTGTGATTTTTGACGATTTTCCGAAGAAAATTCATGCTGAATCGACATATTTACGAAGATGAAAATGACGTCCAGCCTTAAAGTAAAACCTATACCTTTCTTTAGTAAGAAAGGCAAAAAGTAAATAGCTCTAAAAATTGATCCGGCTTGCCGATAGATGTCAAATTTGTTTCAGATGCTCACTCATGGTCTGTACTATGGATGTAGAAAGAAATTTCGGATAAAATCGGAAATGAAAAGTGTTGGCAAAGGTCACCAGGTGGGCTTTTACCTTTTTTTAGGGATTTTTTTTTCTTTTGGTAGGTTAATCAAACGGCTCTAACTCCAGAACCAGATCTGGATCTGGATCTGGATGAAAATTTGGGAGGTTGTAGAGCTCGAAAAATGCAATTTTTGAGATAAATAAAAGAAAAGAAAATGAAAATTTTTGACCATATTTTCATTTGAAAACTGTGTATTTTGTTGAAAAGTCTGGCCGCATCCGAAAACAGATGGATATTTCGAAATTCGGTCTCAAAATGACCCTTGTTCAGCACACCAGCTTTCAAATGCACTTGGAACAATCAAAATCGAAAATAGGGAGCCGAGGATTACGCGACACAAAATTTGGCAAAAATTTACCACACACGGACATCACTCGAACTCCACGGAATTTATTTTCTCAAAATTCGAGGGTTGGAGATAGGCGAGTTCTGTCAAGGTGAATCGATAGAGCGTCTAAAATCGATGCAGTGTGATTTTTGACGATTTTCCTCCGTTGCTGAACATGAATCGACATATTTAGAAGATGATTATATGCTTCAACGATCTAGTGGTGTTTCTCTTATCAACAGCATGTATGAATGCTGAAAGATAAAACACCATGATTGCTAAAGCTAGATCAGTTGCAGATGTAACAGTCATTGGCCAACGGCGCCCGCCATGTCAGTTTAGACCTCGATTTTAAAGGGACAGGAATGTTGGTTAGCGCAGGTTGCTACTAGGGCAGCTGATTTACTCTTACAAAGCGCCAGGAACCTGAAAGTGGTTAGTAGGATAGGGTGTTTGGTCAGGATTCATCATAGAAGATGATGATGCGACCCAAATTCATAGTGTTTGTTGAAAGGTATTATGTTTTATTCTCAAGGCAAACAATCGGTTGCTGCGGATGAGACATTTCCCGTTTAACTGTTGTTGAATTTTTAATGAAATGGTTTAATCTTAGACAGCCGGCTGTGGAAAGATAAAACCAAATAATATTTATTTATAAAATGAGGTGTTAAACGCAATGCTGCAACGATAGCGTAGTCTGATTTTTAATTATATAATCATTTAGTTCTTGAATTTGTTACGGAATAGACGCGACGAACTCAATCATCAAGTGCCTTCCTATCTTCTTTCTGTTAGTAGATAAGGTGATTTTCGTTGCCTCTCGAGCTACGATGCTATGGAGGGCTTAACACAAAACAGCCGACGTCAGGCCCTCCGAGCTACGGGCTATAGGAAGTCTTTTCAACACAAAAGACTCGCGCACCACGACATTCTTGATGAATCAAAATAATTTTGCTACGCGATAAACCTAACGAACTCGGATCGTTTTTATCGAAAACTATATCACAATTCACGACAAAAATGCGAAACAAAAGGCACACACAAAAAAAAATCACTTTTCACTCCGAATATTTTTTTAACGACCACGCGCTCCCTTTGCCAATTATGCACTGATGACGCTGCATTTTCAGAGGGTAATCTTCTCCTCGCAGCGCACAATTCACGACAAAAATGCGAAACAAAAGGCACACACAAAAAAAATCTCTTTTCACTCCGAATATTTTTTTAACGACCACGCGCTCCCTTTGCCAATTATGCACTGATGACGCTGCATTTTCAGAGGGTAATCTTCTCCTCGCAGCGCACAATTCACGACAAAAATGCGAAACAAAAGGCACACACAAAAAAAAATCACTTTTCACTCCGAATATTTTTTAACGACCGCGCTCTTTGCCAATTATGCACTGATGACGCTGCATTTTCAGAGAGGTAATCTTCTCCTCGCAGCACAATTCACGACAAAATGCGAAACAAAGGCACACACAAAAAAATCACTTTTCACTCCGAATATTTTTTTAACGACCACGCTCCTTTGCCAATTATGCACTGATGACGCTGCATTTTCAGAGGTAATCTTCTCCTCGCAGCGCACAATTCACGACAAAAATGCGAAACAAAAGGCACACACAAAAAAAATCACTTTTCACTCGAATATTTTTTAACACCACGCGCTCCTTTGCCAATTATGCACTGATGACGCTGCATTTTCAGAGGGTAATCTTCTCCTCGCAGCGCACAATTCACGACAAAAATGCGAAACAAAAGGCACACACAAAAAAAAATCACTTTTCACTCCGAATATTTTTTTTTACGACCACGCGCTCCTATTTATTATAAACAATCAACTATTGAAAAACATGAAAAGTCATAAAAATGGACGTATATCATTTCAATACAATTACCCAAATTTGTATGAAAAAACATTTAAAAAGCAAAAAAATAATTTGGCCGCCTGTTTGTATGGAGATGGCCCATAGTGCGTAGTCGTCGGAGTGAACAAAATGGCTGCTGCCAACGCCGCACGAGGCTTTTTCAAGCAACAAATTCACCGCGTTTTGCTTAGATTCTCCTCCTTCTCACGACCGACTCACGCACAATTTTTATCAGTGTTTTGGAAGCCTCACCGGCCAATCGTTCTCCGTGAGGAAAAACGAACTTTTTATAACCGAACAAAAAAAAAATATTGCACGCACTACGGACGCGTCCAATTTCCCCGTCGCCAACTAAACTGTCTCAAGTTTTCGTAGAAGGGAAGAGTAAGCCACTCGGAAGAGTAAGCCACTCGGAAGAGTAAAACAGGAGTCGTTGTTTGTCTCGATGCTCAGCACGTAAAGAAAACCGCAGCCGGACGTGCGAGCTCTTTTATTCATCCTTCATAGCATTCATTTCACTAATACCGTTACAAGTAAAGAAAACGTCAAATGACATTTTAATGATAGGGCGGTACCTATCATAAGTAAGTTGTAAACAAACCAGAAACAAACCCGTTTTATATGATTCCAATCCAAACATCTAATTTTCTCTAATGATTGGGATTTCTCATAATCATGCTCTACAGATTTTAATAACTCAAAATAAAAAAATATGATTTTTTTTTTGAATAACATAAACTATTACGAGAAAGCAGGAAATGGCATTTACAATTTATTAATTTTGCAGAAAAGATTATTAAAAATACATTGTTATCAACATTTATGTGAATTCTCTCAAATTTTCTACAAAAAAGTTTGTGAATCAAAGAAGAACGATTCTTCCAAGAATTATCAATTTTGTGATTTTTTTGACTAAAATATGTGAATACTTTCTTTTTAACCAAAAAATCTGTTTGCATCAAGTCTAAACAAAAATTTATATACTTTGGCAGCAGTGCAGGAAAAGTGCCATACAAATGTGAAAATCGGTACCTTGAAACGTTTTGCCTTCCTCAGCGTACTGAGAAAGGCTTTAAAATCACTCGAAAATTGAACTTCTTAATTTGATGTCCTAGAAAGTTTACGTATTTCGTTTTAAACGCAACAACCAATTCCGTGTACGTTCGCCTCCTTGGCATTGTTACGTTCCCAAAGGGTACACCAACCTCAAGCAGCTGAGTAAAATCAAGCGCTTGAAAGCATTTCACATCCGGTGGGAATGCTACTGGAACAAACAGCCGACCCTGTGCAGGAACTGCTTGCAGCTGGAGTCATGGAACCAGGATCTGCTACCTTAAGGGGAGGTGCAACAACTGTGAGTCCCCATTAGCGGACCATGCAGCTTCATCTGGAGGCGCCAGCAGTCGTCGAAACCGAAACTGGCGGCACGAAGGAAAAGTTGAGGAGGCTGTGGAAGTGTGAGAATCTTCTCGAACTCTGCAGGTGAAAGAAACGGACGGAACAGGTTAAAGTGCTGTATGTGTTTATTTTTATTGTATTTTTGTAACTGTTCAGTCCAAATCTGGTTCAGAATCCTAAAGGACCTATACTAATAAAAATAATCAATAAAAAAACAAAAAATGCTGTGAATGTGATCGGACATGTATTGTTTTTCTTTTACAGATACAGGCAACACTTTCTTGCGGCTATGATATATCAATCACTATCCAAGCACGTTTCTCGAGAAACTGCATTTTTATTGGCTCGGGCAGCAGAGTGTATTTAAAGTTCTGTCAAGGTGAATCGATAGAGCGTCTAAAATCGATGCAGTGTGATTTTTGACGATTTTTCGAAAAAATTCATGCTGAATCGACATATTTACGAAGATGAAAATGACGTCAGCCTTAAAGTAAAACCTATACCTTTCTTTAGTAAGAAAGGCAAAAGTAAATAGCTCTAAAAATTGATCCGGCTTGCCGATAGATGTCAAATTTGTTTCAGATGCTCACTCATGGTCTGTACTATGGATGTAGAAAGAAATTTCGGATAAAATCGGAAATGAAAAGTGTTGGCAAAGGTCACCAGGTGGGCTTTTACCTTTTTAGGGATTTTTTTTTTGGTAGGTTAATCAAACGGCTCTAACTCCAGAACCAGATTATGGATCTGGATGAAAATTTGGGAGGTTGTAGAGCTCGAAAAATGCAATTTTGAGATAAATAAAAGAAAATGAAAATTTTGACCATATTTTCATTTGAAAACTGTGTATTTTGTTGAAAAGTCTGGCCGCATCCGAAAACAGATGGATATTTCGAAATTCGGTCTCAAAATGACCCTTGTTCAGCACACCAGCTTTCAAATGCACTTGGAACAATCAAAATCGAAAATAGAGCCGAGGATTACGCGACACAAAATTTGGCAAAATTTACCACACACGGACATCACTCGAACTCCACGGAATTTATTTTCTCAAAATTCGAGGGTTGGAGATAGGCGAGTTCTGTCAAGGTGAATCGATAGAGCGTCTAAAATCGATGCAGTGTGATTTTTGACGATTTTCCGAAGAAAATTCATGCTGAATCGACATATTTACGAAGATGAAAATGACGTCCAGCCTTAAAGTAAAACCTATACCTTTCTTTAGTAAGAAAGGCAAAAGTAAATAGCTCTAAAAATTGATCCGGCTTGCCGATAGATGTCAAATTTGTTTCAGATGCTCACTCATGGTCTGTACTATGGATGTAGAAAGAAATTTCGGATAAAATCGGAAATGAAAAGTGTTGGCAAAGGTCACCAGGTGGGCTTTTACCTTTTTTTAGGGATTTTTTTTTCTTTTGGTAGGTTAATCAAACGGCTCTAACTCCAGAACCAGATTATGGATCTGGATGAAAATTTGGGAGGTTGTAGAGCTCGAAAAATGCAATTTTGAGATAAATAAAAAGAAAATGAAAATTTTGACCATATTTTCATTTGAAAACTGTGTATTTTGTTGAAAAGTCTGGCCGCATCCGAAAACAGATGGATATTTCGAAATTCGGTCTCAAAATGACCCTTGTTCAGCACACCAGCTTTCAAATGCACTTGGAACAATCAAAATCGAAAATAGGGGAGCCGAGGATTACGCGACACAAAATTTGGCAAAAATTTACCACACACGGACATCACTCGAACTCCACGGAATTTATTTTCTCAAAATTCGAGGGTTGGAGATAGGCGAGTTCTGTCAAGGTGAATCGATAGAGCGTCTAAAATCGATGCAGTGTGATTTTTGACGATTTTTCGAAGAAAATTCATGCTGAATCGACATATTTACGAAGATGAAAATGACGTCCAGCCTTAAAGTAAAACCTATACCTTTCTTTAGTAAGAAAGGCAAAAAGTAAATAGCTCTAAAAATTGATCCGGCTTGCCGATAGATGTCAAATTTGTTTCAGATGCTCACTCATGGTCTGTACTATGGATGTAGAAAGAAATTTCGGATAAAATCGGAAATGAAAAGTGTTGGCAAAGGTCACCAGGTGGGCTTTTACCTTTTTTTTTCTTTTGGTAGGTTAATCAAACGGCTCTAACTCCAGAACCAGATTATGGATCTGGATGAAAATTTGGGAGGTTGTAGAGCTCGAAAAATGCAATTTTGAGATAAATAAAAGAAAAAAAATGAAAATTTTTGACCATATTTTCATTTGAAAACTGTATTTTGTTGAAAAGTCTGGCCGCATCCGAAAACAGATGGATATTTCGAAATTCGGTCTCAAAATGACCCTTGTTCAGCACACCAGCTTTCAAATGCACTTGGAACAATCAAAATCGAAAATAGGAGCCGAGGATTACGCGACACAAAATTTGGCAAAAATTTACCACACACGGACATCACTCGAACTCCACGGAATTTATTTTCTCAAAATTCGAGGGTTGGAGATAGGCGAGTTCTGTCAAGGTGAATCGATAGAGCGTCTAAAATCGATGCAGTGTGATTTTTGACGATTTTCCGAAGAAAATTCATGCTGAATCGACATATTTACGAAGATGAAAATGACGTCAGCCTTAAAGTAAAACCTATACCTTTCTTTAGTAAGAAAGGCAAAAAGTAAATAGCTCTAAAAATTGATCCGGCTTGCCGATAGATGTCAAATTTGTTTCAGATGCTCACTCATGGTCTGTACTATGGATGTAGAAAGAAATTTCGGATAAAATCGGAAATGAAAAGTGTTGGCAAAGGTCACCAGGTGGGCTTTTACCTTTTTTTAGGGATTTTTTTTTCTTTTGGTAGGTTAATCAAACGGCTCTAACTCCAGAACCAGATTATGGATCTGGATGAAAATTTGGGAGGTTGTAGAGCTCGAAAAATGCAATTTTGAGATAAATAAAAGAAAAGAAAATGAAAATTTTGACCATATTTTCATTTGAAAACTGTGTATTTTGTTGAAAAGTCTGGCCGCATCCGAAAACAGATGGATATTTCGAAATTCGGTCTCAAAATGACCCTTGTTCAGCACACCAGCTTTCAAATGCACTTGGAACAATCAAAATCGAAAATAGGGAGCCGAGGATTACGCGACACAAAATTTGGCAAAAATTTACCACACACGGACATCACTCGAACTCCACGGAATTTATTTTCTCAAAATTCGAGGGTTGGAGATAGGCGAGTTCTGTCAAGGTGAATCGATAGAGCGTCTAAAATCGATGCAGTGTGATTTTTGACGATTTTCCGAAGAAAATTCATGCTGAATCGACATATTTACGAAGATGAAAATGACGTCAGCCTTAAAGTAAAACCTATACCTTTCTTTAGTAAGAAGGCAAAAGTAAATAGCTCTAAAAATTGATCCGGCTTGCCGATAGATGTCAAATTTGTTTCAGATGCTCACTCATGGTCTGTACTATGGATGTAGAAAGAAATTTCGGATAAAATCGGAAATGAAAAGTGTTGGCAAGGTCACCAGGTGGGCTTTTACCTTTTTAGGGATTTTTTTCTTTTGGTAGGTTAATCAAACGGCTCTAACTCCAGAACCAGATTATGGATCTGGATGAAAATTTGGGAGGTTGTAGAGCTCGAAAAATGCAATTTTGAGATAAATAAAAGAAAAGAAAATGAAAATTTTTGACCATATTTTCATTTGAAAACTGTGTATTTTGTTGAAAAGTCTGGCCGCATCCGAAAACAGATGGATATTTCGAAATTCGGTCTCAAAATGACCCTTGTTCAGCACACCAGCTTTCAAATGCACTTGGAACAATCAAAATCGAAAATAGGGGAGCCGAGGATTACGCGACACAAAATTTGGCAAAAATTTACCACACACGGACATCACTCGAACTCCACGGAATTTATTTTCTCAAAATTCGAGGGTTGGAGATAGGCGAGTTCTGTCAAGGTGAATCGATAGAGCGTCTAAAATCGATGCAGTGTGATTTTTGACGATTTTTCGAAGAAAATTCATGCTGAATCGACATATTTACGAAGATGAAAATGACGTCCAGCCTTAAAGTAAAACCTATACCTTTCTTTAGTAAGAAAGGCAAAAAGTAAATAGCTCTAAAAATTGATCCGGCTTGCCGATAGATGTCAAATTTGTTTCAGATGCTCACTCATGGTCTGTACTATGGATGTAGAAAGAAATTTCGGATAAAATCGGAAATGAAAAGTGTTGGCAAAGGTCACCAGGTGGGCTTTTACCTTTTTTTAGGGATTTTTTTTTCTTTTGGTAGGTTAATCAAACGGCTCTAACTCCAGAACCAGATTATGGATCTGGATGAAAATTTGGGAGGTTGTAGAGCTCGAAAAATGCAATTTTGAGATAAATAAAAGAAAAGAAAATGAAAATTTTTGACCATATTTTCATTTGAAAACTGTGTATTTTGTTGAAAAGTCTGGCCGCATCCGAAAACAGATGGATATTTCGAAATTCGGTCTCAAAATGACCCTTGTTCAGCACACCAGCTTTCAAATGCACTTGGAACAATCAAAATCGAAAATAGGGGCCGAGGATTACGCGACACAAAATTTGGCAAAATTTACCACACACGGACATCACTCGAACTCCACGGAATTTATTTTCTCAAAATTCGAGGGTTGGAGATAGGCGAGTTCTGTCAAGGTGAATCGATAGAGCGTCTAAAATCGATGCAGTGTGATTTTTGACGATTTTCCGAAGAAAATTCATGCTGAATCGACATATTTACGAAGATGAAAATGACGTCCAGCCTTAAAGTAAAACCTATACCTTTCTTTAGTAAGAAAGGCAAAAAGTAAATAGCTCTAAAAATTGATCCGGCTTGCCGATAGATGTCAAATTTGTTTCAGATGCTCACTCATGGTCTGTACTATGGATGTAGAAAGAAATTTCGGATAAAATCGGAAATGAAAAGTGTTGGCAAAGGTCACCAGGTGGGCTTTTACCTTTTTTTTTTTCTTTTGGTAGGTTAATCAAACGGCTCTAACTCCAGAACCAGATTATGGATCTGGATGAAAATTTGGGAGGTTGTAGAGCTCGAAAAATGCAATTTTTGAGATAAATAAAAGAAAAGAAAATGAAAATTTTTGACCATATTTTCATTTGAAAACTGTGTATTTTGTTGAAAAGTCTGGCCGCATCCGAAAACAGATGGATATTTCGAAATTCGGTCTCAAAATGACCCTTGTTCAGCACACCAGCTTTCAAATGCACTTGGAACAATCAAAATCGAAAATAGGGAGCCGAGGATTACGCGACACAAAATTTGGCAAAAATTTACCACACACGGACATCACTCGAACTCCACGGAATTTATTTTCTCAAAATTCGAGGGTTGGAGATAGGCGAGTTCTGTCAAGGTGAATCGATAGAGCGTCTAAAATCGATGCAGTGTGATTTTTGACGATTTTCCGAAGAAAATTCATGCTGAATCGACATATTTACGAAGATGAAAATGACGTCCAGCCTTAAAGTAAAACCTATACCTTTCTTTAGTAAGAAAGGCAAAAAGTAAATAGCTCTAAAAATTGATCCGGCTTGCCGATAGATGTCAAATTTGTTTCAGATGCTCACTCATGGTCTGTACTATGGATGTAGAAAGAAATTTCGGATAAAATCGGAAATGAAAAGTGTTGGCAAAGGTCACCAGGTGGGCTTTTACCTTTTTTTTTTTCTTTTGGTAGGTTAATCAAACGGCTCTAACTCCAGAACCAGATTATGGATCTGGATGAAAATTTGGGAGGTTGTAGAGCTCGAAAAATGCAATTTTTGAGATAAATAAAAGAAAAGAAAATGAAAATTTTTGACCATATTTTCATTTGAAAACTGTGTATTTTGTTGAAAAGTCTGGCCGCATCCGAAAACAGATGGATATTTCGAAATTCGGTCTCAAAATGACCCTTGTTCAGCACACCAGCTTTCAAATGCACTTGGAACAATCAAAATCGAAAATAGGGAGCCGAGGATTACGCGACACAAAATTTGGCAAAATTTACCACACACGGACATCACTCGAACTCCACGGAATTTATTTTCTCAAAATTCGAGGGTTGGAGATAGGCGAGTTCTGTCAAGGTGAATCGATAGAGCGTCTAAAATCGATGCAGTGTGATTTTTGACGATTTTCCGAAGAAAATTCATGCTGAATCGACATATTTACGAAGATGAAAATGACGTCCAGCCTTAAAGTAAAACCTATACCTTTCTTTAGTAAGAAAGGCAAAAAGTAAATAGCTCTAAAAATTGATCCGGCTTGCCGATAGATGTCAAATTTGTTTCAGATGCTCACTCATGGTCTGTACTATGGATGTAGAAAGAAATTTCGGATAAAATCGGAAATGAAAAGTGTTGGCAAAGGTCACCAGGTGGGCTTTTACCTTTTTTTAGGGATTTTTTTTTCTTTTGGTAGGTTAATCAAACGGCTCTAACTCCAGAACCAGATTATGGATCTGGATGAAAATTTGGGAGGTTGTAGAGCTCGAAAAATGCAATTTTTGAGATAAATAAAAGAAAAGAAAATGAAAATTTTTGACCATATTTTCATTTGAAAACTGTGTATTTTGTTGAAAAGTCTGGCCGCATCCGAAAACAGATGGATATTTCGAAATTCGGTCTCAAAATGACCCTTGTTCAGCACACCAGCTTTCAAATGCACTTGGAACAATCAAAATCGAAAATAGGGAGCCGAGGATTACGCGACACAAAATTTGGCAAAAATTTACCACACACGGACATCACTCGAACTCCACGGAATTTATTTTCTCAAAATTCGAGGGTTGGAGATAGGCGAGTTCTGTCAAGGTGAATCGATAGAGCGTCTAAAATCGATGCAGTGTGATTTTTGACGATTTTTCCGAAGAAAATTCATGCTGAATCGACATATTTACGAAGATGAAAATGACGTCCAGCCTTAAAGTAAAACCTATACCTTTCTTTAGTAAGAAAGGCAAAAAGTAAATAGCTCTAAAAATTGATCCGGCTTGCCGATAGATGTCAAATTTGTTTCAGATGCTCACTCATGGTCTGTACTATGGATGTAGAAAGAAATTTCGGATAAAATCGGAAATGAAAAGTGTTGGCAAAGGTCACCAGGTGGGCTTTTACCTTTTTTTAGGGATTTTTTTTTCTTTTGGTAGGTTAATCAAACGGCTCTAACTCCAGAACCAGATCTGGATCTGGATCTGGATGAAAATTTGGGAGGTTGTAGAGCTCGAAAAATGCAATTTTTGAGATAAATAAAAGAAAAGAAAATGAAAATTTTTGACCATATTTTCATTTGAAAACTGTGTATTTTGTTGAAAAGTCTGGCCGCATCCGAAAACAGATGGATATTTCGAAATTCGGTCTCAAAATGACCCTTGTTCAGCACACCAGCTTTCAAATGCACTTGGAACAATCAAAATCGAAAATAGGGAGCCGAGGATTACGCGACACAAAATTTGGCAAAAATTTACCACACACGGACATCACTCGAACTCCACGGAATTTATTTTCTCAAAATTCGAGGGTTGGAGATAGGCGAGTTCTGTCAAGGTGAATCGATAGAGCGTCTAAAATCGATGCAGTGTGATTTTTTGACGATTTTTCCGAAGAAAATTCATGCTGAATCGACATATTTACGAAGATGAAAATGACGTCCAGCCTTAAAGTAAAACCTATACCTTTCTTTAGTAAGAAAGGCAAAAAGAACTCATCAGTCAACGAGGAAATAAGGAGCTGCGGCGGAGATTCAAAGAAGCTTTGGCGGTGTTTGAAATCGCTGATCCAGCCAGGCGGACAGCCGCCGATGGAAATCGTGTTTGGAAAGCCACGGGGAGATGCGGAAACGGCAAGGCTTCTCAATAATTTCTTTGTACGTTGTGGAAGAGATAAATGCAGGGATCCCAACAACGACGTTTACGCCTGAAGAAGGAGGGACGGAACCGGAGGAGCTGTTAAGTGAGTTTCACCCAATAACGCAAGAAAGGAAACGGTACGATCACTGAAGGACTGCGCTGGTGTTGAAAACGTCACGAAACAGGTAATGGTGGACGCTTTGGACGTTGTTGCTGTGGACTTACTAGACATCGTCAACAAATCGCTGTTACGAGGTGAATTCGGACGCATGGAAAAAGACCTTGTAATTCAATCCCGAAATTCCAAAATCAAAAACCTGAAGACCATAGACCTATCAACATGCTGCCGCTGTATGAGAAGGTAATGGAGACGATCGTGAAGGAACAACTGGCGGCGTTCATTGATCAAACTGGCGTGCTGCTGAAAGAGCAATCTGGATTTCGAAAACATCACTCGTGCGAGTCGGCGCTGAATCTCCTGTTGCTGAAGTGGAAACAGTGCATTGAAAAAGGAAATATTGTTCTGTCAGTCTTCGTAGATTTGAAGCGGGCCTTCGAGACCATTGACCGGACTAAATTGATACGTGTGCTGAAGAAAAGCGGGATTCGTGGAACGGTCTTGAAATGGTTCAGCAGCTACCTAGAAAACCGGAAGCAGGTCACGAGGTACAACGACGCAGTCTCAGCGGAAACAGCAGTGGATCTTGGAGTTCCACAAGGAAGCGTGCTAGGGCCACTATTATTTATCCTCTACATAAACGACATCAAACAGGCGCTGAAGAGAGTACAGGTAAACCTGTTCGCCGATGACACAGTACTATTTGTTGTTGGTGACAGCTTCGATGAGTGTTTTGATATAATGAACGAAAGAGCTGGGCGGGTTCTCAGAATGGTTAAAGTGGAAAAAACTGCAGCTGAACATTACGAAGACAAAGTGCATGTTGGTGACGACACGGCAGACCAAGGATTGCAGAAGGAGCGTACAGATGGATGGAGGAATCGTGGAGCGTGTCGAGACGATGAAATATCTCGGAGTCATGCTGGATGAAAAGCTGAATTTCAACGAACACATCGATTACACTATTCGGAAAGCAGCACGAAAGTTTGGCGTTTTGTGTAGGATTAATCGTTACTTGACAGCAGACAAAGGTTCAGTTGTACAACTCGCTGATCGCGCCGCACGACTACTGCTCATCGATCTTGTTCTTGGCAACACAACGGCAAATGAAGAGGATGCAAGTTCTCCAGAGCAAAATTATGCGGCTCATCCTTAGATGTGATCGACTGACACCAAGACGGAGCATGCTCGAATGTTTGCAGTGGATGTCGGTGAAGCAACGGATCGAATACAACACACTTGTTTTTGTTTTTCGTGTGAAGGAAAGGATGGCACCACAATACTTGACGGAGGCCATGGTACGCGGAAGGGATATCCATGAGCACGACACTAGAGGAGCTGACGATCTCAGGTTGCAGATTTGGAGGAAGGCTTGTACACAGAACTCGTTGTTTTATAAAGGTTTTAAACTATACAACCAGCTTCCAGAGGCAGCAAAGATGACGAGCAACATAAACGAGTTTAAGCGGAGCTGCAAGGAGTTTGTACGGCAACGGCCGTTGGAGTAGAAGTGACCCACGATGGTACTGTGACGAAGAGCACGTTATGACGGTCGGCCATCTTCATTATCGGTACACATCGCATGGGATCACTTTGGGCCGCATATGATAAATTTATTCAAAAGTAACGCGAATCTGGGCGCGGTTTAACCCTATGGGCTCATATGTGCGTGGAATAGCAAATGGTTCCAATACCTAAATGGATAAAAATACTGCAATCTGATTGATAAAATGACTCGACACTGGATTTGTTAGAGCGCCTTGAGATAGGACACGAGAGAAATGGATGGGCATACACGGAAGTAGAGTCAAGATTACAGGACACTCTCAAAACACGAACGACGAATTATCGAAAGATATCTGCTCGTAAACCTTCCATGCTACAAAAACTGTGTATGGGTAAGAGGTGGGCCATCCAAGGAAAAAAAAAAAAAAAAAAAAAAAAGTAAATAGCTCTAAAAATTGATCCGGCTTGCCGATAGATGTCAAATTTGTTTCAGATGCTCACTCATGGTCTGTACTATGGATGTAGAAAGAAATTTCGGATAAAATCGGAAATGAAAAGTGTTGGCAAAGGTCACCAGGTGGGCTTTTACCTTTTTTTAGGGATTTTTTTCTTTTGGTAGGTTAATCAAACGGCTCTAACTCCAGAACCAGATTATGGATCTGGATGAAAATTTGGGAGGTTGTAGAGCTCGAAAAATGCAATTTTTGAGATAAATAAAAGAAAAGAAAATGAAAATTTTTGACCATATTTTCATTTGAAAACTGTGTATTTTGTTGAAAAGTCTGGCCGCATCCGAAAACAGATGGATATTTCGAAATTCGGTCTCAAAATGACCCTTGTTCAGCACACAGCTTTCAAATGCACTTGGAACAATCAAAATCGAAAATAGGGAGCCGAGGATTACGCGACACAAAATTTGGCAAAATTTACCACACACGGACATCACTCGAACTCCACGGAATTTATTTTCTCAAAATTCGAGGGTTGGAGATAGGCGAGTTCTGTCAAGGTGAATCGATAGAGCGTCTAAAATCGATGCAGTGTGATTTTTGACGATTTTTCGAAGAAAATTCATGCTGAATCGACATATTTACGAAGATGAAAATGACGTCCAGCCTTAAAGTAAAACCTATACCTTTCTTTAGTAAGAAAGGCAAAAAGTAAATAGCTCTAAAAATTGATCCGGCTTGCCGATAGATGTCAAATTTGTTTCAGATGCTCACTCATGGTCTGTACTATGGATGTAGAAAGAAATTTCGGATAAAATCGGAAATGAAAAGTGTTGGCAAAGGTCACCAGGTGGGCTTTTACCTTTTTTTAGGGATTTTTTTTTCTTTTGGTAGGTTAATCAAACGCACTAGCGTGCCCAGGGTGGGGCAACATGGGGCAGTTGCCCCACCATCCTCGGAAATTTGTTCTAAAATTGGGCAGGGGGTGTTCATAAACGACGAAATTTTCAAAACTCTAATATTTTTGCCCCACCTTCCTTGAGGACCTGGGCACGCTAGTGATCAAACGGCTCTAACTCCAGAACCAGATTATGGATCTGGATGAAAATTTGGGAGGTTGTAGAGCTCGAAAAATGCAATTTTTGAGATAAATAAAAGAAAAGAAAATGAAAATTTTTGACAATATTTTCATTTGAAAACTGTGTATTTTGTTGAAAAGTCTGGCCGCATCCGAAAACAGATGGATATTTCGAAATTCGGTCTCAAAATGACCCTTGTTCAGCACACCAGCTTTCAAATGCACTTGGAACAATCAAAATCGAAAATAGGGGAGCCGAGGATTACGCGACACAAAATTTGGCAAAAATTTACCACACACGGACATCACTCGAACTCCACGGAATTTATTTTCTCAAAATTCGAGGGTTGGAGATAGGCGAGTTCTGTCAAGGTGAATCGATAGAGCGTCTAAAATCGATGCAGTGTGATTTTTGACGATTTTTCCGAAGAAAATTCATGCTGAATCGACATATTTACGAAGATGAAAATGACGTCCAGCCTTAAAGTAAAACCTATACCTTTCTTTAGTAAGAAAGGCAAAAAGTAAATAGCTCTAAAAATTGATCCGGCTTGCCGATAGATGTCAAATATGTTTCAGATGCTCACTCATGGTCTGTACTATGGATGTAGAAAGAAATTTCGGATAAAATCGGAAATGAAAAGTGTTGGCAAAGGTCACCAGGTGGGCTTTTACCTTTTTTTAGGGATTTTTTTTTCTTTTGGTAGGTTAATCAAACGGCTCTAACTCCAGAACCAGATTATGGATCTGGATGAAAATTTGGGAGGTTGTAGAGCTCGAAAAATGCAATTTTTGAGATAAATAAAAGAAAAGAAAATGAAAATTTTTGACCATATTTTCATTTGAAAACTGTGTATTTTGTTGAAAAGTCTGGCCGCATCCGAAAACAGATGGATATTTCGAAATTCGGTCTCAAAATGACCCTTGTTCAGCACACCAGCTTTCAAATGCACTTGGAACAATCAAAATCGAAAATAGGGAGCCGAGGATTACGCGACACAAAATTTGGCAAAAATTTACCACACACGGACATCACTCGAACTCCACGGAATTTATTTTCTCAAAATTCGAGGGTTGGAGATAGGCGAGTTCTGTCAAGGTGAATCGATAGAGCGTCTAAAATCGATGCAGTGTGATTTTTTGACGATTTTTCCGAAGAAAATTCATGCTGAATCGACATATTTACGAAGATGAAAATGACGTCCAGCCTTAAAGTAAAACCTATACCTTTCTTTAGTAAGAAAGGCAAAAAGGTTTTGGATTCTCGTGCTAAGCATCAGCCGAAATCCAAACCGAAATTTTCTCAAAGTCAGGTTGTACCTGCATCTTTAAATCAAACGTTCGTGCTGTCTCACTCGAACAATTCTAGAAATACCCCTACCGTGGAAAAGTTAGGTAACAACAATGGCATTTCTTATGCTAACGTCGTTTCAGGTTCATCCACGAATTTTAAATCCTCTACCAATCTTTCTGAAATTGGGCAGGTACCTCAAATCTCATTTGAAAATTTTTCTGCTGGCAACGCTTTGGGATCTTCTGATCTCGGCGATGTTACGTTTGAAAAAATGACTTTTTTGCAAAACTCACTGTTTGGTTTGATTCAAACAATGAGTAATGCTACATCCATGATGGAAGCAATCCAGATTGGATTAAAATTTGCGAATGATGTTGTTCTTACCCTGAAGTTTAATCATGGATCTAAGTAATTCCATCAATATTATGAATTTTAATGCTCGCTCTTTAAAAGCGAAAGAAAATGAATTTTTCAACTTTTACGAGTTCATAACGTGCATGTTGCTGTTATAACCGAAACATTTTAAAAACTGGCACTTATTTGAAAAGTGATCCAGATTATAAAGTTATAACTAATAACCGAATGAATCGAAATGGCGGTGGAGTTGCAATAGTTATCCACCGTAGTATAACTTATAGCACGTTACGTGACTTTAAGTTAAAAGTTATTGAAAGTTTGGGCATTGAACTTGAAACTTCTTTTGGAAAAATTATGATTGCAGCTGCATATTTGCCATTCCAATGCACTGGGGAAAATAAAAATTATTTCAAAGGGGATTTGAATAAACTTACTCGGCATAGATCTCGATTTTTTATTATCGGTGATTTTAATGCCAAACACGTACGCACGAGAGCAAGCAGCAGTCAAGTGCTCAGTGCTCCATCGTTTTTTTTTTCGATTTTTTTCGCCGTAGTTTACCGTGATTAGCCGCGAGTTTGCTCCTGCAGCATGCCAAAGGCCGGCCGTGGCCGTGGCAGTTCGAGTGCGGCCTCGAAAAACCCGCGAAGTTCGTCTACCGGCCGTGTGCAAAAAGGTAAACAAACCAACGCCGTGTCGGCCGCCATCGCGCAGGGGAGCGTGAGCGCAGATGGAATCGACAAAAAGTTACTACATCCCGGTATGTTCCGAGATCACCAGTGCGAACCCGTTCCGGTACTTCCGGTGCCACGGCCAGTGGCACATCAACATCCGCCAACATCCCCATCAGGAACGAGTTCCAGATGCTGAGCGACGACGAAGAAAACAACAACACCGACGGTAGCAGCACTACCGACGACGACGACGATGATGGTCGTGCACGGAAAAAAGTGCCGACGTCAAAAAAGAACAATTCTCTAACGGAACGAAGACCACCTCCAATTTTTGTTTTGGACACGTTGGCGGACGATGTTGACGAGTTGCTGGAAGGCCTCGGATATTGTCTGAAAATCGGTAAGTCGGCAGTGCAAGTGATCACACTGAACAGAAAGATTTTGACCTGGTGCTTGAAGAACTGAAGCGTAGCAACTTCAACTTCTACACATACGACCCAGAGAAGCCCCTGTTAAGGTCGTCTTGCAGGGTTACCAAGACCGTCCGATCGCCGACCTGAAGCGACACCTCTCGAACGCCGGAATAAAGCCACGGGAGATAAAAGTGCTCTCGCGAAAGACAACAGTCACAGGTACACACACCCTGTACCTGTTGTACTTCGACCGCGGCACCGTCAAGATCCAAGATCTGCGGCGGATTAAGACACTGGACGGTTTTGGGTAAACTGGCGGTTTTACACCAAGAACCCGACAGACGTAGCGCAATGCCACCGTTGCCAGAAATTCGGCCACGGCTCGCGGAACTGCAACCTCCGGCCCCGCTGCGTGAAGTGCGGTGAGTCACACCTCTCGGAGGCGTGCGCACTGCCACGAAAGGCGGACTTGGGGGAAAATGCAGAACAAACTAAGCCGCGCGTAAAGTGCAAGAACTGTGACGGCAACCATACCGGTAACTACCGCGGATGCGTCGCGCGCAAGGCTTACCTCGAGGAGCAGGAAAAGAAGAAGAAGAAAGCAGCAGCGTCCCACTCTCCTCAGCGAAGTACGAGCGTAGCCGTTCCTGCAGCTGGGCAGCGTACGGTTCCAGCGGACAACCCAGCGATCCCTCCTGGATGGGGGCGTTCGTTTGCCAGCGTGGTCGCTGCCGGTAGCGGCGATGCGGCCCAGCAAGGAGTCACCGGGGAAGATCTCTTTACCCTGCCGGAGTTCTTTGCTCTCGCGGGGGAGATGATGACGCGGTTTCGGAGCTGCCGTAACAAGGCGGAGCAATTTCTGGCCCTCGGGAGCTGATGATCAAGCACATCTATAATTGATATTATTTTTGTCTGTGATCTAGTTTTAAGCTTTCTATCTATCTTTTTCCCATTGCACTTTCTGTAAGTTTTTTGAAAACTTTTTCTTACTCTTGTCTATTCCATAGTTATAAGTAATAATTTTTCGATTGAATTACGATGTAAATCACAGCTGAAAGGAACACCAAAACTCTGTTGTGTACCTAAATGAACTCATTGTAAATTGATTATTCACAAATAAAACCGAATTGAATTGAATAATGCCAAACACCAATCTTGGAATAATTCAAAAGTAAATTCCAATGGTAAAATTCTGTTCAGAGATTGCACTTCTGGTCTTTATTCGGTTTTATACCCGAATGGGCCAACTTGCTTTTCTTCTGTTAGAAATCCATCAACAATTGATTTGGTTTGACAAATCAAAGTCAGTATTGTGGTCCTTTAGTGACTCATGCTGATTTTGATTCTGATCACCTCCAGTAACTTTTTCACTTTCTCATGAAGCAGTTACCAGACCCAATAGTTCTGTGTTTAATTACCACAAAGCTAATTGGGACAGGTATCAGCATCATATTGAGAATAATTTAAATCATGATTTTGTTTTAGAAACCAAAGCTGATATTGATTCAGCCTTGGAATCTTTAACTAATGCAATTTTGGATGCTAGGAATATTGCTATTCCTAAAGTCCAAGTCAAATTTGATTCTCCCATTATTGATGACGATCTTCAGCTTCTGATTCGTCTGAAAATGTTCGCCGAAGACAGTATCAACGTTCTCGTGATCCTGCACTGAAGCGAATTCAAAAGATTTGCAAAAGGTTATTGACCACAGATTCACTCTCCTGCGAAATGAAAAGTTCGCAAGAGATGTCGAACAAATTAAACCTTATTCCAAACCTTTTGGAAACTTTCAAAGGTTCTTAAGAAACCTCAAAACCCATCCCTTCTTTAAAAGATGGTGATAATATTCTATTAACTAATGGGGAAAAAGCTCAAAAACTTGCTCAGCAGTTTGAGAGTGCTCATAATTTCAACTTGAATGTTTTGAGTCCTATTGAAAATCAAATTTCAATAGAATTTCAGAATATTGTTGAACAAGAATTTTCATCAGATGAAGTTTTTAATACGGATCTGAATGAAATAAAATCTATTATCAAAAATTTAAAAATATGAAAGCCCCTGGTGAGGATGGCATTTTTACATTTTAATTAAAAATTACCAGAAGCAACTTTAAGTTGCTTGGTCAAAATTTTCAACAAATGTTTTGATTTGGCATATTTTCCCAGTAGTTGGAAAAATGCCAAAGTAATTCCGATTTTGAAACCGGATAAAAATCCTGCTGAAGCCTCAAGCTATCGGCCCATTAGTTTGCTTTCATCTATTAGTAAATTATTCGAAAGAATAATTCTTAATAGAATGATGACGCACATTAATGAAAATTCAATTTTCGCTGATGAGCAGTTTGGATTTCGCCTTGGGCATTCAACTACTCATCAGTTGTTGAGAGTTTCAAATTTAATTCGAAGCAACAAATCTGAGGGCTATTCTACTGGCGCTGCTCTTCTAGACATAGAAAAGCACAGTGTTTGGCATAAAGGTTTGATTGCGAAATTGAAAAGGTTTAATTTTCCGATTTATATCGTGAAAATTATTCAAAATTATTTGACGGATCGTACTCTGCAGGTATGTTATCAGAATAGCAAATCTGATCAACTACCTGTACGTGCTGGCGTCCCTCAAGGAAGCATTTTGGGTCCAATTTTATACAATATTTTTACTTCTGACTTGCCTGATTTGCCCCAGGATGTCAGAAATCACTTTTGCTGATGACACAAGCATCTCCGCCAAAGGCAGAAGCCTTCGTGTCATCACAAGAAGATTACAAAAAGCTTGGATATTTTCAATTCTTATTTGAAAGAATGGAAAATTACTCCAAATGCTGCAAAACTCAACTTATTATTTTCCCTCACAAACCAAGGGCTGATTTTCTTAAACCAAAAGTCATCACATTATAAAGATGAATGAGGTAAATTTAAAGTGGGAGGATCAAGTGAAATATCTTGGACTTGGTTTTGACAAAAACCTTACTTACAAGGATCACATTGAAAGTATCCAGGTTAAATGTAACAAATATATTAAATGTTTGTATCCACTTATAAACAGGAATTCTAGACTTTGTCTCAAGAATAAACTGTTAATTTATAAACAAATTTTCAGACCTGCCATGCTTTATGCTGTGCCGATCTGGACAAGCTGTTGCTTAACCAGGAAGAAAAAACTTCAGAGGATTCAGAACAAAATTCTGAAAATGATTCTGAAACTTCCTCCTGGTTCAGCACCAGTGAACTTCATCAATTAGCCGAAGTTGACACTTTGGATGTTATGTCCAATAAGATAATTGATGCATTTCGACAAAAATCATTGCAGTCTTCAGCTGCATTGATCCGCTCTTTATATAGTTTATAAGTTAGTTTTAAGGTATCCCTTTTCCCTTTTGTACATGTAGGACCTCCTACATTTGAAATCACTGAATAGCGAAAGCTACAATATTTCATGAATAAATGAAAGTTGCTAGTATTTAAAATTGAGGTGAAAAGTCATCGTTTGTGATTGGACACTCAATAATATTTTAACTGAATGAATGTACATGGAAAAGAAATTTAAATAAATATAAATTAAAAAAAAAATAAAAAAAAAAAACTAGCTCGTGTGATACAAGAGGGAAGAATGATTTTATTTGCTGCTTCTGTTGGCACAGCTGTTCTGCTGTCGATCTAACCAGGGCTGCCAGTGAGGCAGTCGATGAAGCAGTCGATGTGCTGTCGAGCCAGAGGGCTCAACAGGCCTATGATACAGTCGACCGCGAGCAGCTATGGCAGATTATGCACGAGAACGGATTCCCGGATAAACTGACTCGGCTGATCAAGGCTACCTTGGATGGTGTGATGTGTCACGTGCACGTTTCGGGGGAATTAGCGGAACCCTTTGGATCACGCCGAGGGCTGCGCCAAGGTGATGGCTTATCCTGTGCGCTGTTCAACATCGTCCTTGAGGGCATTATTCGAAGGGCGGGCATGGAAACGAGTGGCACGATTATGAACAAGTCCTACCAGTTGCTTTTGCCGATGTCATCGACATTGTGGCAAGAAACCTGGAGACGGTGATGGACGTCTACACCCGACTGAAGGTACAAGCAAGGCGTGTAGGACTTGGCATGAATACGACGAAGACGAAGTACATGAGAGGAAGGGGTTCGAAGGATGTCGCCCCCCAAGTCTCACCCTCTAACTGTGGATGGTGATGAGTTGGAGGAGGTGAGCGAGTTCGTGTACTTGGGATCGCTGGTAACCTCCGACAACGACACCAGCAAAGAGATCCGGACTCGTATTTTTGCTGGGAATCGTGCGTACTTCGGATTACGGAAAACTCTCACTTCGGATCGAGTGCAACGCCGCACGAAGCTGATGATGTACAGAACACTGATCAGACCGGTAGTCCTCTATGGCCACGAGACCTGGACGATGCGGCAGGAGGATGAACGTGCCCTTGGAGTTTTCGAACGGAAGGTGCTACGAACGATCTACGGTGGAGTGCAGGTGTCTGACGGAGTGTGGCGACGACGCATGAACCACGAACTGCACGCGTTTCTTGAAGAACCGACCATCGCCACCCAGGCGAAAATCGGGAGGCTCAGGTGGGCCGGCCATGTCGCCCGAATGGACGAAGGCCAGCCTGTCAGACTGTTATTTGACCGCGCTGAACCAGCTGGCGAAACAGGCAGAAGAGCAGGGAAACCGCGCGCACGGTGGGGAGATCAAGTGAATGGTGATATCCGGAAGATCTGTAACCTGGGAAATTGGAGAGTAGCACCACAAGACCGAGAAAGATGGAAGCGTCTTCTTGCTACAGCACGCGTACCTGGTGCGCTATGCTGATTGGTATGGTATGGTATGTATGTCTAACAATGAAATTCAGTCATTCTACCAAATTCTATCTCATTGTAAAGTTGTTTTTAAATACATTTTTTAATAAATTGCAACAAATTCCTTAAGAAAATTGCAATTTTAATAAAATTTGAAATAAAAGCAGCCCTACTGACAATCTGTGGCTCATTCAATGAGTGGAGAATGTTTTTTCTGATGTCTAAGAATGAAATTCAGTCATTCTACCAAATTCTACCTCATTGTAAAATTGTTTCTAAACACATTTTTTAAGAAATTCCAACAAATTCCTTAAGAAAATTGCAATTTTAATAAAATTTAAAATTGAAGCAGCCCTACTGACAATTTGTGGCTCATTCAATGATTGGAGAGTAATTTTCTGATGTCTAAGAATGAAATTCAGTCATTTTACCAAATTCTACCTCATTGTAAAATTGTTTAGAAACACATTTTTTGATAAATTCCATCAAATTCCTTAAGAAAATTTCAATTTTGATAAAAATATAAATAAAAGCTGTTCTGTTGATAATCTGAGGCACATTAAATGATTGGAGAATGTTGTTCTGATGTCTAACAATGAAATTCAATCATTCTACCAAATTGTACATCATTGTAATATTGCTTTTTAATACATCTTCTCTATATATATAAAAAATTTCGATGTTTTTGTTCGAACGCGAATCAGTTCAATACGGAGCGTCGGATCGAGGTGCTTTTTGTTGCGTTGGGTTCGTATAAGCCCAAGGAAGGTTTATACGCTAACTGATTGACACTTTGGCCACTCTGGAACCGATTCCGGAAAATCTGCAGATTGTATGGGAAAAGTTACGTAAAATCAAATTTTGATCACAGTAGGCTGAATAAGCAAACAAGCTTAAAACGTCAAGAAACGAAAATGACAAGACGAAGTTTGTCGGGTAAGGCTTGTTTTTTAATAAATTGCAACAAATTCCTTAAGAAAATTGCAATTTTAATAAAATTTCAAATAGCAGCAGCTCTGCTGACAATCTGTGGCTCATTCAATGATTGGAGAATGTTGTTCTGATGTCTTACAATGAAATTCAGTTATTCTACCAAATTCTACCTGTTGTGATCGAATTTATTAAATAAAGAATCGAATTTAATCGCGGTTCCAAACTGTACGTGTTTATTCTCTTCCGTTCCGTTACACGCTAAACTTCAACTCCCCCTATTCTCCTCATCCATTACCCACGCATGGCCAGTGTTGCCATCATAACACTTTCCCCTTTTCACATCTTGGTTCCTTGCTCTCCTCCAGTACCGACATCCACGATGAAGTCCTGGAACCGTAGTGGACGCTTGATTTGGCGGCCAGACCTTGTCGAAGTAGTCGATGTTTGGCCTCGGCTCGTTTCTGCATCCGGCTGCTTCTCGGAATCTCCTCACCTTGTGTTGGCGTCGCCCACTGCAAGTCCTCGTCCTCGGGTTCACCTTCTTCAAATGCGACGAATGTCGCCGGTACTTCACGCCCTCGGGGGTCTCCACGACGACCGAGTTTCCCTGCTGCTGATCACTTTTGCTGGTTGAGGTAGAAACGGAGCAGACAGTTTGTTGGTCGGGTTCATGTTTTTCATCAGCACTTGATCTCCCAGCTCGATAGACGACTCTCTTGCTCCTCTAGTAGCATCCACTTGGCACTTGGCACGGTATTTGTAGCTCTTATCCTTATCTTCCACCTCCTCTTCGTGACTTCCGAGACCAGACAATTGTGGAATCCAGTCTCGAAACTGCCGACCAAATGCCAGCTCTGCAGGTGAACGTCCTGTTGCTGGATGAGGAGTCAAGGCGTAGGCATAGTTGAACTCCTCCAGGTCCTTCTTCCAGTTCGATTTGTTCAGCTCGGCAATCTTCAGGATCTTGAGTATCGATCTGTTCTGGCGTTCGGTCTCCCCGTTAGCCTGCGGCCAGTAGGGCGTGGTACGTCGTTGTCTGATCCCGAGCGAATCGCAGAAGTCTTGCATCTCTTTGCTCGTGAAGTTCCGTGCGTTGTCGTTCATCAGGACGGACGGGATTCCCATCCTCATGAACAACGGCCTCAGCTTGCCGATGATGTCAGCCGATGTGGTCTGCTTCAACACTTCGATAACACGGAACCGACTGTAGCAATCGATAATTACTAACAGCGACTCACCGGTCGGCAGCGGGCCCAACATGTCCATGCTCATTAACTCCCATGGACTAGATGGAAGCTGTCGTACGGCCATAGGTTCTGGTGGTGCCATTCTCCCCACAATCTGGCAATCCAAGCACTTTCGAACCGCCTGCTCCACGTCCTTGTCGATCTCTGGCCACCACACTTTGGAGCGAAGTCGTTGCTTGGATCGTTCTATTCCCGGGTGTCCAATGTGGGCAAGCGCCAAAGTGCGCTTTTGAAGGCTCTGGGGGATTACGAGGCGTTCTCCTCGAAGCAGGATTTCCTTGCAGCAGTAGAGCTCTTCTTTGAACGGCGCAAACTTCTTCACTTCTTCATTCCAGCGGCCGGTCTTGAGAGCCTCCTTCACCCTTGACAACACCACATCAGCCACTGTGTTGCTTGCGATTTCCTCCGATGTCAGAGCAGTAGGCACCGCCTTTTGTGTGATCGCAAGAACCGCTTCCTCGCCGAACTGATCGTACGTCTTGCACTTCGTGTAGGCCGGCAGTCTCGACAGCGGGTCGGCGATGTTCACTTTGCCGGGGATGTGTATAACGGTGAACCTGAACGATTGCAGTCGCATGGCCCAACGATCAATTCTTGGACAGGAGACGTGGTTTGGTCCGAATATCACTTTCAGCGGTTCGTTATCAGTGAGGAGAAGGAATGTCAACCCACGCAAGTAAATTTGCAGCCGTTCAGCAGCCCACACCAACGCCAACGCTTCCTTCTCGTTCTGGGCATACGACTTCTCCGCATCCGAGAGCCCTTTGCTGATGTAGCAAATCACTCTTTTTCGCCCATCCTTCTCCTGAATCAGAACTGCTCCGAGCCCGGTAGGACCAGCGTCCGCAATCACAATAGTTTTGTCGTGTGGAGAATAATATCCCAGATTCTTGGCATCCTTGAGTAGCTCCTTGAGTTTCTGGAACGCCTGCTGTTGCGACGGGCCCCAGACAAACTCCGAGTCTTTCCGGAGTAGTTCTCGCAGCGGTGAAGTCAGCGTTGACAGTTCCGGGATGAAACGGCCAAGATAGGTGATCATCCCAAGAAAACTGCGCACCTCCTCCGGCGTCTTCGGCTCCCGCAATCGCTTGATCGCCTCCACTTTGTCCAAGGTTGGTCGAACTCCGTCAGCGGACAGCACATGGCCCATGAACGTCACCTCAGATTTTCCGAGGAAACACTTTTTTGGATTCACGGTGATTCCATGGCTCGTCAAGCGGTGCATCACTGCCTTGAGGGCAGCGTCGTGTTGTTGCTTCGTTGATCCAAACACCAGAATGTCGTCGATAAAGACTTTCACTCCGGAAATCCCCTTCAGTACGCGCTCCATGATGCTCTGGAACACCTCCGACGCAATGTTCATGCCAAATAGCAGCCGTTTGTACCGGTAGTAGCCGTGGTGGGTGGCAAACGTGGTGATGTACCGTGAATCTGGTGCCAGAACCGCCTGGTGGAACGCTTTGATCAAGTCGATCTTCGAAAACCACTTGCAGTCTCGAAGATGTGGAACAATGTCCTCGAACGTTGGCAGCGGAAAATGCTGTGGAACAATGGCCTTGTTGGCGGCACGCATGTCAACGCACAGTCGAACGGCAGACGGATCACCGGCTTTCGGGCTAACTACCAAACGGGAAATCCACGGTGAATCAATCGGTGCCACCTCGATGATGTCCTGTGCCAGCAAAAGATCGATTTCTCGTTCCACTTTTTCCTGCAGCGGAATTGGGATGTGGCACTTGGTGATCTGGACCGGTTTCACCAGTGGATCGATCTGCAGGTGAACTTCGATTCCCGTGATCTTGCCGATTGCGTTCTCCGCCGGGCTAACACTCCACACGTCCGTGTTGATCTTCAAAATCTGCAACTCCGTCGCCGTAGTCTTGCTCAGCAGGCTCGCACCATAATCTTCCACCACGAACACGTCAGCGATCGTCTCGTGGTTCTTCGTAGCAATGCTGGCTCGAAATTGTCCCAAAACCTTGAGGCTGTTGTTGCCGTAGGCCTTGAGCGTTGTTTGCGGCTCCTTCGTTTGCGAGATCACCTTGACGTTCCGTTGCTTGAGGTAGGTCCAGGTTGCGTTGTCCATCACGTTCACTCCAGCTCCAGAATCTACGACCCACTTGATCTTCACTCCTCCGATACAGCAAACAACTTTTTCTCCCGCAGCATCCTCCGTACTTGCAGCAAAGACGTATCGGACTTCTTGTTGATCCACGTTACTAACAGTGTCGTCCGAGTCGTATACGTCATCCGCTTCTTCTTCCGGTTCCGGCGGCTCTTGGGCCACCTGCTGCACCTTTCGCTGCTTTCCGTGCTTCGCCTTGGTGTTGCAACAGCGCCAGAAGTGCCCCACCAATCCGCACTTCCTGCACTTCGTGTTTTTCGCCGGGCACAGCTCGCTGCTCGCAAAGTGGCTTCATTTCCGCAGCGGAAACACTCTTGCTTGGACGCACTGACCTTGTTGACCACTGCGGTGCAGTTCCTGCCGCACCTTCTCGATTGTTTCCAGGGCTCGGCCTTCGTTGAGTGTTTCCTCCAGGGTCATGTTTGGCTTCTGAAGTATTTTGGCCCGAAGCTCGTCCGATTTTCCTTTTTCAAAGATTTGCTCTTTGATGTTTTCTTCGAGCCAGCCGCCATACTCACACAGATTTCCTTGCTCTCGCAAGCGAAGCACAAACCTGGATATCTTCTCGTCCGGTCCCTGCTCCAAGTTTCGGAAGAAGTGGTGCTCCTGCGGCAAGCACTTCATCGGCAGGAAATGTTCGTCAAGCACACGAATCGCCTCCTTGTACACGTCCGATCCATCGGGAACTGGTGGCTCTTGCTCTCCAACGAGACTCACGTAGATATCCTGGACGCTCTCTCCGGCGCAGTGCAAGAGATACGATTTCTTTCTAGACGGCAGCTGGACGTTGTTGACGTCCAAGAATATCTCGAACATTCGCTTCCATTTCTTCCAGCGAGTGCTAACGCTGGCCGAGTCATCCGGATCGAACGGAACCATGCCTCCTCCAATCGGGTTCATTTTCTCTTCTGTTTTCCAAACAATATGGCGTCGGCATCTCTTTCAACTGCTCCAAACTGCGTTTCCGTTTGAAGCTTTTTCTTTCGCGAATTCCCGACCGAATTTAATTCAACCACGAATTTAAACGTTTACTCTGTAATTCGATCCTCGATCGCCAATTGTTGTGATCGAATTTATTAAATAAAGAATCGAATTTAATCGCGGTTCCAAACTGTACGTGTTTATTCTCTTCCGTTCCGTTACACGCTAAACTTCAACTCCCCCTATTCTCCTCATCCATTACCCACGCATGGCCAGTGTTGCCATCATAACACTACCTCATTGTAAAATTGATTTTAAATACATTTATTTAGAAATTCCATCAAATTTCTTAAGAAAATTGCAATTTTAATAAAAATTCAAATAAAAGCAGCCCTGCTGACAATCTGTGGCTCATTCAATGATTGGAGAATGTTGTTCTGATGTCTATGAATGGTATTCAGTTATTCTGCTAAATTCTACCTCATTGTAAAATTGTTTTTAAATACATTTTTTAAGACATTCCAACAAATTCCTTAAGAAAATTGCAACTTTAATAATATATCAAATAAAAGCAGCCCTGCTGATAATCTGTGGCTCATTCAATGATTGGAGAATGTTGTTCTGATGTCTAAGAATGATATTCAGTTATTCTACCAATTTCTACCTCATTGTAAAATTGTTTTTAAATACATTTATTAAAAAAATCCATCAAATTTCTCCAAAAAAATTGCAATTTTAATAAAAATTCAAATAAAAGCAGCCCTGCTGACAATCTGTGGCTCATTCAATCATTGAATCAATTATATAATGAGCCACAGATTGTTAGAAGGATTGCTTTTATTTGATTTTTTATTAAAATTGCAATTTTCTTGAGAAATTTGATGGAATTTTTTAATAAATGTATTTAAAATCAATTTTACAATGAGGTAGAATTTGGTAGAATAACTGAATATCATTCTTAGACATCAGAACAACATTCTCCAATTATTGAATGAGTCACAGATTGTTATTTGAAATTTTATTAAAATTGCAATTTTCTTAAGGAATTTGATGGAATTTCTTAAAAAATGTGTTTCAAAACAATTTTACAATGAGGAAGAATTTGGTAAAATGACTGAATATCATTCATTGACATCAGAAAATTACTCTCCAATCATTGAATGAGCCACAGATTGTCAGCAGGGCTGCTTTTATTTGAAATTTTATTAAAATTGCAATTTTCTTAAGGAATTTGCTGGAATTTATTAAAAAATGTGTTTAAAAACAATTTTACAATGAGGTAGAATTTGGTAAAATGACTGAATATCATTCTTAGACATCAGAACAACATTCTCCAATTATTGAATGAGTCACAGATTGTTATTTGAAATTTTATTAAAATTGCAATTTTCCTAATGAATTTGTTGGAATTTCTTAATAAATGTATTTAAAAACAATTTTACAATGAGGTAGAATTTGGTAAAATAACTGAATATCATTCTTAGACATCAGAACAACATTCTCCAATCATTGAATGAGCCACAGATTGTCAGCAGGTCTCCTTTTTTTTGAAATTTTATTAAAATTGCAATTTTCTTAAGAAATTTGATGGAATTTCTTAATAAATGTATTTAAAAACAATTTTACAATAAGGTAGAATTTGGTAGAATTACTAAATATCATTTTAAGACATCAGAACAACATTCTCCAATCATTGAATGAGTCACAGATTGTCAGCAGGGCTGCTTTTTTTGAAATTTTATTAAATTTTTTTATTTTCTTATGGAATTTGTTGGAATTTATTAAAAAAATGTGTTTCAAAACAAATTTTACAATAAGGTAGAATTTGGTAGAATGACTGAATATCATTCTTAGATATCAGAACAACATTCTCCAATCATTGAATGAGCCACAGATTGTCAGCAGGGCTGCCTTTATTTGATTTTTTATTAAAATTGCAATTATCTTAAGTAATTGGATGGAATTTCTTAATAAATGTATTTAAAAACAATTTTACAATGAAGTAGAATTTGGTAGAATTACTAAATATCATTTTAAGACATCAGAACAACATTCTCCAATCATTGAATGAGTCACAGATTGTCAGCAGGGCTGCTTTTATTTGAAATTTTATTAATTTTTTTTATTTTCTTATGGAATTTGTTGGAATTTATTAAAAAATGTGTTTCAAAACAAATTTTACAATGAGGTAGAATTTGGTAGAATGACTGAATATCATTTTTAGACATCAGAACAACATTCTCCAATTATTGAATGAGTCACAGATTGTCAGCAGGGCTGCTTTTATTTGAAATTTTATTAAAATTTTCTATTTTCTTATGGAATTTATTAAAAAATGTGTTTTAATACAAATTTTACAATGAGGTAGAATTTGGTAGAATGACTGAATATCATTCTTAGACATCAGAACAACATTCTCCAATTATTGAATGAGTCACAGATTGTTATTTGAAATTTTATTAAAATTGCAATTATCTTAAGGAATTTGCTGGAATTTATCAAAAAATGTGTTTAAAAACAATTTTACAATAAGGTAGAATTTGGTAAAATGACTGAATATCATTCTTAGACATCAGAACAACATTCTCCAATCATTGAATGACCCACAGATTGTCAGCAGGGCTGCTTTTATTTGAAGTTTTATTATTTTTTTTTATTTTCTTATGGAATTTGTTGGAATTTATTAAAAAATGTGTTTTAAAACAAATTTTACAATGAGGTAGAATTTGGTAGAATGGCTGAATATCATTTTTAGACATCAGAACAACATTCTCCAATCATTGAATGAGCCACAGATTGTCAGCAGGGCTGCTTTTATTTGAAATTTTATTAAAATTGCAATTTTCTTAAGGAATTTGCTGGAATTTATTAAAAATGTGTTTAAAAATAATTTAACAATGAGGTAGAATTGGGTAGAATTACTAGAAATCATTCTTAGACATCAGAACAACATTCTCCACTCATTGAATGAGCAACAGATTGTCAGCAGGGCTGCTTTTATTTGAAATTTATTAAAATTGCAATTTTCTTGAGAAATTTGATGGAATTGGGTCCTAAAATGAAGCTTAGATTGCTGATATTATTGTTTACAGCGATTAAGCTTATTTTTCTGAGTACAATGACCCTTTGTACGACCACATAGAGTTTAAAATGGATTTTTAAATCAATTTTGAAAAATTAATCTCGCGGTCCTTCTTGACAGAAAAGCTCCTACTTGACAGCTCGTTCCAAGGGGACCATAGTTAATCCATCGAAAAAATGTTGTCTTGTCAAAAAAAAATGTTGCGTTAAAATGAAAAAAAGTGATCAGAAATGGTTTTTAATCGTGTTTTTTAACGTTGTACATGAAAATTGACACAGGGCTTTAGTACCCAATTTCTTAATAAATGTATTAAAAATCAATGAGGTAGAATTTGGTAAAATGACTGAATATCATTCTGAGACATCAGAACAACATTATCCAATCATTGAATGAGCCACAGATTGTCAGCAGGGCTGCTTTTATTTGTAATTTTATTATAATTGCAATTTTCTTAAGAAATTTGATGGAATTTCTAAATAAATGTATTAAAAATCAATTTTACAATGAGGTAGAATTTGGTAGAATGACTGAATTTCATTCTTAAACCGGCTCCGTGGCTTAATGGTTACGGCTTCTGCCTCACAAGCAGAAGGTTCAGGGATCAAATCCCGGTCGGTACCTTTGAAATTTGGAATCAGAAATTTGAACTTTGAATATGAACAAAAACGAAAATTAATCAGGTGGGATTCGAACTCACGCCTTTGGATTGGTGGTCTGGGACGCTAAGCAGTCGGCCATCAGAAGGTTTACACTCTAGCAGTGAAATGATCCGTAGTGTTGAAACATGTTATCTCTATCTCCTCATATTAAATACGCGCTGATCCCTGATTTGCCTGACGGGATTGGAAGTCTAAATATAGATCGAGTTTCCTTCAGATGCTAGCTTCTATGTTTAGGCGGGGCCGAACAATGCCCAGCGACCTCGGAATTGGACCGCAAGGAGCTCTGTCATTCTGGAAGCAGCGCGAGGGCTATCACCACCTAATACCCGGGACTGAGATAAGTTGTATCAGCATCCGGCATATACAAAGTCTGATATAAATTATACTTTCCCATAATATCGCTACCGGTTAGCGGGTATTGGATTGTACCACACACACACATGACTGAATTTCATTCTTAGACATCAGAACAACATCAAATTATTGAATGAGTCACAGATTGTCAGCAGGGCTGCTTTTATTTGAAATTTTATTAAAATTGCAATTTTCTTAAGTAATTTGCTGGAATTTCTTAAAAAATGTGTTTAAAAACAATTTTATAATGAGGTAGAATTTGGTAGAATGGCTGAATTTCATTCTTAGACATCAGAACAACATTCAGCAACTATTGGATGTGCCACAGATTTTCAGCAGGACTGCTTTTATTTGATGTTTTATCAAAATGTCCATTGTTTGTTCTTTAAATATTCATTAGCTATCTTTATTTCTTTATGGGGTAGAATGTGATAAAATAATTATGTGGCATCATTTTGCAGCAAAAACACTTGCTACATGCTAGGAATAATCAGAACTGCAGATATATTGAACTTTAGGGTTAATTCTCCTGTTTGATGGAGACGCATGGTAGCTCATTTTTGAACAATCTTTAATTTGCTCCAGAACCGCCATTTTCAACTTAAGTATGGACTTTTATAGGTCAAATCGGGCTAGAATTTTCCAAGAAACACGATGCCGCGGTCAAAATCGATATATAAAGTACTTTGAAAATTAAGTATAAAGAGAAGTACTACTTATAAGAAGTTTAGGAAAATCTGATTGCAGATTCGTTAGGTAGAACGGAGGTAGACTACTTTGTATTACTTCAGAAGTTGATTTGACGTCGTTTTCTTGAAAACTGGTATCTTTCCAGCAGGGCAATGCTACTTACTGAACTATAACAACTGGTGTTCACTCCCAGTCCATACTTGAAGTGAACTAACCTTGTAAGAGATGTGCTTCCGGTGTCAGGGCGTACAAAACCGATGGGACTCTCCCTTAAAATACCCAGGGTCGGCGTGACGCTCGAAATTACTCAAAAACCATGAAAACACTGCGAATGACTAAGGGAAACTACATTTATGCTTCGCGTAAGGTCGACAATTTATTCCGGGAATACCTTCCAACTTCCACTAGCTCACACGTCCCGTCCCACTTCCTTATAACTACTCCTACCTCACACGTCCTCTTCTTCTTTTCGCACTTCCGGTGCACGCGTTTGGGGCCCCGTTCTCGCCGCTCTGCCGTCGTCGCTGCTCCTTCCTGCTGTCGTCGACGCTCCTCCGGCGTTCTGCCAAGGGGTGGCTTCTACGTCAGTCGGATGGACCCTCCGACGTTTCGGCTGCAGCCTTCAAGGACCCTCGCCTGCCGTCCGCGCCCTTCCTGTGCTTGGTGACGTGCAACAGGCTTCGACGGTGTCCGGGGACTCCGTCGGAACAGTCCGGGGTTAGGGTTCGCGGTTGTAACGGTAACGGCCTGGCGGTTGAACAATGTCCAGCGAGACGCTGACGGTTCGTACGGGTGGTTCACCGGGCCGGATGTCGCACGGCCGGGGTGAAACCAAACGGTGTTCACGCAGTGAACAAAGGAACACAAAGGAACAAAGGGGTCCTGGATGAGGGATTCAAAATGGCGGTTAGGGTATTGTCAGGCTAGGGGTTTGTTCGGGGATTTTCCTGGGGGTTTTCCGGTCATACCTGGATGTCCAAATCACACGAACAGCTCCTGCTGTCTCGTCACGGCCACGGATGTAGCCACCCCTCCGGTTGCTTGCGGGCGTCGGATGCTTGCTTCGCGCGATGTTTAGTGGAGATTCTAGCGTTCACGAAGGGGTGGCGTCGGTTTTCCCAGTGAGTGACGCCTCAGTCACGTGGTTAGGGTGGTTCGACCTAACCTCGAACGGATGTTTCGAGCCGCAAATTCCGGTCTCGCGCCGCTCCAGAAACCGCTCCAGACTCGCTCCCACGTTGAACAGTGGGTTTTCGCCTGTTCAACAGCAAAGTAATCTCACTTTCTAGCAGTTTTACAATCGTTTTAGCCAGCGTTGCTTACCTGATCTTTTGTGCGGACTAGATTTTATTGATCGGTGTGCGACTTCAAAAGCTTTGAATTGGCTAAGCCCTATATTTAAACACAATTCAGTTTAGTTTTAGCTATTTACGATAATTTAGGAATTCTTACTTTGACTTTGGTCAGCAGAAGGCACGTGCTAACCACTTGCGAACCTAATGTAACGTAGCGGCTCACGAACTAATACAAAAAGGTTGAAATTATTAGTTTTGAAGAAATTCCTACATTTGACAATCAAGTACTCACTATAGATTGACTTTAATCGCACCACTAGTCGCACCTCTAATCACACTTTCACTGACTTGCATCCGCTGAACTTAACTGGCCAACAGTCTCCACTTGAATATCCTAAACCCAGTTTGTAGAACATTTCTACAGCAAATTCTTGCTACACGCAAGACATCCGTGTGGTAGAATCGTCATTACATCTCCTTTTCTCATATGGCAACCAATAGGGGCATCCTTGTCACACACATTGAGTGGACGTGATCGGTTTTTCCCGTTTCTTTCCCATTTTTCTATTGTATCGAAATTTGGTTCGATATACGTTTTGCCCATCTTTTAACAATTTTACGGATAGCCACGGCCAGGGTAATGAGATCTCGATCGTGAGTGCCGAAATGAATAGAAATGAACTACAATCGCTTCCTCTACTCGGTAAGAGATGGCGCTCTCTAATGCAAAAGCTTTTATGATTATCAAAAACCATGATTGAGGCATAATATTTTCTAATGGGGTAGTTAAGGGTTACACGGGCACTTCCCAATCCTCCAAGGATTCACTACTCCAACACTGGTACACTGACTTCGCGGGTGAGGGTTGCTATTGGCGACAACCTTTCCGCGGTAGATATCCAAACTTAATGACCGAGCAACGGTCAGACCAAAATCCCGAACCCCTGACCTCTTACGCGCCAACCCATCTCCTCCTCATCCTGTCATCCTCAAGGATTACGCACATTCACCACCCCCAATGGCCGCCCATGCGATGATATGCAGCAGCGCTCCTGGTGGTGACTAGCGGTAACGACGCACGGTGTGGGACTTCCAGCTTCGGGTTTCTTGCTTGCTGGGCAGCGTCCTGGTAACTTCCCGTCGACAAACACAACGTCTTCTTGGCACAATAATTTACATTTAAATAATTTAACACAAAATTCGCGACGAGTCACATCAATTATTGTACACAACACTCACACTGGTTACAGAACTATTGAGGTAGACTAAAATTCCTTCGAGGTAGACATATGTACCAATTTGGTAGATAACTTCTGCATACTTGAATTTTTAATTCGCCAAATTGCCCTGCTGGGTGGATTGACTTTTGCTTGACGGCAGTTTTTTTTTCAATTTATATTTATTCAGATTTCCTCTTCCATGTACATTCTTCCCGTTAATAATATTAAGTGTCCAATCACAATCGGTGGCTTTTCACCTCAATTTCAAATACTAGAAATTTTCTTTTATTCATAAAATATTGTAGCTTTCGCTATTTAGTGATTTCAATTGTAGGAGGTCCACAAGGTGGTCACTCCAAATATGTTGCATTTATTTCATAAGTTAATCCGTATGTGCATCCATATTTACGTGCATAAACCATTCCTCTATGAATTTTATTTCAGTGTTCACAGCTGTCATCGCAAACGCGCGCACTGTTTACAAACAACAACAAAAAATTAATCTGTCTCTATTACATTTTCCGGCCGGGCGATTCGCTGGCGCTCTATTATCATCCGGCAATTTCACGGGCCGTAGTAAATCCGGATTTTCCATTGTTTTGTGTTGAATTTGGTGCGTGTTTGGACTCAGTAAGGCACCAGCAATCGAGATGGTGGTAACCCAGGAGGACAAGTCGATCGAGCTGCTGGACGTGGACCCTCAGGAGACGGAGGACGACGGGGCGGTGGTGGTGCTGGACTCCAAGCGGAAGGGCAAGCGCACCGTAATCAATACTTTGACACGGCAGACGTACTTTTGCCCGTGTTTGGCCTGGTTGATCCAGAGAAACTCAAGCCGGGCGATTTGGTGGGCGTAAACATGGACTCGTACCTCATCCTAGAGACACTTCCGGCCGACCGAGCAGTATTCGGACATTGGCGGGTTGGACAGGCAAATCCAGAAATTGATTGAGGCCGTCGTGCTGCCGACGACGCACAAGGACAAGTTCAAGAACCTGAGAATTCATCCACCGAAGTCGACCTACACAGAAAAAAAAATCGGGTAAATTTACATGATTTATGATGTACCAAAAGTGCACGTCATTAATGATGCTAATTTACATCAAATTCATTGTAAATTTAAATGTCATCCGACGTAAATTTGCCAAACAAACTTTGCTTTCAGACATGTAATTTTCCGATGAAATCGATGTAATTTTACCCAAACCTAAAATTTTTTTACTCCGTTGAATTTTAATTCTGATGTAAACTTCAAATGCTAGAAAAACTCAACGTTGATTGAATCGGTTCACTTTTGTTATATTTCTTATCAATTTAAACATTCATGTATAAAAAATGCTTTTCATTGATTAGAAATTACGACAGTAAATCATTCCAAACTACTGTGGGCTCATAGCATGAAAAGTAGTATCAGATTTAAAATTCAACGGAGTGATGATACGAAATAATACGAAAAATCTAGAGTAAATACTGTTTCAAAAAAGGACCGCACCATGGGTTTCCAATATTGATAGATTTTTTTGAAAAAGTAAGCGAGAAATGTTGGCTCACATAAATATGTAGATTGTGATTTTAGTTCTGCGGAATTTTGAAAAGAAAAAATGAATAAATTAGAAACAAAATCCACATCAATCGGCTTCAAATCAATGGTTTCATTCGTATCTCGCGGCGGAAGCCATAAGCCGACACGTCCCCTTCCTGAAGCTTTTTGTATTCCGTTTCGGACAGGATGTCCATCATGATCTGCTCGCAATCCTGGCGGTCAGATCAAATGCTCCTACTACAAACTTATGCAAGAGGCGGATACGAAAGACCATCGTGCAATTCGACGCCGGCAATGCTTCATTCTGAACCCTAGACTATGGCAGCAGCGAACCGAGAGCTGCAACGAAAGACATTATGAATTCCGTAATTGAATTTCATTTAGTAATATTATCACCTATGGAACTGAACCCAACTGAGCCATGGAGGCACCTGCCAGCATCGTAACGGTGTTCGTCATCGCCCTTGCCCTTAGCAATCCAGATTGTGTTGTCACCATCGTGTTTTGCTGCAACCTTTCGAAGTCCCCGAAAAATTGATCAACGTCGTGGGCGAGTTGCATGGGAAAAAGAACAAAATGTTGTATCTGACAATAGAAATAATTTACCTCAACTTACATGACGATTCTTCATCCCACCGTTCCTACTGAAGCGCCGGAACTGGTGCATTAGAAGTCGCTGAGAAACATGCTGGTGGATAAAGGCATCTCAGTCGTCTACAGATGGCCAAAGAACCAGACCAAGTCGGCCAAGGTCACCGTGAAAATGACGCTAAAGCACAACCCACGCCACGCCCTGAAGAAGCTGAAGAACATCATCAACAGCAATCGGTTCCGGCGGGACCTGCGCCAGGCTGCTCAGCACCGTGTCTGCCCCCGCTACCAAGAAGGGAGCCTAGCCCGTTTCCGCTGCTGCTGCCGGAGTCTATGCCCAAGAAAGCCGAACAAGAACAGAAACCTTTGTGAGGAAATAGAAAAAAAAGATAAATCAACAAACAGAATTTCCTATCGAAGGATCTTACCGTAATCAACAACTTCGACCTTGTCCTAGACCACAGTCTCGTGTAGCGGAGTAATCGGCCACGTTCACGTTGGCCGATCGCCGGAACGCGATTGTACGCGGTTTCGGACGGAAATGTAGACCAGCTGGGCCACGGTCCGAATCCAACTTCAGAAAAAAAAAGGTGCAGGTGGTTATGTTCTACATGACCAATATGACAAAGAACTTTGTACAAAACTCTTCAAAGTAAATCCATTTTTATTTATATTTTTAAATTCTTCGCCAATTTATTTAATCTTTAATAATTAATTCTAATTTAATATTTTCAATAATTGGCACCTCTGTGGAATCAAATTGCCAAAAAACGAAAATATTGCCAAAACAAGCATGTTTCGGAAAACTCGGGAGAACCTTCCCTCAGGGCAATGGCCACTCCGGGTGTGGCCAATCCTGTCATAATGTCCATTTTCATTACCAGTATCAAAAACCATGAATTTTGATACCCATGTTGCCCAAATCTGTATGGTTCCGTAAATTTCATCCCGGGAGAACCTTCCCTCAGGGCAATGGCCACTCCGGGTGTGGCCAATGTTGGCAGCGGTTCAGCAGTGGAATAGTCGCGTGAAGTTAAAGTAAATCGGGGAATCACAGTTTTACCTTTATGTATTTAGCGTCTAGGTTTTACAAAGTCTAATGTGCGAATGATCGAGTGTAAAAACGGAAATGGTTAATGTCAATAAACGTCACTCGCAGGTGACAGCAACTGCTGCCAACGCTTGACAGCGCGTCTGCCCAGTGGGCTTCACACCGTACGGCCAACACTCCTCCTCGATGTCTAGCGGTGGCCAGATCCTCCAGCCTTGAGTCCCAGCATCCCGACGAACTTCGCAACTTGAACAGCTCCAAGCGGTTTGGTCATGATGTCCGCCAGCATGTCGGTGGTGGCGCAGTAGCGCAGGACAATTTGACCAGAAGTAGCAGCATCCTTGATGTAGTGGAACTTTGTGTCGATATGCTTCGATCTGCGATTCTGCCGCTCCAGCGCGACAAAGTCCAGGCAGCTCTTGTTGTCTTCGAAGATTGTTGTTGGTGTTTGCTGCTTCTCGCCGAGCTCTGCCAGCAGACGCCGTAGCCACACGACCTCTTGGACTGCTTCCGCCAGGGCCACGTATTCCGCCTCCATCGTCGACGTTGATACGCAGGTTTGCTTTCGGCTAGCCCAGCTGATCGTCGCTTCTCCGAATCGAAACACAAATCCACTGTTCGACTTTCGATCGGACGTGTCACAGGCCCAATCTGCGTCGCAAAAACCTTCCAGCGCTGACATCCGGTCTGCTTCTGATGTTCCGAGTTGCAGACGATAGTCTGCTGTTTCGACGAGGTAGCGCACTACCCTTTTCAGCTCAGTCCAATCCGCCTGTGACGGACTCTGGATCTTCCGGCTCAGGATGCTCACGCTCGCTGCGATGTCCGGTCTGGTGTTTGTGGACACGTACAGCAGCGATCCGACCAGGCTGTGGTACTCAGTGTTGTTCGGCAGCACTTCCGACTTCTCGGCAAACTTGTAGTAGCCGGTGTCCATCGGAATTTTCGACTTCTTCGACTCGTCAAGCCCGTACTGTTTTGCAATCTTACGGATGAAAGACGATTGGTTGATCGAGTACACGCCGTCGGCGTCCTGGTTCACAGCGATTCCGAGAAAGAGATGCACCGGCCCCAGGGATGTGATCCGGAACCGTTTCTTGAGCTCCTCCTCGACGCGTAGCATCTGGTTCTTCTCGCGGCACACAATCACCATGTCATCGACATAGATCAAAAGGTACATCCACTCACGATCGCTCAACTTCTTCATGTACAAGCAAGCATCGGACGACGATTGCACAAAATCGATAGCAATCAGAAAGTCCTTGATGGTGCTGTTCCACACTCGCGCGGCCTGTTTCAAGCCGTAAATACTTCGATTGAGCTTGCACACACACTTTTCTTGGCCAGGGACAACAAAACCAGGGGGTTGTCGCATAAAGATTTCTTCTTCGAGGGTACCATACAAATACGCCGTTTTCACATCAACATGGTACACGTTCATCTTCTTCTGGCTGGCGATCGAGAGCAAAACACGAAAGGTAGATTGCATCGCCACTGGCGCAAACACTTGATCGAAGTCGCGACCGAACTTTTGGGAAAACCCTTGTGCCACTAATCTTGCTTTGAAGCGCACCACTTTCCCTTCCGCGTCTTCCTTCTTCTTGAACACCCATCGAGAGCCGATCGGTTCGCAACCGGCTGGGGGCGTCACGAGCGACCAGGTGTTGTTCTCTTCGAGCGATCGGAGTTCTTTCTTCATGGCGGCCAACCACTGTTTCTTCTCGGGGCCAGCGATTGCTTCACGGTAGGTTCCGGGTTCATCGCTGCATTGCGCGGCCAGTCCGACCACGAAATCGTTGAGATGCTGCGGCGGGACACCAAAATTGCTTCGTTGCGAATGCCGATTACCATCAGCACCGTTCTGCGCCGACGCCGCCGGCTCTCCAGCAGCACTTGGTCCAGCGGGTTCCGCAGAACCGCCAGATGCCGCCGATTCCTCAGCAGCTTCTTCACTTGCGTCTTCCTCCGGGTCGTAGAAACTATCATCCGAGTCGTCTTGGTCTTCCGGAGCTTGAAGCTCTTCGCGCACTTTTTCAACTTTTTCTCCGATCACAACTTCCACGTCATTTGTTGACGTTTTGTCACTTGCACTTTCTTCTCCGATTTCAGCGCCCAACTCCAGGAACTGCGCGTCCCGGCTGACGATGATCCGACCGGTCTTGCGGTCGAGGAAACGGTAGGCCTTGTTCTGCGTGCAGTAACCGATGAAGATCAGCTTCCGCGCCCTGTTCTCGAACTTTCTCCTCCTTTCGGCCGGAATGTAAACAAACGCTTCCGAGCCGAACACTTTCAGGTCCTTCACCGCGGGCTTCTTGTTGAAGAGCTTTTCGTACGGTGAGCAGCCAATCGATCGAGAAGGAGTCGGTTCTGCAGGAACGTTGCGGTCATCACGGCCTCGCCCCAGTACAGCTTCGGTAAGCCTGCGTCGTGCAGCATACAAAGCGCCATCTCCTGGAGGTAACGGTTCTTGCGCTCAGCGACACCGTTCTGCTGCGGGGAGTAGGGACAGGTGTACTCGGCTTTGATCCCCTCTGCCGCGTAGAACTCCTCCAGCGCCTTGGTCGCGTACTCGCCGCCGTTGTCCGACCGTATCACCCGTGGCTTCTTCCCCATCTGGTTCTCCACGAGGCGGACGAACTCGATGATTTTGTTGACAACTTCCGATTTGTTCGCTAGGAGGTAAACAATGGTGTAGCGGGTAAAGTCGTCAATTATCGTCATAAAATATCTTTTACCTCCCGGCGTGACGTTTTGAAACGGTCCACAAACGTCCGTGTGCACTAGATCCAGCACACTTTTTGCACGATTTTCAGCCACTTTTGGGAAGGATTTGCGGGACAACTTGCACTCGAGGCAGCACTCACACACACTTTGCAGCCCACAGTCGATCACTTTCATGTGTGTTGCCAGGTCGTTCCTCTTGATCTGGTCGATGACGTCGATTTCGCGGTGACCAAACCGACGATGCCAGGTGTGGGGACAGAACTCCGTGTGCCGGGCGGTGGCCGACACCATCGATTTCTCGTTCGTCTTGAGCACGTACATTCCGCCGACCAGGTCAGCGACAGCAGCCACAGCGCCGCTTTCGTCGAGCACTTTGCAGCCGCGCGCGGTGAAGGACACAACAAAATGATTGTTTACGATCGTGCTTACAGAGAGCAGACTACCCTCGAGTTCGGGTACATACAAAACGTTTTGTACTTGGATCTGCCTTTCTCGTCCTTCGTCGTCAACGCAGCGTAGCAGGCCACGTCCCATACCTTGCGAATGAGTTGTGTTGCCGTTCGCCAAGGTGATTCCGATCTGCACGTCCTCCGTCAGCTCAGTGAAGAAGTTTTTGTTGCAGGTCATGTGCTGGGATGCACCACTGTCCACGTACCACAGCGAAGAAGCGCCACTCACCGAGCAGCGTACCGCCTGCTCAGCATCCACCATCCTCGCCGATGCGGTTTCCACCTTCGTCCAAAACAGCAACGGAGATGCTTCCGCCGCCTTCTTCGCCCTTGGTGCGTACTGGTGTCTGGTCTCGCCGGAGTCGCCCTTCAGGCTCGCCTGGTACTTCCGGCAGTTTTTACGGAAGTGGCCAGGTTTCTTACAAAAGAAACAGGTCTTCTCTCCGGGCTTGAATGCCACCGTCTTCAGCAGCTTACTGCCGCCGGCAATGTTCCCCCGCTCCAGCCGCTTCTGGTGCTCATCGAGCAGCCGGGATTTGACAAAGTCCAGGGTCAAATCGGCATCTGGGCGGCTCTCCAGGGCCACGACAAGACCGTTGTAAGAGTCCAGCAGTGTTCGCAGCAGCAGCGCGACCTTCAACTCCTTGTCCAGCTTGAGATCGGCACCTTGCCGGCGGTCAAACATAACCTCAATGTCCTGCAGGTGTGCTTCCATGTCGCCATTTTCTTGCAAATTCTTGCTGCACAGCTTCTTCAGCAGCAACACGCGCGACGAAACGGAGTGCTTCTCGTGGTACTCTTGAAGACTTTCCCACATCTCCTTCGCGGTGGCCTTGCCCTTGATGAGCCCAAATTGACTCTCCTCCACGCACAGGCCTAGGGTTGCGCGGGCCTTCCGGTCGTCCTTTGTCCACGCTTCCGTGACGGGATCGTCCCGCGGATCGCAGATGACGTAAAACAGCTCCTCGCGGACGAGCAGCATCTCCATCCGGAACTTCCAGGACGGGTAATTGCCGTTGCCGAGCTTGGCAACGTTGAACTTCACAGCCTCCGCCATCGCAGGAACAGGCAGCGACCACGCGGTCACGGGAGACGAAGATTCCTCGGGAGCGAACTCCGCAACGCACAAAACTTCCCGACGATACTTAAACTATCCGGGCCAATAACCTGTTGGCAGCGGTTCAGCAGTGGAATAGTCGCGTGAAGTTAAAGTAAATCGGGGAATCACAGTTTTACCTTTATGTATTTAGCGTCTAGGTTTTACAAAGTCTAATGTGCGAATGATCGAGTGTAAAAACGGAAATGGTTAATGTCAATAAACGTCACTCGCAGGTGACAGCAACTGCTGCCAACGCTTGACAGCGCGTCTGCCCAGTGGGCTTCACACCGTACGGCCAACAGCCAATCCTGTCAAAATGGCCATTTTCATCACCAGTATCAAAAACCATAAATTTTGATACCCGAAAACGAAACTATTGGCACTACGCCCCCCGGGGCATGGCCTTCCTCTAACGTGGGATTTCTGCTCCAGCGCCTCTGACGAGACAGGAGAAACCGGGACCGACGTTTTACTTCACCATCCGATAGAAGCTCAGTGGATAAGGCGGGAATCGAACCCGCGTCTCATAGCATCATCGGGATCGGCAGCCGAAGCCGCTACCCCTGCGCCACAAATTTTGATACCCATATTGCCCCAATTTGTATGGTTCCGTAAATGTCCTCCCGGGAGAACCTTCCCTCAGGGCAATGGCCACTCCGGGTGTGGCCAATCCTGTCAAAATGGCCATTTTCATTACCAGTATCAAAAACCATAAATTTTGATACCCATATTGCCCCAATTTGTATGGTTCCGTAAATGTCCTCCCGGGAGAACCTTCCCTCAGGGCAATGGCCACTCCGGGTGTGGCCAATCTTGTCAAAATGGCCATTATCATTACCAGTATCAAAAACCATGAATTTTGATACCCATATTGCCCAAATCTGTATGGTTCCGTAAATGTCCTTCCGGGAGAACCTTCCCTCAGGGCAATGGCCACTCCGGGTGTGGCCAATCCTGTCAAAATGGCCATTTTCATTACCAGTATCAAAAACCATGAATTTTGATACCCATATTGCCCAAATCTGTATGGTTCCGTAAATTTCCTCCCGGGAGAACCTTCCCTTAGGGCAATGGCCACTCCGAGTATGGCCAATCCTGTCAAAATGGCCATTTTCATTACCAGTATCAAAAACCATGAATTTTGATACCCATATTGCCCCAATTTGTATGGTTCCGTAAATGTCCTCCCGGGAGAACCTTCCCTCAGGGCAATGGCCACTCCGGGTGTGGCCAATCCTGTCAAAATGGCCATTTGCATTACCAGTATCAAAAACCATGAATTTTGATACCCATATTGCCCAAATCTGTATGGTTCCGTAAATTTCCTCCCGGGAGAACCTTCCCTTAGGGCAATGGCCACTCCGAGTATGGCCAATCCTGTCAAAATGGCCATTTTCATTACCAGTATCAAAAACCATGAATTTTGATACCCATATTGCCCAAATCTGTATGGTTCCGTAAATTTCCTCCCGGGAGAACCTTCCCTCAGGGCAATGGCCACTCCGGGTGTGGCCAATCCTGTCAAAATGGCCATTTGCATTACCAGTATCAAAAACCATGAATTTTGATACCCATATTGGCCCAATTTGTATGGTCCCGTAAAAGTCCTCCCGGGAGAACCTTCCCTCAGGGCAATGGCCACTCCGGGTGTGGCCAATATCCTAAATGTTTAGTCCCAACACCATTGCCCCAAATCATTCTGGTTTTCGGGTGACCGTTCTATCTTCATTAGAACAGAATTCCTCCCAAGTTGGTGCACAACCTGTGTCTATCAATGTGTGGATGTGTGTGTCTGAGCAATGAAATTACCACCGTGGATCCGTCTTTGACGAAACCTCGTAAGGTACTGAAATTTTCTAAGGCTATCTGTTAGCTTAAATAGTTCGCATGAAATGTGGCAACCATGGTGCAACATTCTCGCGTGACAGTTCCACGAAAGCAAGAGACAAGGCAAAATTTGCACCATGTTGCCACATTTCATGCGAACTATATAAGCTAACAGATAGCCTCAGAAAATTTCAGTACCTTACGAGGTTTCGTCAAAGACGGATCCACGGTGGTAATTTTATTGCTCAGACACACACATCCACACATTGATAGACACAGGTTGTGCACCAACTTGGGAGGAATTCTGTTCTAATGAAGATAGAACGGTCACCCGAAAACCAGAATGATTTGGGGCAATTGTGTTGGGACTAAACTTTTAGGATATTGGCCACACCCGGAGTGGCCATGACCCTGAGGGAAGGTTCTCTCGGGAGGACTTTTACGGGACCATACAAATTGGGGCATTATGGGTATCAAAATTCATGGTTTTTGATACTGGTAATGAAAATGGCCATTTTGGCATGATTGGCAACACCCGGAGTGGCCAGTGCCCTGGGAAAGGTTCTCCCGGGAGGACATTTATGGAACCATACAGATTTGGGCAATATGGGTATTAAAATTTATGGTTTTTGATACTGGTAATGAAAATGACCATTTTGACACGATTGGCCGTACCCGGAGTGGCCATGGCCCTGAGGAAAGGTTCTCCTGGGAGGACATTTATGGAACCATACAAATTGGGGCAATATGGGTATCAAAATTCATGGTTTTTGATACTGGTAATGAAAATGGCCATTTTGGCAGGATTGGCCACACCCGGAGTGGCCAGTGCCCTGGGAAAGGTTTTCCCGGGAGGACATTTATGGAACCATACAAATTGGGGCAATATAGGTATCAAAATTCATGGTTTTTGAGACTGGTAATGAAAATGTTTATTTTGACACGATTGGCCACACCTGGAGTGGCCATGGCCCTGAGGGAAGGTTCTCCCGAGAGGACATTTATGGAACCAGACATGCATCGGCACTATGAGCTCTTTTTAACGGCACTCAGCTTGTTATAGATGGCATTTTCGTTTAATGCAATGTTATGCTTGTTGCTAGGTAAAAATCTCTTGATTTTGGCTTGAACAATGTGTAGAAAACATTGGTTCATTGGAAAACCTGATTTTAGCTATATGTTCATGTAAATTTTCTCTTAAGCTCTCAAGAAGAACTTCTTAAAAGCTCTTTGAGTGCAATTAAGAGTTCTTAACCTATATCTCGGTTGGGTTTCAAAATAATCTCTCAGGGTCTTCGGGAGCCTATAAGACAAGCGTAATTAGCGTATTCTAATCACTGGCACAACATGCTGGGTATCTTCTACGTGAAATGCCAAACAAGTTCTTCTAAAAGAGGAGTTAGAGCAGATGCATGTCTGTATGGAACCATACAAATTGGAGCATTATGGGTATCAAAATTCATGGTTTTTGATACTGGTAATGAAAATGGCCATTTTGACAGGATTGGCCACACTTTCCTACGAACCGAGGAATAAGCATGTGTCTTTGGTGAGGTCACCGGATTAACACTTCTTCCATTGAAATGGCCAGATTCATCGCCTGCGGTAGAAGCAGTTGAAGTTCCACGAGCCGCAGTTGATATTCCACATTTTCCGCAGGTGAAGAATCCAACCTGAGCGGTCCCAACAAGTAGAATTCAACCTCGCTTATCTACCCGATCGCGACGAAAACAAGAAGCACTACATGGACGTTTGGCTTGGCGAGGATGTCAACGACTTGGCCAGGGCCACTGAAGACGAAGAGGCCGACGACCGGGTGTTGAACATCGTAAGGGGTTAGCCGGAGAAAACGAGCCAGCACTGCAATTCGATTACGCTGCCCTTGAGCTGAAACCTGAGCCACCACTGGGAGATTCACCAATGTCGTCAGTCGCGTAAACGGTTAACACCGACAATCCCCCTAGTCTCCGTTACCGGATGTGGAATTCAGCAACGATACATCCATCTCTCTGCCATTGGAGATTCGTGGCCTAATGTACTGCCTGGAACTGATGCAGATACCGGTGGAGAATTCATTGGTCTACACGTCCCAGGAGTGCACCAATACGCCGATCAAGATTGCGCGGTATGGACGGTGGAGAATGAGCATCGGAAGCGGTGGCCCTGAAAAGGCAGCCCAACTTGCAGGTCGTGTCCTACTTCATGCAAACGTTCGGCAGCATTGTCCGGCTCGCGACCCTCATTCCCGTGGTTCCCCAGCTACGAAGTGAGCGGCGAATACTTTGATCATTGAAGGATGACCTGTGTGAGCTGGGCCATTAAGTCGGCTTTAATTTAGCCAGCGTTCAATTTCCTGTATTAAAATGAAATGAAATAGCAACTTAATTTAGTTTATGTTATAATTAAAATGTTATGAATTTGATGCCATTTGCAAAATGTCATGTCCAGTATCAAAAACCATGAATTTTGATACCCATATTGCCTCAAGTCAAATGGTTCGTTAAAGTGGAACCTTCCCCAGTGTACTGGCCGCTCCAGGTTGTGGCAAATATACTACCAGTATGGTCCCAACCCCATTGCCCCAAATCATTCTGGTTTCTCGGTGACCGTCCTAACAATCTTCATTTTAACAGAATTCCTCCCAAGTTGATGCAAAACCTGTGACTTTCAATGTATGCATGTGTGTGTTTGAGCAATACAATTAACACCATGGATCCGTCTTTGACGAAACCTCGGTAGGCACTGAAATTGGTCAGAGGCTATCTGTTAGCTTATATAGTTCGCATGAAATGCGGCAACATGACGCAAATTTTGCCTCGTCTCCTGCTTTCTTGGAACAGTCACGCGAGAATGTTGCACCACTGTTGCCACATTTCATGCAAACTATATATGTTAACAGATAGCCTCTGACCAATTTCAGTGCCTATCGAGGTTTCGTCAAAGACGGATCCACGGTGGTTATTTTATTGCTCAAACACACACATCCACACAATGATAGACACAGGTTGTGCACCAACTTGGCAGGAATTCTGTTCTAATGAAGATTGTTAAAACGGTCACCCGAATGATTTGGGGCAATGGAGTTGGGACCAAATTGGTAGGATATTGGCCACACCCGGAGTGGTCATGGCCCTGGGAAGGTTCTACCGGGGACATTTATCGAACCAAACAAATTGGGGCAATATGGGTATCAAAATTCATGGTTTTGATACTGGTAATGAAAATGGCCATTTCTGTCAGGCCACACCCGGAGTGGCCATTGCCCTGAGGGAAGGTTCTCTCGGGAGGAGATTTACGGAACCATACAAATTGAGGCAATATGGGCATCAACATTCATGGTTTTTGAAACAGGAAATGAAATTTTGAAAATGGCCATTTTTACAGAATTGGCCACACCCAGAGTGGCCATTTCCCTGGGGGAAGGTTCTGAAGTAGTTCCTACTGCAGCGACCTCAAATTTAAATCATTAAATTTGTCCATTTTTCGAACCTCACCACAGTTCTGACCATGCGCGCTTACGCAAGCATAAATAATTTTACCCGTCGACTCGCGTTGCGCGACAAATAATTAAGCTTATGTACAGGTGTGGATCATGAGTCATCCTCACCTGAAAAGCCCTTTATTAAATTTCGCCAATTGTTAAGCAATTAAAAAAATGGTTAAGCTTTCAATTATGAATGTGCGATGTTATTACACAGGGGAAATTGAGGGTGTGGCTTAACCAAATTCATTGGCATGTTTGTTCAATGGAGAATTCGACCTTCTCATTATTGACCGACATTTTTGAGAATGTTTTAGGAACATAATTTTGATATTCCAATAATATATTTTAAAGTTTCACGACAATGGTTCGAACCCATGACTTCCGATTTTCAGGTGTACTCACTACACCATACGGAAAGTCATGAAGAATTGCAGAGGTCTGCATAATTTAATTCATGAGGTTCATCGATGCTTCTCATCGAAACGGACCACTTTTAGTAGAACAAAATTTAGTAGAGTTTTCGGGGACTGACTATAAAAACCCCAAAATTCTTGAGGAGGGCAGTTAGTTCCAGAAATTAGTTCCAGTCAGTTCCAGTTCCAGAAGAAGCCCCAGACCAGCCGGACCCGCCAGCAGCCACCAGTAGCAGAGGCTCCAGTCCAGCCGGACTTAGCGGTGGAGGCCGCAGTCCGCCGGGACTTAGCCGCCGAGAAGAGTCCGCCGGGACTTAGCCGCCGTGGAGTCAACCAGGGACGTAGCAGAGTTCGGGTCTGGCATGGCTCGGCGCAGAGGTCTGGAGGACAAGTCTGGCTTCAACGTAGAGAACTGGCTCGACGAAGATTTTAATGCAAAGTGATGTGATCGTGCGCGTATAAGTTGACAAAAAAAAAATAATCTTTAAAAAAGTGTAATATACAAATAAGTGAAGTTTACTGATCTGTTTTGACTCTACAAGTAAATATCACAAAAATCCTGAAAGCCTAAACCGCTCGGGCCGTTCACTACCGTACAATCACTTCAGGTGTGGCCAATCCTGTCAAAATGGCCATTTTCATTACCAGTATCAAAAACCATGAATTTTGATACCCATATTGCCCAAATCTGTATGGTTCCGTAAATTTCCTCCCGGGAGAACCTTCCCTCAGGGCAATGGTCACTCCGGGTGTGGCCAATCCTGTCAAAATAAACATTTTCATTACCAGTATCAAAAACCATGAATTTTGATACCCATATTGCCCAAATCTGTATGGTTCCGTAAATGTCCTCTCGGGAGAACCTTCCATCAGGGCAATGGCCACTCCGGGTGTGGCCAATCCTGTCAAAATAAACATTTTCATTACCAGTATCAAAAACCATGAATTTTGATACCCATATTGCCCAAATCTGTACGGTTCCGTAAATGTCCTCCCGGGAGAACCTTCCCTCAGGGCAATGGCCACTCCGGGTGTGGCCAATCCTGTCAAAATGGCCATTTGCATTACCAGTATCAAAAACCATAAATTTTGATACCCATATTGCCCAAATCTGTATGGTTCCGTAAATGTCCTTCCGGGAGAACCTTCCCTCAGGGTAATGGCCACTCCGGTTGTGGCCAATCCTGTCAAAATGGCCATTTTCATTACCAGTATCAAAAACCATGAATTTTGATACCCATATTGCCCAAATCTGTATGGTTCCGTAAATGTCCTCCCGGGAGAACCTTCCCTCAGGGCAATGGCCACTCCGGGTGTGGCCAATCCTGTCAAAATGGCCATTTGCATTACCAGTATCAAAAACCATAAATTTTGATACCCATATTGCTCAAATCTGTATGGTTCCGTAAATGTCCTTCCGGGAGAACCTTCCCTCAGGGCAATGGCCACTCCGGGTGTGGCCAATCCTGTCAAAATAAACATTTTCATTACCAGTATCAAAAACCATGAATTTTGATACCCATATTGCTCAAATCTGTATGGTTCCGTAAATGTCCTTCCGGGAGAACCTTCCCTCAGGGCAATGGCCACTCCGGGTGTGGCCAATCCTGTCAAAATGGCAATTTTCATTACCAGTATCAAAAACCATGAATTTTGATACCCATATCGCCCAAATCTGTATGGTTCCGTAAATGTCCTCCCGGGAGAACCTTCCTTCAGGGCAATGGCCACTCCGGGTGTGGCCAATCCTGTCAAAATGGCCATTTGCATTACCAGTATCAAAAACCATAAATTTTGATACCCATATTGCTCAAATCTGTATGGTTCCGTAAATGTCCTTCCGGGAGAACCTTCCCTCAGGGCAATGGTCACTCCGGGTGTGGCCAATCCTGTCAAAATAAACATTTTCATTACCAGTATCAAAAACCATGAATTTTGATACCCATATTGCCCAAATCTGCACGGTTCCGTAAATGTCCTTCCGGGAGAACCTTCCCTCAGGGCAATGGCCACTCCGGGTGTGGACAATCCTGTCAAAATGGCCATTTGCATTACCAGTATCAAAAACCATAAATTTTGATACCCATATTGCCCAAATCTGTATGGTTCCGTAAATGTCCTTCCGGGAGAACCTTCCCTCAGGGTAATGGCCACTCCGGTTGTGGCCAATCCTGTCAAAATGGCCATTTTCATTACCAGTATCAAAAACCATGAATTTTGATACCCATATTGCCCAAATCTGTATGGTTCCGTAAATGTCCTCCCGGGAGAACCTTCACTCAGGGCAATGGCCACTCCGGGTGTGGCCAATCCTGTCAAAATGGCCATTTGCATTACCAGTATCAAAAACCATAAATTTTGATACCCATATTGCTCAAATCTGTATGGTTCCGTAAATGTCCTTCCGGGAGAACCTTCCCTCAGGGCAATGGTCACTCCGGGTGTGGCCAATCCTGTCAAAATAAACATTTTCATTACCAGTATCAAAAACCATGAATTTTGATACCCATATTGCCCAAATCTGCACGGTTCCGTAAATGTCCTTCCGGGAGAACCTTCCCTCAGGGCAATGGCCACTCCGGGTGTGGACAATCCTGTCAAAATGGCCATTTGCATTACCAGTATCAAAAACCATAAATTTTGATACCCATATTGCCCAAATCTGTATGGTTCCGTAAATGTCCTTCCGGGAGAACCTTCCCTCAGGGTAATGGCCACTCCGGTTGTGGCCAATCCTGTCAAAATGGCCATTTTCATTACCAGTATCAAAAACCATGAATTTTGATACCCATATTGCCCAAATCTGTATGGTTCCGTAAATTTCCTCCCGGGAGAACCTTCCCTCAGGGCAATGGTCACTCCGGGTGTGGCCAATCCTGTCAAAATAAACATTTTCATTACCAGTATCAAAAACCATGAATTTTGATACCCATATTGCCCAAATCTGTATGGTTCCGTAAATGTCCTCTCGGGAGAACCTTCCATCAGGGCAATGGCCACTCCGGGTGTGGCCAATCCTGTCAAAATAAACATTTTCATTACCAGTATCAAAAACCATGAATTTTGATACCCATATTGCCCAAATCTGTACGGTTCCGTAAATGTCCTCCCGGGAGAACCTTCCCTCAGGGCAATGGCCACTCCGGGTGTGGCCAATCCTGTCAAAATGGCCATTTGCATTACCAGTATCAAAAACCATAAATTTTGATACCCATATTGCCCAAATCTGTATGGTTCCGTAAATGTCCTTCCGGGAGAACCTTCCCTCAGGGTAATGGCCACTCCGGTTGTGGCCAATCCTGTCAAAATGGCCATTTTCATTACCAGTATCAAAAACCATGAATTTTGATACCCATATTGCCCAAATCTGTATGGTTCCGTAAATGTCCTCCCGGGAGAACCTTCCCTCAGGGCAATGGCCACTCCGGGTGTGGCCAATCCTGTCAAAATGGCCATTTGCATTACCAGTATCAAAAACCATAAATTTTGATACCCATATTGCTCAAATCTGTATGGTTCCGTAAATGTCCTTCCGGGAGAACCTTCCCTCAGGGCAATGGCCACTCCGGGTGTGGCCAATCCTGTCAAAATAAACATTTTCATTACCAGTATCAAAAACCATGAATTTTGATACCCATATTGCTCAAATCTGTATGGTTCCGTAAATGTCCTTCCGGGAGAACCTTCCCTCAGGGCAATGGCCACTCCGGGTGTGGCCAATCCTGTCAAAATGGCAATTTTCATTACCAGTATCAAAAACCATGAATTTTGATACCCATATCGCCCAAATCTGTATGGTTCCGTAAATGTCCTCCCGGGAGAACCTTCCTTCAGGGCAATGGCCACTCCGGGTGTGGCCAATCCTGTCAAAATGGCCATTTGCATTACCAGTATCAAAAACCATAAATTTTGATACCCATATTGCTCAAATCTGTATGGTTCCGTAAATGTCCTTCCGGGAGAACCTTCCCTCAGGGCAATGGTCACTCCGGGTGTGGCCAATCCTGTCAAAATAAACATTTTCATTACCAGTATCAAAAACCATGAATTTTGATACCCATATTGCCCAAATCTGCACGGTTCCGTAAATGTCCTTCCGGGAGAACCTTCCCTCAGGGCAATGGCCACTCCGGGTGTGGACAATCCTGTCAAAATGGCCATTTGCATTACCAGTATCAAAAACCATAAATTTTGATACCCATATTGCCCAAATCTGTATGGTTCCGTAAATGTCCTTCCGGGAGAACCTTCCCTCAGGGTAATGGCCACTCCGGTTGTGGCCAATCCTGTCAAAATGGCCATTTTCATTACCAGTATCAAAAACCATGAATTTTGATACCCATATTGCCCAAATCTGTATGGTTCCGTAAATGTCCTCCCGGGAGAACCTTCACTCAGGGCAATGGCCACTCCGGGTGTGGCCAATCCTGTCAAAATGGCCATTTGCATTACCAGTATCAAAACCATAAATTTTGATACCCATATTGCTCAAATCTGTATGGTTCCGTAAATGTCCTTCCGGGAGAACCTTCCCTCAGGGCAATGGTCACTCCGGGTGTGGCCAATCCTGTCAAAATAAACATTTTCATTACCAGTATCAAAAACCATGAATTTTGATACCCATATTGCCCAAATCTGCACGGTTCCGTAAATGTCCTTCCGGGAGAACCTTCCCTCAGGGCAATGGCCACTCCGGGTGTGGACAATCCTGTCAAAATGGCCATTTGCATTACCAGTATCAAAAACCATAAATTTTGATACCCATATTGCCCAAATCTGTATGGTTCCGTAAATGTCCTTCCGGGAGAACCTTCCCTCAGGGTAATGGCCACTCCGGTTGTGGCCAATCCTGTCAAAATGGCCATTTTCATTACCAGTATCAAAAACCATGAATTTTGATACCCATATTGCCCAAATCTGTATGGTTCCGTAAATGTCCTCCCGGAGAACCTTCACTCAGGGCAATGGCCACTCCGGGTGTGGCCAATCCTGTCAAAATGGCCATTTGCATTACCAGTATCAAAAACCATAAATTTTGATACCCATATTGCTCAAATCTGTATGGTTCCGTAAATGTCCTTCCGGGAGAACCTTCCCTCAGTGTAATGGCCACTCCGGTTGTGGCCAATCCTGTCAAAATGGCCATTTTCATTACCAGTATCAAAAACCATGAATTTTGATACCCATATTGCCCAAATCTGTATGGTTCCGTAAATGTCCTCCCGGGAGAACCTTCCTCAGGGCAATGGCCACTCCGGGTGTGGCCAATCCTGTCAAAATGGCAATTTTCATTACCAGTATCAAAAACCATGAATTTTGATACCCATATCGCCCAAATCTGTATGGTTCCGTAAATGTCCTCCCGGGAGAACCTTCCCTCAGGGCAATGGCCACTCCGGGTGTGGCCGATACTCTACCAATTTGTTCCCAATCATTTCGGTATTCCGGTGACCGCTCTGGCAACCGTCAATAACTTCTTGGACCTCCTCTCAAGTTCGTTCACCACCTGTTTCTTTCAACGTGTGCGTGTGTGTGTGAGCAATAAAAATCCCAACGTAAGGTCTGTCTTTGATGAAAGTCTGATGGACACTAAATCCTCCAGAGGCTAACTTTTAGTTTAAATAGTTGGCACGGCATCCACGCAACATAAACATAAACATAAAGAATGTCACGCCGATTGCATGCGACGGTAACGCTACATTTTCGAAAAATTTTGCATTGACACCGCAGATAGAGCTTTAAGACAAAGTCCTTTGTCAAAAACAGAAAACGCCGAAAACTCACGTAAACAAAAAAGGTGCAGGTGGTTATGTTCTACATGACCAATATGACAAAGAACTTTGTACAAAACTCTTCAAAGTAAATCCATTTTTATTTATATTTTTAAATTCTTCGCCAATTTATTTAATCTTTAATAATTAATTCTAATTTAATATTTTCAATAATTGGCACCTCTGTGGAATCAAATTGCCAAAAAACGAAAATATTGCCAAAACAAGCATGTTTCGGAAAACTCGGGAGAACCTTCCCTCAGGGCAATGGCCACTCCGGGTGTGGCCAATCCTGTCATAATGTCCATTTTCATTACCAGTATCAAAAACCATGAATTTTGATACCCATGTTGCCCAAATCTGTATGGTTCCGTAAATTTCATCCCGGGAGAACCTTCCCTCAGGGCAATGGCCACTCCGGGTGTGGCCAATCCTGTCAAAATAAACATTTTCATTACCAGTATCAAAAACCATGAATTTTGATACCCATATTGCTCAAATCTGTATGGTTCCGTAAATGTCCTTCCGGGAGAACCTTCCCTCAGGGCAATGGCCACTCCGGGTGTGGCCAATCCTGTCAAAATGGCAATTTTCATTACCAGTATCAAAAACCATGAATTTTGATACCCATATCGCCCAAATCTGTATGGTTCCGTAAATGTCCTCCCGGGAGAACCTTCCTTCAGGGCAATGGCCACTCCGGGTGTGGCCAATCCTGTCAAAATGGCCATTTGCATTACCAGTATCAAAAACCATAAATTTTGATACCCATATTGCTCAAATCTGTATGGTTCCGTAAATGTCCTTCCGGGAGAACCTTCCCTCAGGGCAATGGTCACTCCGGGTGTGGCCAATCCTGTCAAAATAAACATTTTCATTACCAGTATCAAAAACCATGAATTTTGATACCCATATTGCCCAAATCTGCACGGTTCCGTAAATGTCCTTCCGGGAGAACCTTCCTCAGGGCAATGGCCACTCCGGGTGTGGCCAATCCTGTCAAAATGGCCATTTGCATTACCAGTATCAAAAACCATAAATTTTGATACCCATATTGCCCAAATCTGTATGGTTCCGTAAATGTCCTTCCGGGAGAACCTTCCCTCAGGGTAATGGCCACTCCGGTTGTGGCCAATCCTGTCAAAATGGCCATTTTCATTACCAGTATCAAAAACCATGAATTTTGATACCCATATTGCCCAAATCTGTATGGTTCCGTAAATGTCCTCCCGGGAGAACCTTCACTCAGGGCAATGGCCACTCCGGGTGTGGCCAATCCTGTCAAAATGGCCATTTGCATTACCAGTATCAAAAACCATAAATTTTGATACCCATATTGCTCAAATCTGTATGGTTCCGTAAATGTCCTTCCGGGAGAACCTTCCCTCAGTGTAATGGCCACTCCGGTTGTGGCCAATCCTGTCAAAATGGCCATTTTCATTACCAGTATCAAAAACCATGAATTTTGATACCCATATTGCCCAAATCTGTATGGTTCCGTAAATGTCCTCCCGGGAGAACCTTCCCTCAGGGCAATGGCCACTCCGGGTGTGGCCAATCCTGTCAAAATGGCAATTTTCATTACCAGTATCAAAAACCATGAATTTTGATACCCATATCGCCCAAATCTGTATGGTTCCGTAAATGTCCTCCCGGGAGAACCTTCCCTCAGGGCAATGGCCACTCCGGGTGTGGCCGATACTCTACCAATTTGTTCCCAATCATTTCGGTATTCCGGTGACCGCTCTGGCAACCGTCAATAACTTCTTGGACCTCCTCTCAAGTTCGTTCACCACCTGTTTCTTTCAACGTGTGCGTGTGTGTGTGAGCAATAAAAATCCCAACGTAAGGTCTGTCTTTGATGAAAGTCTGATGGACACTAAATCCTCCAGAGGCTAACTTTTAGTTTAAATAGTTGGCACGGCATCCACACAACATAAACAGAATGTCACGCCGATTGCATGCGACGGTAACGCTACATTTTCGAAAAATTTTGCATTGACACCGCAGATAGAGCTTTAAGACAAAGTCCTTTGTCAAAAAATGCGATCTCAGCAGGCGGGTGGGAGGCAGCGTTTTTTGGCGCTTTGACGTTTTCGGCTGAAGAAAAATGCCATAAACTCAATACACGGAAAACCAAATTTACCCTATTTCAAGTTCAAACAAGTTTTTGGTTAGGGAGCGTTCTTTTATTACGTAACGCAAAAAATCGGATTTTTAGGCCCCCTCCCTGCCTCGTAACAAAATTTCCATACAAATTTAAAAAAAATTGTATGGAGCGTGACACGACCTCCAACCCCCCCCCCCCTCCTACCACCAACTGCGTTACGTAATAAAAGAACGCTCCCTTATGAGGAATTCGACGAACTATTTTTTTTTTCAAAATAATCAAAAAGCACTTCACAAATTTAGGTTTAATAAGGTTTCATATGGTCCTAAAGCCCTATGTAAATTTGTATGTACAACGGTAAAAAACACGAAAAACAACTATTTCTGATCACTTTTTCATTTTAATGCAAAAAAAATAATTAAGAGGCAACATTTTTTCGATGGATCAACTACGGTTTCCTTGAAACGAGCTGTCAAGCCGGACCTTTTCTGCCAAGAAGGACCGCGAGGTTAATTTTTTAAGATTGATTTAATGGTACTCTTTTCAAAAGTCATATTATTGCATAATTTAAAAAAAACATCAATATTCATCAATTTAAAAAATAATCAAAGCTTTCCAGAAAAAAGTAGCAAAAACAATGTCCAGTCAATATTTTGGTATGGAAAGAAACAAAAGTGATATTTCAATACTTCAATATTACGTTTGATTAATGTTTCATTCTTTTTCGACGTTTTACTCAAATGATCAAAATCGATCAGCATTTCAGAAAGGTTGTTGAAATAAAATAATTGTCAAAATTGATCGCAACAATTTACCACACATTATGATCGTTAGTAAAATTGCAACACTGTGCAAAACCCAATAAACTGAAATATTGAATTTTTGAATAAAAACGCGAATTTTCTCCCAAAAGTGCTCAAATTGTTTTAGAATATGGAGTACCCGCCGTCGAGCATTATTGTTTTTAAATGAATTAAGTTTAACTTATTTTCATTGAAATAAAAAAAAAGCTGAACACATTAGCGAGGCTAACAGGGTACTTTTTCGAAATTAAAATTTGATAAAAATAACCATCGCTATTGCTATTTGAAAATCCTAATAAAATTTTTCGGCTTAGTTCAATACAAAAATGTGATTGTAATTACAAATTAAAAATTAAATAAAACTTATAATTTCGAATACAACTTAGTCTTTTTTGAGTAAGCCTGGCACCATGACCATGAATTTGTTCATTTATGTTTTTGCGTGTTTGCTATAAAATATTTTTATAGCACTTTGAACTGTGTTTACGTTTACAACTATTTTGTTTGTCAACCTTTCAGAATTAAATTTTGGCCCTTTCAAGTTAAAAACATCGGTAAGTTTAAAATTAAATGCTCAAAATAAAATCCTGACCTATAATCACACGCATGTACCTCCATGATCCGGAAGGTTCCAGGAGAACATACGTAATGGAACCGTAGACGGGATGTCCGACCGACTGCAAACTGGAAATGGTAGAGGAACGCCGAGGAACCAAACAAACCAGCCAAGTCGTGCATGTATTACGGCTCGATCCTCCGGTTGCATTTCAAGGTCAAACACTGGAACACGTCCGTCTGTCGCTGACCGTAAAAGTCCGTCGAGTTCCGGCTAAAGCTACCGTCAAGGCAAACGCCGACTATCGTGAACTGAACGTTGTTGAACGACTAGTTGTGCACCACATCCAGGTGAACCGTGCTTTGAGACTGCATCACCGCACGTAACGTGTCCACGGCCGCGTCAACCTGTAGATGTCGTCGTCGTGTCACATCGAACATTCACGCACCGAGAATAAGAACGCCATGATCAAGACAGCGAAAAGCGAACCGGCGAAGAAGAAGCTGTTCATAATGGAAGGACGTAAACAAAGTAAAGTAAGCATTTCAAAAGAGCACAAAACCTGACACAACTTTTGTAAACAAAGATTTTATCCCTCTTACACCTCATGTAAACTGTTACTTTAGCCGAAGTGTAAACAAAGAGTCTATCCTGCTCACGTCGGTTGATGTTTACATTAGGAACAAGCAGGATAGACTCTTTGTTTACACTTCGGCTTCGGCCCTATTACAATGTTTTGCTTGAAGTGATACACTCTTTGTTTACAAAGGTTTACAACAAACCAAAAACAAAGCAATCGTTACTTACTCAGCCAATCCGGTCAACCCGGATCGAGGAATTCAACTCAGAATCTGCACATCCTTTTTAGGACCAAAAATTGACACATAATGCATCCAACTTGCACAAAACTTCCATTGACGAGCGTCCAACTCAAACTGAAGGACAGAACAAGATCAAACAGGTTGTTGTTTTGCTTGCTTTCATTCGCAAATGAAAGTTACAATAATTTCAGATTTACATTTTTCAAATTATACATTGGTTTCAACATTTACATGCTTTTTGAAAATTCAATTTTAAAAAATATCTGTACCAAAAATGTGGTTTACATGTTTTTCATCAATTACATTGAATTTCATTTTACGAGAAGGCTATTTACGTGCAATACAACGAGTTAAATTGAATCTCAAATTTACATCGAGCATGTTTACGATTTAAACATCATTTCAGTGTCGTGTAAATTCACATTTTTTTTTCTGTGTACCTGAAGCTGGCTGGCCAGTAGCTGGTGCATATGTTCTTCGGAGACGGTGCCAAGCTCGTATGGGACGCGTCCGCACTGACCAAGGAAAAGTCGCCGGTGGTTTAATTTCTTTTTATTTGTGTAATCAGTTTTTTTGTATTGTTAGATATATATATATTGACCGCCCCTCCTCTCCCTTCTCCCCCCATGCGATAACTCGTTGGGTTGCGAACAGGTGCGCGTACTTTTTCAACTTGCTATTCGGCCCCACGATGAACGTAAAGATCCGTTCCTGCTTCAACCACTTTGTTATCTCTCGATCCCAGTTGTCCACCAAACTGCTCGGAGTCACGATCAGAACCCGCTTCACAACCGGCTGCCCGTAAGATCCCTGACTCTTCAAGGTGTAGATCAACGCCAACGTCTACAACGTCTTCCCCAGTCCCATCTCGTCGGCCAAAATCGCTCCAAACTGTTCCGAGTCTTCGCGTTTCATTCCCAAAACCCTTCCCGCGGAACGCAACCCTTTGTTATACTTCCACTGATCGAACGAAGGCTCCCGCATCATCAACGGAACAAAGTCCTCCGCAATCGCTTCATCCCCACAGTCCCAACCAGCTCGACACCCGTGTCGACACCACAATCGGACTCCCGGCGCACATCGACTCCGCCGGCGGCCTAAACCCTCCTCTCGCCTCGAATCGAACCCTCTTCACCGGCACATCATTCTCCTTGGCCACCTCCCCATCAATTCGCTCCACCAGTTCAACCTCCTTGCTCAACCGCGAACCCTCCTCCAGCTCCTCCCCCTTCACCAACCCGGAGCTCCCAATAACCTTGCCGTCCTCGTCGCCCAACGTGACGCTCTTCCCGCCCACGATGGTCAACGTTCCGTCGCCCTCCCACGTTTTGTGCTTTTTGGTCGTTATTTTGCCCCAGCACACTTGCGTCGTCGTTGGTTCTGCGGGGGTGTGTAACGCTGCCGGCTTTCTGACTGCGACGGCTCGGGCTTCCAACACGCGGGCATGGTTCTCCGAGCATGCCCAGGTCCGGTTGGGCTTGCGGTAACGGCTCGGATTGTGAGGGTGGTGGAAGTTCGGCCGGCAGGGACCGCTTCATCGACGGTCCTGCCGTCATCACCCGCATTTGCTTCTTTAGTAGAAGTGCTGACGTTTCAAGTCCCGCTGTCCCAATCTTCGTAGGGCACCGGAAATCCTGAAGGTGACAAAATATACCTCAAGATGGATTGGAGCGGTGACAGTTTGTAAATGAAGGAAACAAACAAGTGACAGTTCTGAACTGTCACTATCAACACTGAACAAAATTCAATTCCGAATATCGTGCAGATACATAATATTTACGCTTGTATTCACGATATTTACGAAATATTTACGGAAGTAAATCCAATGCGCTACGGATCAACCATGTACCCAACCCCGTGAGGAGGTCCTACATTTACAAAAGGGAAAAGGGATACCTTAAAACTAACCTACTTTTACTTTTTACTTTTACTGCTCGGACAACCTGCGGGTCATGAGCTGTCTTCAGATGCGTTGCCATCTAACTCGGTTCTGGGTTGCTTCTCTCCAACTCCGACTCGGAACTCCCGCACTTTCCAGATCTTCCTCCACTTGGTCTAACCACCGTGCACGTTGCGTCCCCCTCCGCCGCGTTCCAACCGGCTCCGAATTGAACACCAAATTCACCGGATTGATAGTCTGGTTCGGTTGGCGTGAATCCAGCGCGTCCGGCATTCTCGCGACGTGTCCGGCCTACCTGATCCGGCCAGCTTTGGCGACTTTCCGAGTGCTTGGCTTGCCGTAGAGTTGCGCCAGCTCGTGGTTCATCCTTCTCCGCCACACATTGTTCTCACGTACGCCGCCAAAGATCGTCCTAAGCACTCATCGTTCGAAAACTTCAAGCGCTTGCAGGTCCTCCTCGAGCATCCTCCACGTCTCGTGCCCGTAGAGGACGACGGGTCTTATCAGCGTTTCGTACATGGTACACTTTGTACGCCGGGAAAGGTGACCAGACCGTAAGGTCTTGTGGAGTCCGTAGTAGGCACGACTACCGGTGATGATGCGCCTCCGAATTTCTCTGCTGCAGTTGTTGTCCGACGTTACCAACGTGTGTTGAAGCCCGCCCGCCTCATCACACCTTCAAGCCCAATGTTGAAACAGAGGCCGGAGATACCGTCGCCTTGTCGCAGTCCCTTGCGCGATTCGATCGGGTCGGACATCGCTCCCGAAATCTTCACGTTGCACCGTGCCCCGTCCATCGTCGATTTCACCAGTCTGATCAGCTTCCCGGGAAAGCCGTTCTCGTACATGATCTTCCATAGCTCTTCGCGATCGACCGAGTCATACGCGGCTTTGAAATCGATGAACAGGTGGTGTGTCGGGATCTGGTGCTCGCGACACTTTTGGAGGATTTGGCGTAGCAAAAAGATTTGGTCCGTCGTCGATGTCCCTTCCACGAAACCGGCTTGGTACGTCCCAACGAAATCCTTTGCTCGCTCCGACAGACGACAGAAGATGATCTGAGACAGCATTTTGTAGGCCGCGTTGAGAATAGTGATAGCTCGATAGTTCTCACATTCCAACTTGTCCCCCTTCTTGTATATCGGGCATATTACTCCCTCTTTCCACTCCTCCGGTAGCTGTTCTGTCTCCTTGACTATCAGCCGGTGTAGACAGGCTGCCAGCTTGTCCGGGCCCATCTTGATGAGTTCAGCACCGATACCATCTAAAATAACCGGGATTTAGAGATGAGAGTTGTGTTGTGATAAGGTTTGCAGAGCAGAAAGTACGATGTCGTCCGTTTGGAGTTCAGCGGTAAAAAGAGACCGACTGGAGCGCAAGCTCGGTTTATTTAAGGTATGTTACATCATGTGCGTTGAATGTATTTGTGCTGTCATTTGACTAGGCACTCAGACGAGGGGTACTCAACAGTCCTCCCCCCTTTACTTAAAACTAAAGTTAACGAACTCATTAATGAAATGATAACAATGTAATTTATATAAAGCAAGGTTAAGTATCAAACAAAAATCTAATTCAACGTTTTGTTCTAATTCGAAAGAAATTAGTGTTCAGGAATTGTAAAAAAGTCTTCACCGCAGATAATTTCACTGTTAGAAGTATTCCTTTTACGTTTTTTACGTTTTGTTCCTTTCCGTTCAGAGACATCCCTAAACGGACGGTTTCTGCCGCATCCAGCACCACCCGTGTCCTCGTTCGAAATCTCCATGTTGTTTCGCATTTCGTCTTCAGTAGAAGGTCATTTCGTTTGCTGCACTCCACCAGCAACTTCTTTGATTGCCAGTCACCACGAACAGCACATCTCCTTCGAGTCCACAACACGACGATTCGTGCTACTAGGCGCCATCGCGTTTTCTTGTCCTCGCTCCACTGGGAACCGTGTTGTACGAGTATCTGTTTATAATACAAATAAAATTGTTTTAGGACATTTATAATGAAAACTGTAAAAACAACTCTAAAACTCAGGACAGAAACAAAGCCTGTGAACAAAGCCAATGGACCTTGAAACAACAAGTAATTCATCACTATTGTGGATTTTTGATTGAGAATTAATGCAAACAATGCATGGAATCAAGATATTTTGATCTATTTTATGAAAATATATGCTAGGTATGTCCCAAGTTAAAGAGACTACCTCATTCACCACCCTTTCAAAAAGTTTCCATTGAAACCATTGAGTTTCCACATCTACTATCTGATCATCTGTCAAACACTTCTCTTGAAAAGTTTTAGTTTTAGGTATGCTATAGTTTAACTTGTTTATAATTTGCTTTTCATTCAATGTACCATTGCACACACAACTATTTGAAATTAAACTAAATTTCCATGACAGACAATCATCGTCTTGAACAAAATTAATGAACTGAATTGAACAAATGACCAACAAACTAAAATTATGGAATTCTCCATTCGTCACTTTCGTCAGCCCGCGAATAAGGTTTCTTAGCAAACAAATTGAGAAAACTAATCTCAAAAATATGAATAACACAATGACTATTGCCAAACTGTCCAGCAAACAATTACATTCAAGCAAACAAACCAACAGCTTTGGTTTGATGCTTTTAATAAGATTCCTGTCCAACACTTGTTGTTTCTCAATTGTGTACCAAATAACAGATTTAATGATTTGGCATAGATGACTTGTAAACATTTCAATTTCCCGCTTTGTAAATATAGCGGTTTGCCAACTTTGTCATTTAACAACCAGCAATCGTCCACAAATTTTTGATCATGCCGACCACAAAAATCGTCAACAAAGCGATTGTCTAACTTTTTAGCACATCCTTTACTCAAAATCAAAATAAATTGCAAATTTGCAATGCTCGTCAAAATTTCAGTCATCAGTTCGTACAGAAACAACGAATTTTGTATAGCTTTAAACCCATTTTGGCAAACAATTATAGCAATCATAATCAAAAATATTATCATCAATTCAATGTTTTGCATATCATACTCGTTTTTCAAATTAGATTTACATAGCTTTAAACTCAAACTACTACCTTTTCGCCCTGACATCTCAGAAACTTCGTCAAATAATACTTTTTCAAAACAAACACTTTCCGAACTTTCTTGAAACATTCCCCAAATTGGGGTTAAAATCAAATTCTGAACATCATCAATACAACACTCAATTCCACAACCATCATTGCCAATCAGCAGCTTTTGTCCGAACTTTCACAGGTATCAAGATTTGCTTGATTTGAGTTAACATTAGTGGTAAATAAACATTCCAAATCAAAATTGTCACTGTCTTCCCAATTTGAGGTATAATATAAATTTGCTGCTATCGCATTGCTTGAAATATTTCTTTTGATATCAAAATTATGTTCAATCGAACCCTCGTTATTTTCCAACATCACATCTTGTTTTATATCCAAAACATCGTCATACAAAAATAAATTATTCAAACCACACACAACATTTTCTTCCCAATTTGGGGCACCTTCAAAACTCACGCTGACATCTGCTAAAAGTTCATTAAAACCTACATTCTCGCATTCACCACCTTGTTCACCACCTTCCATGTTCTCATCATGTAAAAATCCAAAACCACAAAACAAATTATCATCCCAATTCAGGGCCTTATCACAATTTTCATCAATATTATAACAAGTTTTATCAAACAAATCGTTCAAATCCAAAATCGAATCATCCTCCCAATTCGGGGTAAACAAACTTTTCAATTCAATGTCAGCATAACTATCATCATTAATTGGTATAGAAAATTTGCTGTCATTCAACAAGCAACTATCATCAACTTCACAATCAACCATTTGGTCCTCTATTTGTGTTTCATCCAGCTTAACATATGTTGTGTTCAAAACAGTAAAAATTTTCATGCATTGGTCGTTATTATCTTGAAAGTTTTCTATTTGGTTGAACATTTCCGCATTTGCGTACTCAATTTCACCACCTTCATTGCAGGAATAATCATCTGCAGTACTCTCACCCATGAAATTCACAAATTGTCTGTTAAAGTAATCAAGTTTGAAGCAATTTTGCTTAGAATGACCCATTTTCCCACAAAAATCACACGAAATTCTAGTCTGAGGATATCTCCTATCATAGCTTTTGTCAAAATACCTTTGTTGTTGTGTTTGGTTATTGAACCTTCGGTTAGTGTAAACTTGAGAATCAGAATTGTAGTTTTTATAAGGCTGAAATCTGGAATTGTTTCGCCTTTCTGGAAAATTTTGCCCTTGCAACCCATCATTTTGTCTGTAATTTCCGTACCGTGAAGACCCTTGTCTTTGTGTTGTTGTCTTTTGAATGTAATGAATCTGTTCTGGTGTAAAGTAACTGTACTGTCCCAATTGAGATCCTCCAGGTTGATTGTTTAACGCTTTAACGTTTTGTTTTGCTATGTTGTGATGAACTTGTCCATCTTGTCCAAAGTCAAACCTTCCTCCTTCAGCAAATTCTCTTTGAGATTCCCGTCAAGAAGACCCGCCAGGACCCTGTCCATAATGGCCACGTCCTTAAACGCCCCAAAACCACAGAATTCCGCCTGCATCTTGACCACCTGCACGAAATCCTCATTGGATTCATCAGGTTGTTGGTTTCGCTGACTAAAACGAAAGCGTTGTACTAAGTCCGGCTCCGTTTTGTCCAGTTTTTGCTTTAATTTTAACACAATGTCAGCATAAGAGGCTTTATCCAACTCATCTTTGCTGTAGTGCAGTTTTAATTGCGAAAAAAGAAAAGGACCGCAAATCATCATAAAATGCGATTTTTGGCGATCAGCCGCAACTTGATTTGCGTGAAAGGTATAGGCCAGTCGATCTGACCAGTCCGTAAATGACGTACCCTTTCTAAACATCTCAATAGAGGTAGCTAACCCGTTCGAACCCATGTCTTGATATCAAAAATCAGGTAAAAAAAAATCAAATTCCAAATTTCCCAAAGAAAAAATAAAAAGAAAACACACAAAAATCTCTATTACTGCAAATCCAGGGATCAAATCAAAGAAAAGCTTGCTACTCACCGATCTCGCACCCGGCCTTTGCCAGCAAGCAAACTTAACCTCCTGCACAAACTCGTCGTGCGCACCGTGCACCAGCACAGGAAAACGTCGTTCAGCGAAGCAAAAGTTTGTGCACCGGCTCAAACAGCTGAATTACACCGTGGCAATTTGGCCTCACAAAGCTGCTTTCTCCCGGTCCAAGAACAAATCGCCTGGTCACCGCCGCCAACGAACGCTCTCCTTTGTCCCAAAAATGCCGCCGGAACTGCCGACGCTCCAAACCACCGCAAAAAGCAGAACCTTCACCGCACCGAATCAGCAAAAATCCACCGGAATACGCCGCGCAAAATCGTGCCACTTGCCGCCCGAACCACGGAATTCGCCGTGCTGCAACCTTTCCGATGCAAATCTCCGGCCAACAGGTACCGCACTTCCAGGCACACCGACAGAATCCTCGGTTTTTTGCTGCTGCTCACTCGGCGTCGGTTTGTAGAAAACAAAATGGTGCCACCGCTACTCGCACACAATGGCCAGCAAATTTCTTCTCCGATGCGTGCTCACCCGAACAGGACGATCGTTTCAATCCCGCAAAGGAAAAAATGATTTAAAAAAAAACTGTCCGATTAAATACACCACCGAAAGAAAAAAAAACGCTCGCGTAGTTCTTCACTCCTTCGTCGCCAATTAAAATAACCGGGATTTAGAGATGAGAGTTGTGTTGTGATAAGGTTTGCAGAGCAGAAAGTACGATGTCGTCCGTTTGGAGTTCAGCGGTAAAAAGAGACCGACTGGAGCGCAAGCTCGGTTTATTTAAGGTATGTTACATCATGTGCGTTGAATGTATTTGTGCTGTCATTTGACTAGGCACTCAGACGAGGGGTACTCAACACCATCCTTACCCGCTGCTTTGTTGTTCTTCAGCTTCTTGATGGCATCCTTAACTTCCCTCATCGTGGGTGCTGGCTCGTTCTCGCCGTCCACCATACCGCTGACGTCGTTTCCCCCGTCGCCCTGATACTCCGCCTCTGGGCCGTTCAGGTGCTCGTCGAAGTGCTGCTTCCACGCTCGTCCGTCAAGATGCCTCCGTCCTTATCCCGGCACATTTCGGCTCGCGGCATGAAGCCAGTCCGGGATTGGCAAAGTTTCTTGTAGAACTTACGCGTTTCGTTGGAGCGATACAGCTGTTCCATGTCCTGGCACTCCAACTCTTCCAGGCGGCGCTTCTTGTCCCGAAAGAGATGAGTTCGCTGTCTTCGCAACTGTTTGTACGACTCCTTGTTCCCACGGGTGTTGTGCAGCAGCCACTTGTCCCGCGCTGCTTTCTTCTCGTCCCAAATCGCCTGACATTCCACGTCGAACCAGCCGTTCCGTCGAACTCGGTCCACGTACCCGATGGCACTCGATGCCGCTGCGTTGATGGCTGCTTCCATATGGCTCCAGCAGGCCTCCAGAGGGGCTTCGGCGAGCTCACCCTCGTCAGGCAACGCAGCTTCGAGTTCCCGCGCGTACCTCAGGATCCTTGAGTCGCTCCAGGTTATACCGCTGCGGGCGACGGTACCGGATCCTGTTGACCTCGGACAGGCGTTGGCGCAGCTTTGCCACCACCAGGTAGTGGTCCGAGTCGATGTCCGCGCCACGGTAGGTTCTGACGTCGATTATGTCCAAGAAGTGCCGACCATCGATGAGAACATCGATTTGCGTCTCCGTGTCGTTTGGTGATCTCCAGGTGTGCTTGTATAGAGAGGTGTGCTGGAAGAAGGTACTACGTATGGCCATGTTTCGGGAGGTAGCGAAATCGATGAGTCGTAGGCCGTTCTCGTTCGTCTGCTGGTGGGCGCTGAACCTCCCAATAACCGGTCTAAACTCCTCCTCCTGGCCGACTTAAGACGCCGATGACAATCTTGACGTCGTGTTTTGGACACTTCCTTTACTCGCGGTCAAGAAGCTCGAAGAAAGCGTCCTTGTCATCGGCGTCGCTTCCCATGTGCGGGCTGTGCACGTTGATGATGCTCAGATTGAAGAATCGGCCCTTGATTCTCAACCGGCACATTCTGTCGTTGACTGGCCACCATCCAATCACGCGCTTCGCCATTTCGCCCAGCACGATAAAAGCTGTCCCTATGTCCGTGTGTATCGCTCGCCGTACGCAACGCTCACTTGCTTTCACTTTAATTTTCTTTTTAATTTTTAGAATAAAAAACTTTTCGCCGATTTTATTTTGTCGCACTACGATTTCACTCCGGCCTTCGAAATTTCTTCCACACTTCCAAGCCACACCACAGGCAGACCGTTCGTGACGACGACGGTACGATCACACAATACTACCGCGATGCGAAGGACCGAAGACGACGATGACGACGATGACGACGACGAGCTTCTTGTTGCCGGGAAGCACTTTATTGTTCACTTGTTTGGCCAGATCTAAACCGCAAGATCGACCAATTTTTTCGCGCGAAATATTGGCGATTTTGCGATCGCTGGACGCGGATTTTGTTTTGCACCGCTTCACTACAGGTTCCAACACCTGCTGACGGGAACTTCACGTCGCGGGGGACCAGATAACCACGGATTCGCGAGTAAATTTGGCCGGAGCACAGCACCGCGTTAGCAATGATTTTTGTCGAAATGCATCAATTATCTTATTGGACCTAGGCTAAGTGATTTTTCATGCTCGATAATTGCAAATTTCACGGGGTTCTCAATTTCAAAACACCAAATTTCACGCAAATTTCGCGGAACGTGAAAATTTTTAAAATAACTCAGAAAATCCTACACACAAAAAAAATATTTCCGAATGTTACATCATTTATGATGTAACACTTTTGCACGTCATTAAACATTGAAATTTAAATGCAATTTAATGTAAATTTGCAACAAATTACACGTAAAAACATGACTTTACATGTGATTCAACATCAACTGAGTTTACATGTGATTCATTTTTTCCGTGTCGAGTAAATTCACATACAGTATGTAAAAAAAGTATTTACACCCCTTGGGCACTATGCACATATTGTGATGAAACATCTAAACAATTTAATGTTGACAGAAACCTAGTACTACGTTTTGTTCAAAAACTCATGCCAGACATTTTGCTACAAAAAACTCATGAAAAGATGATTTCTATAAAAAGTTATATAACAAATACTATTACGAAACTAAAAAAGGTGCAAAAAAAGTTTGTACACCTTTCGAAAAATTATCATAAATAATGTTATTTGTTGACAAATCACCATAAATCCAGTCTCCCAACTTCAAATAGGCATCCTTGACTGATTAAAAAATAATTTGGATTGAATATAAAGTTTACTAACTACTTAGTATAAAAGTTTATATAACTCTGGAAATTCTATATAAAACTTATCTAAACTTAATTTTGCAAACTTTTAATTCAACTAAATGTCAATATATTACCATGGAATTGCTAAATAAACATTTTGGAGTGGGTATAACGCCGTTTTGGGGGTATTTGTATCGATAGAATAGATTTTTCGTTGGAATTTCGTACCAACCCGGAATTACGTCGTCGGAAAATCCGCCGGCATCCGAACCGGTCCACAATTCTTAAGTCAACCTATGTGGCATCGGAAAGGGCATAAAATTTCCCATCTTTTGATACCCATACATCTAGGTTTTCTATAAAACCCACGATTTTAAATACCTAGGTAAAAAAGTTGTTATGGTTTTGTTTGAGCAATCTGCCAAAAATGTATGGAATTTCGTAATTTTTGTTCTCGTGGATCAAACTTACTTTTTGCCCAGGTATTTAAAAACGTGGGTTTTATAGAAAACCTAGATGTATGGGTATCAAAAGATCGGAAATTTTATGCCCTTTCCGATGCCACATAGGTTGACTTAAGAATTGTGGACCGGTTCGATGCCGGCGGATTTTCCGACGACGTAATTCCGGTTGGTACGAAATTCCAACGAAAAATCTATTCTATCGATACAAATACCCCCAAAAAGGTGTTATACCCACTCCAAAATGTTTATTTAGCAATTTTATGGTAATATATTGACATTTAGTTGAATTAAAAGTTTGCAAAATTAAGTTTAGATAAGTTTTATATAGAATTTCCAGAGTTATATAAACTTTTATACTAAGTAGTTAGTAAACTTTATATTCAATCAAAATTATTTTTTTAATCAGTCAAGGATGCCTATTTGGAGTTGGGAGACTGGATTTATGGTGATTTGTCAACAAATAACATTATTTATGATAATTTTTCGAAAGGTGTACAAACTTTTTTTGCACCTTTTTTATTTTTGTAATAGTTATTGTTGTATAACTTTTTATAGAAATCATCTTTTCATGAGCTGTTTGTAGCAAAATGTTTGGCATGAGTTTCTGAACAAAACGTAGTACTAGGTTCCTGTCAAACTTTATTTTTTTTACATGTTTCATCACAAAATGTGCATAGTGCTCAAGGGGTGTAAATACTTTTTTTACATACTGTATTTTTTTCTGTGTATGTTTAAATCACAGAAACTACTTTTTATGCTTCATTATTTATTATTCTTCAATAAACTAAAAACCAGGGCTGCGGAGTCGGGTCATATTTCAAACGACTCCGACTCCGACTCCGACTCCGGCTTTCTCAGATTAGCCGACTCCGACTCCGACTCCGGCTCCGGCTTTCAACAAATGGTTGGCTCCGACTCCGACTCCGACTCCGGCCTACCAACTCTAGCCAACTCCGACTCCGACTCCGACTCCAGCTTTCAACAAATGGTTGGCTCCGACTCCAACTCCGACTCCACATATTTTTTAATGTTTCAAAAGTTAGTTAACTATTATTAGTTAATTATTTTTAACACATTGATAAATACACGGAGAGACCGGCCGGGGCAAATCTAAGAAAATCTTGGTTAATTTAACTAAAAGTATGGGTTAATTTTTTACACAGCTTTTTTTCAACAATCGATTGTTGATTTTGTTAACCTGAAATTGCTGACCACCAGTAATTAAAATTAACTAAAAAAATAGTTGGAATTGCATTTTTTGTTGGTTAAATGACCGAAAAAAATTCTAGCAGTCGACTGCTAGAATATTTTTTTCAGAAAATTAACTAAAAATTTCTTGTTTTCAACTGAAATATTGTGGAATATTCTGTTAAAAACTGGCTGGAACATATTTTTCAACTATTTTTCAACATTTTTTCGTTGTATCAACCGAAATATTTTTGCATGGAGTAAATTATTAGTGGTTTGTAACAAAACATTTCTTAATTAGACATAATTTATGTAAGTGTTGATATATATTTTCTTTAATTATCTAACGATATAGGCTGGGCCGATTTTCTAGCTATATTTTAACTAATGCCTTACTTGAATACAAAAAAATATTCGTACATGTAGTCAATAATTAGCTGTTGTTAGCAATATTTTTATTGAATTTGCAGTAAATTTTATAATAATGCCTCACAAATTAATGCTGAGTTTTTTTTTATTTTCGCATTTATTCTGCCTAAAAATTTAACGTTTTGTACTCATTGGTTTTTTTTGTTGCATTAAGTTGTTAAATTACTGTTAAAAGCATCAAAACATTTTTTTTAACTGTTGTTATAAAACATGTGAAATTTGACTAATGTTTAAAAAAATTACATTGCATTAATCTAAAAAAAATAAAAAATAAAAAAGCATACTACAAATTTCTCGTGAATTCCTTAAAAATAGAAACCGAGCAAAATTTTCACCAAACTTTAAGCTTATATTTGTATTATGTTGTATAAAATTAAGTGTTGTATTCACTTACCATGACTGTGAAATCATCCGATAAGTCATCATCATCTACAACGGTCTCAGGACACAGAATTTTCACCAAAGTGAACCTTTTGCTGCAAATAGACATTTGGAATTTATTAGTAATTTAATACAAAATTCTTAATTTTGGTTATAGACTGAAAAAAGGAACGTAAATAAATGTAATTATAATGAGGAAAGAAGAAATATCAATAATGCTACTTACCAAGCTTGCATTAATTTAACAATTACTTTTGGCAACACACTTTTACTGCATTTGATTTAATTTATACAACGAACTCCGAATCCTGAAAAAAATATTTAAAGTTTAACTTACCAGTTTATTGAGCAGTCGTATTGCAACAAAACTTTCAAGATAATAATTATCTCCTTTTATATATTTTATATATTTTTATTTTTGATATTTTATTTCAACTCTATTTTTATGTTGTCATGTACGCATTTCTATGTATTTTATAATTGATGATTCTGAAAAAATAATGGTTCATTAAGATTATATCCGTCGTAAGCGTGAAGCTTTTAAATGATTCAGTTTTCTTATAAGAATCACATTAGATAAACTATTGTGCAAAAATAAACCCATACTTACTTGGATTAACCAGCATTTTGTTAAATTTGCCCGGGATGCTCCATCCGTTAAGAGTTGGCCCGCATCTCCCTTCTACTGCCCTCTCTTTCCATCAAACATTCTTATAACGTGTTCAACTCACTTGCATTAGAGGTCCTCATGGTGAAGGTCGTCCTCTTGCTCATCATAGTTTATCACCTGCAAAGAAACCATCAACAAACCTACTCTCCAATTCCACCTCCCCAGTTGCGACACTTTGATTTGCCACTTCAACATTAGGCAAATAGTGTAATTTTCACCATTCACATCCTCTCACTTCATAATTAACAACACAAACTCAACAAATCGACCGCTCTCGTTTGGATCCAGACTTCAAATGACAGACGTAAACAAACCCAAGTTTATCTTTTAAATATTCAACCAATTGTTAATTATATTCAACAAAAAAAATCTTGATTTTTCTAAAACCAAAGCTAACAGCCGAGCACGTTCATTCGAGTTCGGGAAATCTGTTAGCTTTTTGCCTTTAGCATTTTCAACAAACAGGTTATTAAATTAATACTGAATTTTGGTTAATTTAACTGAAAATTGGCAGTGACAAGTACGTTTTTGTTAAAATTTACGAAAGTAAAATCAACAATTTTAATTGTTAAAATTTCTGGGCACAGTCTCTCCGTGTAGGATTATTTAAATACTCTCTAAGCGTCATGTTGTTCTAAAGAAAAATAAGTTAAGTAAAAGTAAAGTAAAGTAAATAAACGGAAAAAAAGTTTCTAGGTTACAAGTTTTATACGTTATGGAAACTGAAATCAAAAAATATCTTCAGTTTTAGAGGCATTTTGAGAAGAACAGTTTTGTAAGTGAATTTAGATTTATTTGCTTAACCTCAAATTTGAAAATATTTTTCTCAAAGCTAATAAATTTAAATATTAAATTGTTATTTTTGAATGAATAACTAAAAGAAACCTGGCCTTAATGATCTATTGAACATTAAAATTCAATTTGTTCACTTTCAGGCTGACATTTGTAAGAAGCACAGTGACAGGCACATTGTTTTTTAAATGACAATTTTAAACGAAACATTTTTTTTAAGACGTACATGGACATCACACCATGGCTGAAGTAGATTATTATTGCAAATCAATGTATCTAAACAATTTCTTCGTGGAAAAGACGCTTAAGATGTCCTTTTTTAAAAATCTGTGATATGGAAAATATTTTACCCTGGAAATTTTGAATTTATTTTAATTTTAAAATTTTATATACTTTTAAAAGGAGGCGCACGATACTTCGTGAATCTTGTGTGTGTGTGTGCAACCAACCAAACGGGACCACGCGGTCGCTTCTTACAAATTGAGTTGTTTCCATGTATTTTTAGATCTACATTCTATACATGCAAATAACTCGCATAGGCATTTGGAAGGTGTTAGCTCTGCCGAGCTTCAGTGACCCATTTCTACGCTGGCTAGCCGAGCGCGAGGTACTTCAGCTTTATCGACAAGCCCCGCCCTGAAGAACGTTTGCACCAATCGGATTCAAACGTTATTTAGAACTTCCGAACCCTTGTCAAATGGACAAGGACCCAGCGCGTATATAGTTGGTAGTAAAAGTATTCCTAATCCCAGTCAAAGCTCACTAAGTCGCGATGGCCTAGTGGTTAGCATTTTGTTTACCAATCCAAAGGACGGGGGATCGAACCCCGACTCGAGCGACATGTTCATGTTCTGAGTTTCAAGATTTATATTTCCTATATTTTCACGTTGGGAGCAGATGGGAATCGAACCCAGGACCATTCGCTTACAAAGCGAACACCGTAACCAGTAAGCCACGGCTGCTCCTACACGGAGAGACTGTGCCCAGAAATTTTAACAATTAAAATTGTTGATTTTACTTTCGTAAATTTCACAAAAACGTACTTGTTACGGCCAATTTTCAGTTGAATCAACCAAAATTCAGTAATAATTTAATAACCTGTTTGTTGAAAATGCTAAAGGCAAAAAGCTGACAGATTTCCCGAACTCGAATGAACGTGCTCGTCTGTTAGCTTTGGTTTTAGAAAAATCAAGATTTTTTTTGGTTAAATGTAAATATCAATTGGTTGATTATTTAAAAGATGAACTTGGGTTTGTTTACGTTTGTCATTTGAAGTCAGGATTCGAACAAGAGCGGTCGATTTGTTGAGTTTGTGTTGTTAATTGTGAAGTGAGAGAATGTGAAAGGTGAAAATCACACTATTTGGCTAATGTTGAAGTGCAAATCGAAGTGAACACTGTTGCAACTGTGGAGGTGCAATTGGTGAGTAAGTTTGTTGATGATTTCTTTGCAGGTGATAAACTATGAAGAACAAGACGAGGACATTCGCAATGAGGACCTCTGATGCGAGGGGACTTCATGACAATGTTTTAAGAAAGGGAAGGGCAGTGAAAGGAAGAGGCGGGCGAACTCTTGCACGACAATACTTGCACGGGCAAATTTAACAAAAGGTTGGTTAATCTAAGTAAGTATGGATTTATTTTTACATAACAATTTATCTGTTGTGATTTTAATTAGAAAACTGAATAATCAAAACCTTCGTGCTTACGATGGATACAATTTTAATGAACCATTTTTTTCAGAATCATCAACCATAAAATATATGGAAATGAGTACACATAATATCAAAATAAAAATGAGATGATGGGAAATGTCTAAAAATAAAATTTATAAAAGATATACAAAAGAAGATAGAAATATTTTAAAAATGCTGTTAATAGAAGACTGCTAAATAAACTGGTAAGTAAAACTCAAAATATTGTTTTCAGGAAACGGAGCATTATTGATATTTCTTCTTTCCTCATTATAATAACATTTATTTACGATCCTTTTTTCAGTTTATAGACAAAATTAAGGATTTTGTATCAAATTACTAATAAATTTTATATGTCTATTTCCAGCAAATGGTTCGTTTTGGTGTAAATTCTGTGTGAAAAATAACTAAACCTGAGACCGTTGTAGATGATGATGACTTATCGGATGATTGCACAGTGATGGTAAGTGAATACAACACTTAATTTTATACAACATAATAACTTACTTGGTGAAATATCTTCAAGGAATTCACGAGAAATTAAACATCTTTTATAAATATGTTTAACAAAATTTGTAATATGTTTTATTATTATTTTTTTAGATTTATGCAACGTATTTTTTTCAAACTTTAATCAAACTTTACATGTTTTATAATAACAGATAATAAAAAGTTTTGTTTTGATGCTTTTTAACAGTAATTTAATAACTTCATGCAAAAAAAAAAACAAATTAGTACAAAAAGTTAAAATTTTAGGCAGAATAAATGCGAATATAAAAACACCCAGCATTAATTTGTGAGGCATTATTATAGAATTTACTGCAAATTCAATAAAAATATTGCTAACAATAGCTAATTATTGACTACATGCACGAATGTTTTTCTGTATTTAAGTAAGACATTAGTTAAAATTATAGCTAGAAATTCAGCCCGGCCTGTATCGTTAGATAATTAAAGAAAATATATATCGACACTAACATAAATTATGTTTAATTAAGAAATGTTTTGTTATAATTCACTAATAATTTGCAGCATGCAAAAATATTTCAGTTAATAAAACGAAAAAAATTGTTGAAAAATAGTTGAAAAGTATGACCCAGCCTGTTTTTTACAGAATATTCCACAATATTTCAGCTTAAAACAAAAAAAAATTAGTTAATTTTCTGAAAAAAATATTCTAGCAGTCGACTGCTAGAATTTTTTTCGGCCATTTAACCAACGAAAATGGCAATTCCAACTATTTTTTTAGTTAATTTTAGTTACTGGTGGTCAGCAATTTTGGGTTAACAAAATCAACAATCGATTGTTGAAAAAAAGCTGTGTAAAAAAATAACCCATACTTTTAGTTAAATTAACCAAGATTTTCTTAGATTTGCCCTGGCCGGTCTCTCCGTGTAGGCGCACGATACTTCGTGAATCTTCACCTAAAACGAAGCTTTATGAATGATCTTGCGCCTCCATCAAAATATATGAAAAAACTTAAAATATAATAAAAAAAAACAAATATCCACAAGTAAAATATTGTCTAGGTCACAAATATTTCATTTTTTTAAGGTACATTGATATGCAATGATTATCACCTTCCGGCATATTGGCGTGGGACATACAATATGAGAAAATTCATACCAGTTGATAATATTTTGATTTTGTTTTTATAATAATTGAAAAATAAATTAAAATCCTATATTTTGTTCTATACATTTTTTTATTAGTTCATTTTTGTACTGAATTCTTGAGATTTGTTCAACGATAATTTGCAACAATATCAAAATAGTTTACCTAAAATCAACATCAACAATCAACGATTATTTCAAAATTTGTTGCTACTTCTTTGAATATTTTTCGTTAGTTTCAAGAATTTTAAATGTAACACTTTGATTTTCTTGTACTCAGTTATAAACAAAATGCGCATGTTGAGTTCCACGTAAGAGGTTGTTATTATCGTTTTTTTTTTTTTATTCAAATTTCTTTTCCATGTACATTCATTCAGTTAAAATATTATTGAGTGTCCAATCACAAACGATGACTTTTCACCTCAATTTTAAATACTAGCAACTTTCATTTATTCATGAAATATTGTAGCTTTCGCTATTCAGTGATTTCAAATGTAGGAGGTCCTACATGTACAAAAGGGAAAAGGGATACCTTAAAACTAACTTATAAACTATATAAAGAGCGGATCAATGCAGCTGAAGACTGCAATGATTTTTGTCGAAATGCATCAATTATCTTATTGGACATAACATCCAAAGTGTCAACTTCGGCTAATTGATGAAGTTCACTGGTGCTGAACCAGGGAGGAAGTTTCAGAATCATTTTCAGAATTTTGTTCTGAATCCTCTGAAGTTTTTTCTTCCTGGTTAAGCAACAGCTTGTCCAGATCGGCACAGCATAAAGCATGGCAGGTCTGAAAATTTGTTTATAAATTAACAGTTTATTCTTGAGACAAAGTCTAGAATTCCTGTTTATAAGTGGATACAAACATTTAATATATTTGTTACATTTAACCTGGATACTTTCAATGTGATCCTTGTAAGTAAGGTTTTTGTCAAAAGCAAGTCCAAGATATTTCACTTTATCCTCCCACTTTAAATTTACCTCATTCATCTTTATAATGTGATGACTTTTGGTTTAAGAAAATCAGCCCTTGGTTTGTGAGGGAAAATAATAAGTTGAGTTTTGCAGCATTTGGAGTAATTTTCCATTCTTTCAAATAAGAATTGAAAATATCCAAGCTTTTGTAATCTTCTTGTGATGACACGAAGGCTTCTGCCTTTGGCGGAGATGCTTGTGTCATCAGCAAAAAGTGATTTCTGACATCCTGGGGGCAAATCAGGCAAGTCAGAAGTAAAAATATTGTATAAAATTGGACCCAAAATGCTTCCTTGAGGGACGCCAGCACGTACAGGTAGTTGATCAGATTTGCTATTCTGATAACATACCTGCAGAGTACGATCCGTCAAATAATTTTGAATAATTTTCACGATATAAATCGGAAAATTAAACCTTTTCAATTTCGCAATCAAACCTTTATGCCAAACACTGTCAAATGCTTTTTCTATGTCTAGAAGAGCAGCGCCAGTAGAATAGCCCTCAGATTTGTTGCTTCGAATTAAATTTGAAACTCTCAACAACTGATGAGTAGTTGAATGCCCAAGGCGAAATCCAAACTGCTCATCAGCGAAAATTGAATTTTCATTAATGTGCGTCATCATTCTATTAAGAATTATTCTTTCGAATAATTTACTAATAGATGAAAGCAAACTAATGGGCCGATAGCTTGAGGCTTCAGCAGGATTTTTATCCGGTTTCAAAATCGGAATTACTTTGGCATTTTTCCAACTACTGGGAAAATATGCCAAATCAAAACATTTGTTGAAAATTTTGACCAAGCAACTTAAAGTTGCTTCTGGTAATTTTTAATTAAAATGTAAAAATGCCATCCTCACCAGGGGCTTTCATATTTTTAAATTTTTTGATAATAGATTTTATTTCATTCAGATCCGTATTAAAAACTTCATCTGATGAAAATTCTTGTTCAACAATATTCTGAAATTCTATTGAAATTTGATTTTCAATAGGACTCAAAACATTCAAGTTGAAATTATGAGCACTCTCAAACTGCTGAGCAAGTTTTTGAGCTTTTTCCCCATTAGTTAATAGAATATTATCACCATCTTTTAAAGAAGGGATGGGTTTTGAGGTTTCTTAAGAACCTTTGAAAGTTTCAAAAAGGTTTGGAATAAGGTTTAATTTGTTCGACATCTCTTGCGAACTTTTCATTTCGCAGGAGAGTGAATCTGTGGTCAATAACCTTTTGCAAATCTTTTGAATTCGCTTCAGTGCAGGATCACGAGAACGTTGATACTGTCTTCGGCGAACATTTTCAGACGAATCAGAAGCTGAAGATCGTCATCAATAATGGGAGAATCAAATTTGACTTGGACTTTAGGAATAGCAATATTCCTAGCATCCAAAATTGCATTAGTTAAAGATTCCAAGGCTGAATCAATATCAGCTTTGGTTTCTAAAACAAAATCATGATTTAAATTATTCTCAATATGATGCTGATACCTGTCCCAATTAGCTTTGTGGTAATTAAACACAGAACTATTGGGTCTGGTAACTGCTTCATGAGAAAGTGAAAAAGTTACTGGAAGATGATCAGAATCAAAATCAGCATGAGTCACTAAAGGACCACAATACTGACTTTGATTTGTCAACACCAAATCAATTGTTGATGGATTTCTAACAGAAGAAAAGCAAGTTGGCCCATTCGGGTATAAAACCGAATAAAGACCAGAAGTGCAATCTCTGAACAGAATTTTACCATTGGAATTTACTTTTGAATTATTCCAAGATTGGTGTTTGGCATTAAAATCACCGATGATCAAAAATCGAGATCTATGCCGAGTAAGTTTATTCAAATCCCCTTTGAAATAATTTTTATTTTCCCAGTGCATTGAAAAGGCAAATATGCAGCTGCAATCATAATTTTCCCAAAAGAAGTTTCAAGTTCAATGCCCAAACTTTCAATAACTTTTAACTTAAAGTCACGTAACGTGCTATAAGTCATACTACGGTGGATAACTATTGCAACTCCACCGCCATTTCGATTCATTCGGTTATTAGTTATAACTTTATAATCTGGATCACTTTTCAAATAAGTGCCAGTTTTTAAAATGTTTCGGTTATAACAGCAACATGCACGTTATGAACTCGTAAAAGTTGAAAAATTCATTTTCTTTCGCTTTTAAAGAGCGAGCATTAAAATTCATAATATTGATGGAATTACTTAGATCCATGATTAAACTTCAGGGTAAGAACAACATCATTCGCAAATTTTAATCCAATCTGGATTGCTTCCATCATGGATGTAGCATTACTCATTGTTTGAATCAAACCAAACAGTGAGTTTTGCAAAAAAGTCATTTTTTCAAACGTAACATCGCCGAGATCAGAAGATCCCAAAGCGTTGCCAGCAGAAAAATTTTCAAATGAGATTTGAGGTACCTGCCCAATTTCAGAAAGATTGGTAGAGGATTTAAAATTCGTGGATGAACCCGAAACGACGTTAGCATAAGAAATGCCATTGTTGTTACCTAACTTTTCCACGGTAGGGGTATTTCTAGAATTGTTCGAGTGAGACAGCACGAACGTTTGATTTAAAGATGCAGGTACAACCTGACTTTGAGAAAATTTCGGTTTGGATTTCGGCTGATGCTTAGCACGAGAATCCAAAACCTTTTTTCTGATGGGGCAATCCCAAAAATTTGATTTGTGATTTCCACCACAATTTGCACATTTAAATTGGGTGACTTCTTTCACGGGACAATTGTCCTTGTCGTGAGAAGAATCCCCGCAAACCATGCATTTTGGAACCATGGCGCAATGATCAGTACCGTGACCGAATGCCTGGCAACGCCGGCACTGGGTCAGATTCTGGCCATTACCGCCATGTTTCTTAAAATGCTCCCACTTTACCCGTACATGGAACAAAAACTGAACTTTGTCCAAAAGTTTCAAATTGTTGATTTCATTTCTGTTGAAATGAATCAGATAAAATTGTGAAGTCAAACCAAAGCGAGAAATATTCCCGTTTGATTTTTTCTTCATCGGTATTACTTGGGATGGGGCAAAGCCAAGCAACACCTTAAGTTCGTTTTTGATCTCATCCACCGACAAGTCGTTGGAGAGACCTTTCAAGACCGCCTTGAATGGCCGAGCATTCTTGGTCTCATACGTGTAGAAATTGTGTTTGTGGTTTTTCAAATAACCAACAAAAGTTTGGTGATCTTGTAAAGATTCCGTCAACAAGCGACATTCTCCTCTTCGACCAAGCTGGAACGAAACCTTCAAGTTGCAAGTTTCCTTGCAATTCTTCAGTTGCGTTCGAAAGCTGGCCAAATCGGAGACGGAAGTCACTACAATTGGCGGAGGCTTTACTCGTTTCTCGACGGCAGAAGGCTCAGTACGAGGAGAAGGTTCCTTGTCATCAGCTTAGGTAGTAAAAAATACCGCAGCTCTAGTGTCCGTTCACCACGAAGGTTCGCAAGACACTCTTGTTATTTTCGTTGATTATTTGTTACAAAAGTTAAACTATCAGTGACGACTTTTTCGATTTGCAAAAAACAGTGATTATTATTTTTAATCTTTTTATGTACCTCGTAATTTTTTCCTAAAAAATGATTTAACTTAAAACTTTCAAGACATATGCTATCGGGGTAAAAGATGACTGTGTGTGTACTTTTTTCAGAAATAACTGGATGAAATTTGGTTAAATTTGAATTGAAAGGGCACATAAATAAAGGCAAAAGGAAGCATTCAAGAATCAATTAGATATGTCTGACTACATAACCAATATTTTTTTATTATTTTTATGATTTTGATACTACATACTTGGGTAAGAGTTAATCATTTAGTGATTATAGTGTAATAACACAGCTTTTAAATCACAATAAAAAGCTTCAAAAACATAATGGCATCTGATAAATCAATTAAAAATATAAGATGTTTTGTAAACTAAGCTGTTCTATAGGAAATATTGAACAATAATAAAAACCCGATTTAATCCCACCTGGGGTGAGATAGAGCCTTTCTTACAAAAGGAAGTTAACGACAGTTGATTTTTTTTTCAAAGAAATAGCAAAATAAAGAGTGGTCCATTCATAATACAATTCGAAACTCAACCATATTTTTTCATATAACTGAAAAGCGCTGGTTTTTGCCCCATTTGCCATGGCCGGTTGTAAGCTGTGCTCGCACACAAGCATTTTCGATTTTTTAAATCAGAACACATTGTTTTTGAGACAGAGAATTAGCTCACAATTTGCGATGTGCGTAATGTTTTCTGCATATCGCTAAATTGTTCGTATTCTCTCAGTGTTTTTTTTTTTGCACTTTTCAAAATATCAAGAATTAACGAGAAAACAAAATAATTCCGTCTTGCTCCAACCCAGTCACGAAATATTCTAGCAGATCTGGTTCTGTCAGAGTCCTGCTAGAACGGTGGAACATTTCTGCTAGAATGCGGTAAGAATATCCAGCTCTGTAAGAACTCTGCTAGAATCCTGCTAGAACGTCGTGACAGGGAATGCGTTAAAGTGGTTACAAAATGACTAGCAGAAAGTGTTTCAACACTCGAGAATTTGCCGTGTTGTAAACAACGATGTAACGGTAAAGCCGCATAAATGTTCTTGAAAGCTTTGAAACGCCTACTGTAATTCACTAAACTGTCATTTAGGCGTTAGGCAAAATTGTGAGCTTTCAATAAGTATGCATGAGTATGTAGTATGCATTCAGGCGTTTTTGGGATTGGGAAGCATACAACGGCTGAGCGCTCGGTGGGACTTCACTACGACAAACGCAAACGTACCGAATAAACCACCTTGGTGCGCTGGTACGATGAACAAAAATACTAATACACAAAAAGGCTAGTACCGAAGCTAGAAAACCGAACCCGCGATGTGTGTTGTCACTGGCACATGGGAAGCTTGGACGCTTCCCAGAAATTCGTTCGCTCAGAGTTCGATCAGAGAATGAGCAAAACAAAAAAGAAAGGCAAAAGAATGAGCATGAGGCTTCAGAACAGATAGCTGCTTGCGTTTAGTTTGCGTTCACTGAAGCTTAGCATAGAAAATAATGATAGGCGATGTGTGATGAACGAGCAATCGATAAAGCAACTTGCAATAAAAGGGGGGTAATCTAGTATCAACAATATATACGCGCCAGCATCACGCGCCAGCATTGCTCGCGTCTGCATGTGAAGCTCAACTTGACAACTTGTCGACGAGGCAACGAAAATCGATCGTCAATGATTTTTTGCAAATTTTTCGATTTTATATTTCTCGAGAAATGATTTGAGAACGAAGCTTGAATTGGAGTCGGAGCCAAAAGCAAACACTATACCTTTCTTTAGTAAGAAAGGCAAAAATGGAAATTTTCTAAAATCTGAACGGTAAATCCGAATGAGGTCAAATTTGTTTCAGAATATCGAGTATGGTCTAGATTATGATGTGGAGAAAAAAAATTAGATAAAATGCCAAAGGAATAGTTTTGGCATTTGGTGAAAATTGGCTTTTACCTTTTTTAGGGGTGTTTTTCCCCCTCGCAGTGAATTAGTCCACAAGCTGTAAATCAAGAACCACATTACCGACATGGATGAAAATTTGGGAGGATGTAGGGCTGGAAAAATGCAATTTTTTGGATAAATAAACGATTTCAATACTTCAATTTTCGACCGAATTTTCATTTGAAAACCGCCTGATTTGGTGAAAACACACTCCGAGTCCCCATAAAAATGGATAAATTCAAATTTGGTATGGAACTGGTTCAGGTTCAGCACATCCCCTTTCAAATGCGCCCAAGAGAGCTTAAATCCATAATGTGGGCTCTGAGAAACCCCTACCACAAAATTGAGCACTTTTTACCACACACGGACGTCACGCGTGCTCTACAGTAAATTAAGCGCCAAAATTCGGACATTGTAGGTAGACCAATTCTGTCATTGTCAATCGATCGGGCGTCGAAAATCGATCGTCAATGATTTTTTGCAAATTTTTAGAATTTATATTTCTCGAGAAATGATTTGAAAACGAAGCTTGAATTGGAGTCGGAGCCAAAAGCAAACACTATACCTTTCTTTAGTAAGAAAGGCAAAAATGGAAATTTTCTAAAATCTGAACGGTAAATCCGAATCAGGTCAAATTTGTTTCAGAATATCGAGTATGGTCTAGATTATGATGTGGAGAAAAAAAATTAGATAAAATGCCAAAGGAATAGTTTTGGCATTTGGTGAAAATTGGCTTTTACCTTTTTTAGGGGTTTTTCCCCCTCGCAGTGAATTAGTCCACAAGCTGTAAATCAAGAACCACATTACCGACATGGATGAAAATTTGGGAGGATGTAGGGCTGGAAAAATGCAATTTTTTGGATAAATAAACGATTTCAATACTTCAATTTTCGACCGAATTTTCATTTGAAAACCGCCTAATTTGGTGAAAACACACTCCGAGTCCCCATAAAAAATGGATAAATTCAAATTTGGTATGGAACTGGTTCAGGTTCAGCACATCCCCTTTCAAATGCGCCCAAGAGAGCTTAAATCCATAATGTGGGCTCTGAGAAACCCCTACCACAAAATTGAGCACTTTTTACCACACACGGACGTCACGCGTGCTCTACAGTAAATTAAGCGCCAAAATTCGGACATTGTAGGTAGACCAATTCTGTCATTGTCAATCGATCGGGCGTCGAAAATCGATCGTCAATGTTTTTTGCAAATTTTTCGAATTTATATTTCTCGAGAAATGATTTGAGAACGAAGCTTGAATTGGAGTCGGAGCCAAAAGCAAACACTATACCTTTCTTTAGTAAGAAAGGCAAAAATGGAAATTTTCTAAAATCTGAACGGTAAATCCGAATGAGGTCAAATTTGTTTCAGAATATCGAGTATGGTCTAGATTATGATGTGGAGAAAAAAAATTAGATAAAATGCCAAAGGAATAGTTTTGGCATTTGGTGAAAATTGGCTTTTACCTTTTTTAGGGGTTTTTCCCCCTCGCAGTGAATTAGTCCACAAGCTGTAAATCAAGAACCACATTACCGACATGGATGAAAATTTGGGAGGATGTAGGGCTGGAAAAATGCAATTTTTTGGATAAATAAACGATTTCAATACTTCAATTTTCGACCGAATTTTCATTTGAAAACCGCCTGATTTGGTGAAAACACACTCCGAGTCCCCATAAAAATGGATAAATTCAAATTTGGTATGGAACTGGTTCAGGTTCAGCACATCCCCTTTCAAATGCGCCCAAGAGAGCTTAAATCCATAATGTGGGCTCTGAGAAACCCCTACCACAAAATTGAGCACTTTTTACCACACACGGACGTCACGCGTGCTCTACAGTAAATTAAGCGCCAAAATTCGGACATTGTAGGTAGACCAATTCTGTCATTGTCAATCGATCGGGCGTCGAAAATCGATCGTCAATGATTTTTGCAAATTTTTCGAATTTATATTTCTCGAGAAATGATTTGAGAACGAAGCTTGAATTGGAGTCGGAGCCAAAAGCAAACACTATACCTTTCTTTAGTAAGAAAGGCAAAATGGAAATTTTCTAAAATCTGAACGGTAAATCCGAATGAGGTCAAATTTGTTTCAGAATATCGAGTATGGTCTAGATTATGATGTGGAGAAAAAAAATTAGATAAAATGCCAAAGGAATAGTTTTGGCATTTGGTGAAAATTGGCTTTTACCTTTTTTAGGGGTTTTTCCCCCTCGCAGTGAATTAGTCCACAAGCTGTAAATCAAGAACCACATTACCGACATGAATGAAAATTTGGGAGGATGTAGGGCTGGAAAAATGCAATTTTTTGGATAAATAAACGATTTCAATACTTCAATTTTCGACCGAATTTTCATTTGAAAACCGCCTAATTTGGTGAAAACACACTCCGAGTCCCCATAAAAAATGGATAAATTCAAATTTGGTATGGAACTGGTTCAGGTTCAGCACATCCCCTTTCAAATGCGCCCAAGAGAGCTTAAATCCATAATGTGGGCTCTGAGAAACCCCTACCACAAAATTGAGCACTTTTTACCACACACGGACGTCACGCGTGCTCTACAGTAAATTAAGCGCCAAAATTCGGACATTGTAGGTAGACCAATTCTGTCATTGTCAATCGATCGGGCGTCGAAAATCGATCGTCAATGATTTTTTGCAAATTTTTCGAATTTATATTTCTCGAGAAATGATTTGAGAACGAAGCTTGAATTGGAGTCGGAGCCAAAAGCAAACACTATACCTTTCTTTAGTAAGAAAGGCAAAAATGGAAATTTTCTAAAATCTGAACGGTAAATCCGAATGAGGTCAAATTTGTTTCAGAATATCGAGTATGGTCTAGATTATGATGTGGAGAAAAAATTAGATAAAATGCCAAAGGAATAGTTTTGGCATTTGGTGAAAATTGGCTTTTACCTTTTTAGGGTTTTTCCCCTCGCAGTGAATTAGTCCACAAGCTGTAAATCAAGAACCACATTACCGACATGGATGAAAATTTGGGAGGATGTAGGGCTGGAAAAATGCAATTTTTTGGATAAATAAACGATTTCAATACTTCAATTTTCGACCGAATTTTCATTTGAAAACCGCCTGATTTGGTGAAAACACACTCCGAGTCCCCATAAAAATGGATAAATTCAAATTTGGTATGGAACTGGTTCAGGTTCAGCACATCCCCTTTCAAATGCGCCCAAGAGAGCTTAAATCCATAATGTGGGCTCTGAGAAACCCCCTACCACAAAATTGAGCACTTTTTTACCACACACGGACGTCACGCGTGCTCTACAGTAAATTAAGCGCCAAAATTCGGACATTGTAGGTAGACCAATTCTGTCATTGTCAATCGATCGGGCGTCGAAAATCGATCGTCAATGATTTTTTGCAAATTTTTCGAATTTATATTTCTCGAGAAATGATTTGAGAACGAAGCTTGAATTGGAGTCGGAGCCAAAAGCAAACACTATACCTTTCTTTAGTAAGAAAGGCAAAATGGAAATTTTCTAAAATCTGAACGGTAAATCCGAATGAGGTCAAATTTGTTTCAGAATATCGAGTATGGTCTAGATTATGATGTGGAGAAAAAAAATTAGATAAAATGCCAAAGGAATAGTTTTGGCATTTGGTGAAAATTGGCTTTTACCTTTTTTAGGGGTTTTTCCCCCTCGCAGTGAATTAGTCCACAAGCTGTAAATCAAGAACCACATTACCGACATGAATGAAAATTTGGGAGGATGTAGGGCTGGAAAAATGCAATTTTTTGGATAAATAAACGATTTCAATACTTCAATTTTCGACCGAATTTTCATTTGAAAACCGCCTAATTTGGTGAAAACACACTCCGAGTCCCCATAAAAAATGGATAAATTCAAATTTGGTATGGAACTGGTTCAGGTTCAGCACATCCCCTTTCAAATGCGCCCAAGAGAGCTTAAATCCATAATGTGGGCTCTGAGAAACCCCTACCACAAAATTGAGCACTTTTTACCACACACGGACGTCACGCGTGCTCTACAGTAAATTAAGCGCCAAAATTCGGACATTGTAGGTAGACCAATTCTGTCATTGTCAATCGATCGGGCGTCGAAAATCGATCGTCAATGATTTTTGCAAATTTTTCGAATTTATATTTCTCGAGAAATGATTTGAGAACGAAGCTTGAATTGGAGTCGGAGCCAAAAGCAAACACTATACCTTTCTTTAGTAAGAAAGGCAAAATGGAAATTTTCTAAAATCTGAACGGTAAATCCGAATGAGGTCAAATTTGTTTCAGAATATCGAGTATGGTCTAGATTATGATGTGGAGAAAAAAAATTAGATAAAATGCCAAAGGAATAGTTTTGGCATTTGGTGAAAATTGGCTTTTACCTTTTTAGGGTTTTTCCCTCGCAGTGAATTAGTCCACAAGCTGTAAATCAAGAACCACATTACCGACATGGATGAAAATTTGGGAGGATGTAGGGCTGGAAAAATGCAATTTTTTGGATAAATAAACGATTTCAATACTTCAATTTTCGACCGAATTTTCATTTGAAAACCGCCTGATTTGGTGAAAACACACTCCGAGTCCCCATAAAAATGGATAAATTCAAATTTGGTATGGAACTGGTTCAGGTTCAGCACATCCCCTTTCAAATGCGCCCAAGAGAGCTTAAATCCATAATGTGGGCTCTGAGAAACCCCCTACCACAAAATTGAGCACTTTTTTACCACACACGGACGTCACGCGTGCTCTACAGTAAATTAAGCGCCAAAATTCGGACATTGTAGGTAGACCAATTCTGTCATTGTCAATCGATCGGGCGTCGAAAATCGATCGTCAATGATTTTTTGCAAATTTTTCGAATTTATATTTCTCGAGAAATGATTTGAGAACGAAGCTTGAATTGGAGTCGGAGCCAAAAGCAAACACTATACCTTTCTTTAGTAAGAAAGGCAAAAACATATTTTTTGTTGAATTTAAGATAACTCCGGCTCCGACTCCGACTCCGGGTTATCAGAAATCTTCGGCTCTGACTCCGACTCCGACTCCAGCTCTTAAAATTTAGCCGACTCCGGCTCCGACTCCGACTCCAGCTGTTCGAGTTTTGACGACTCCGACTCCGACTCCGACTCCAGGTCCCCTAAAAGACCCGACTCCACCGACTCCGGCTCCGACTCCGACTCCACAGCCCTGCTAAAAACACACGGAGAGACCGGCCAGGGCAAATCTAAGAAATTCTTGGTTAATTTAACTAAAAGTATGGGCTAATTTTTTACACAGCTTTTTTTCAACAATCGATTGTTGATTTTGTTAACCCAAAATTGCTGACCACCAGTAGGTAAAAGTAACAAAAAAATAGTTAGAATTGCCATTTTTGTTGGTTAAATGACCAAAAAATTCTAGCAGTCGACTGCTAGAATATTTTTTTCAGAAAATTAACTATTTTTTTTTTTGTTTTCAGCTGAATAATTGTTAAATATTCTGTAAAAAAAACAGGCTGGACAATATTTTTCAACTATTTTTTAACTTTTTTTTCGTTGTATCAGCTGAAATATTTTTGCATGCAGCAAATTATTAGTGGTTTATAACAAAACATTTCTTAATTAAACATAATTTATGTTAGTGTCTATATATATTTTCTTTAATTATTTAACGATACAGGCTGGGCCGAATTTCTAGCTATATTTTTAACTAATGTCTTACTTGAATACAGAAAAATATTCGTACATGTAGTCAGTAATTAGCTGTAGTTAGCAATATTTTTATTTAATTTGCAGTAAATTTTGTAATAATGCCTCACAAATTAACTTGTTGTACTTGTACTTATTTGTATTTTTTTAATTGTTATTATAAAACATGTTATGTTTGATTAATGTTTTAAAAAAATTATAATAAAAAAAGCATTTTACAAATTTTGTTAAACATGTTCAAAAAATATGTTTAATTTCTCATAAATTCCTTAAAAGTAGAAACCGAGCAAAAATTTCACCAAGTTTTAAGCTTATATTTTTATTATGTTGTATACAATTAAGTGTTGTATTCACTTACCATCACTGAGAAATCATCCGATAAGTCGTCATCATCTACAACGGTCTCATGTTTAGTTATTTTTCTTGAGGTTGGAAACAGAATTTACACCAAGGCGAACCTTTTGCTGCAAATAGACATATGAAATTTATTATTAATCTAATAAAAAAAATTAATTCGGGCTATCAGTTTATAAAAGGAACGTAAATAAATGTAATTATAAACAAGAAATATCAATAATGCTACTTACCCAGTTTGCACTAATTTAACAACTACTTTTGGCAACATACTTTCATTGCATTTGATTCAATTTATTTAACGTACTCCGATTCCTGAAAACAATATTTTGAGTTTTACTTACCCGTTTATTGAGCAGTCTTTTTCAACAGCATTTTTAAAATATTAATATCTTCTTTTTATATCTTTTATATATTTTATTTTTTAGACATTTCCCACCATCGAATTTTTATTTTGATATAATGTGTACGCATTTCCATGTATTTTATGGTTGATGATTCTGAAATATCCATCGTAAGCACGAAGGTTCCTGGTGATTCAGTTTTCTAATTAAAAACACAATAGATAAATTGTTGTGTAAAATTAAACCCATACTTACTTAGATTAACCAACATTTTGTTAAATTTGCCCGTGCAAGTATTGTCGTGCAAGAGTTGGCCCGCCTTCCACTGCCCCTCTCTTTCCTCCAAAGATTATCATAAAGTCCCCTCGCATCAGAGGTCCCCATTGCGAATGTCCTCGTTTTGCTCTTCATAGTTTATCACCTGCAAACACGGAGAGACCGGCCGGGGCAAATCTAAGAAAATCTGGGTTAATTTAACTAAAAGTATGGGTTAATTTTTTACACAGCTTTTTTTCAACAATCGATTGTTGATTTTGTTAACCTGAAATTGCTGACCACCAGTAATTAAAATTAACTAAAAAAATAGTTGGAATTGCATTTTTTGTTGGTTAAATGACCGAAAAAAATTCTAGCAGTCGACTGCTAGAATATTTTTTTCAGAAAATTAACTAAAAATTTCTTGTTTTCAACTGAAATATTGTGGAATATTCTGTTAAAAACTGGCTGGAACATATTTTTCAACTATTTTTCAACATTTTTTTTCGTTGTATCAACCGAAATATTTTTGCATGGAGTAAATTATTAGTGGTTTGTAACAAAACATTTCTTAATTAGACATAATTTATGTAAGTGTTGATATATATTTTCTTTAATTATCTAACGATATAGGCTGGGCCGATTTTCTAGCTATATTTTAACTAATGCCTTACTTGAATACAAAAAAATATTCGTACATATAGTCAATAATTAGCTGTTGTTAGCAATATTTTTATTGAATTTGCAGTAAATTTTATAATAATGCCTCACAAATTAATGCTGAGTTTTTTTTTATTTTCGCATTTATTCTGCCTAAAAATTTAACGTTTTGTACTCATTGGTTTTTTTTGTTGCATTAAGTTGTTAAATTACTGTTAAAAAGCATCAAAACATTTTTTTTAACTGTTGTTATAAAACATGTGAAATTTGACTAATGTTTAAAAAAATTACATTGCATTAATCTAAAAAAAATAAAAAATAAAAAAGCATACTACAAATTTCTCGTGAATTCCTTAAAAATAGAAACCGAGCAAAATTTTCACCAAACTTTAAGCTTATATTTGTATTATGTTGTATAAAATTAAGTGTTGTATTCACTTACCATGACTGTGAAATCATCCGATAAGTCATCATCATCTACAACGGTCTCAGGACACAGAATTTTCACCAAAGTGAACCTTTTGCTGCAAATAGACATTTGGAATTTATTAGTAATTTAATACAAAATTCTTAATTTTGGTTATAGACTGAAAAAAGGAACGTAAATAAATGTAATTATAATGAGGAAAGAAGAAATATCAATAATGCTACTTACCAAGCTTGCATTAATTTAACAATTACTTTTGGCAACACACTTTACTGCATTTGATTTAATTTATACAACGAACTCCGAATCCTGAAAAAATATTTAAAGTTTAACTTACCAGTTTATTGAGCAGTCGTATTGCAACAAAACTTTCAAGATAATAATTATCTCCTTTTATATATTTTATATATTTTTATTTTTGATATTTTATTTCAACTCTATTTTTTATGTTGTCATGTACGCATTTCTATGTATTTTATAATTGATGATTCTGAAAAAATAATGGTTCATTAAGATTATATCCGTCGTAAGCGTGAAGCTTTTAAATGATTCAGTTTTCTTATAAGAATCACATTAGATAAACTATTGTGCAAAAATAAACCCATACTTACTTGGATTAACCAGCATTTTGTTAAATTTGCCCGGGATGCTCCATCCGTTAAGAGTTGGCCCGCATCTCCCTTCTACTGCCCTCTCTTTCCATCAAACATTCTTATAACGTGTTCAACTCACTTGCATTAGAGGTCCTCATGGTGAAGGTCGTCCTCTTGCTCATCATAGTTTATCACCTGCAAAGAAACCATCAACAAACCTACTCTCCAATTCCACCTCCCCAGTTGCGACACTTTGATTTGCCACTTCAACATTAGGCAAATAGTGTAATTTTCACCATTCACATCCTCTCACTTCATAATTAACAACACAAACTCAACAAATCGACCGCTCTCGTTTGGATCCAGACTTCAAATGACAGACGTAAACAAACCCAAGTTTATCTTTTAAATATTCAACCAATTGTTAATTATATTCAACAAAAAAAATCTTGATTTTTCTAAAACCAAAGCTAACAGCCGAGCACGTTCATTCGAGTTCGGGAAATCTGTTAGCTTTTTGCCTTTAGCATTTTCAACAAACAGGTTATTAAATTAATACTGAATTTTGGTTAATTTAACTGAAAATTGGCAGTGACAAGTACGTTTTTGTTAAAATTTACGAAAGTAAAATCAACAATTTTAATTGTTAAAATTTCTGGGCACAGTCTCTCCGTGAAGAAATCATCAACAAACTTACTCACCAATTCGACCTTCACAGTTGCAGCAGTGTGCACTTCGATTTGCCACTTCAACTTAGCCAAATAGTGTAATTTTCACCATTCACATCCTCTTACTTCACAATTAACAACACAAACTCAACAAACCGACCGCTATCGTTCGAATCCTGACTTCAAATGACAGATGTAAACAAACCCAAGTTTATCTTCTAAATATTCAACCAAATGTAAATTATATTCAACCAACAAAATTTTTGATTTTCCTAAAACAAAAGCTAACAGTCGAGCACGTTCATTCGAGTTCGGGAAATCTGTTAGCTTTTTGCCTCTAGCATTTTCAACAAACAGGTTATTAAATAAATACTGAATTTTAGTTATTTTAACGGAATATTGGCAGTAACAAGTACGTTTTTGTTAAAATTTACGAAAGTAAAATCAACAATTTTAATTGTTAAAATTTCTGGGCTCAGTCTCTCCGTGCAATCACTAAATTTTAACGTGACACAAAAAAATCTCCTAATTTTCAAAAAAGTTTCCACCTGGTTTATATATTTGGAAACAAAATGTAGGGCACGCGTATAATCATTTACTGAACTGCTTTTTAATATTCGACTAATAAAGCTAAAATGTTTTCGCTTATTTGTTTCTGTTATATCATTATTTATTTTATTGAATTTCTTATCAAATCCAGATTTAACAATCATGTCCAGCCAAAATGAATAAAATAAATTAAATTTTCTGCGACATTTAGCCCATTACATATTTATTAGGTTTTTAGCTCACTTTTCAAAAACTTGCAACAAAGAAATCTTTCGGTCCAACCCTGATCGCTGAAGGCGAAATAAAAAGGCGTTCGTGGTGATTATTGCATTCGATCGTAATTTATCGACTCACGATCGAGATTTCTCGATAGTAAGATTACGACTTACCTTCGACAAATCTCGATCTAAAAACGAAACTATTGGCACTACGCCCCCCGGGGCATGGCCTTCCTCTAACGTGGGATTTCTGCTCCAGCGCCTCTGACGAGACAGGAGAAACCGGGACCGACGTTTTACTTCACCATCCGATAGAAGCTCAGTGGATTAGGCGGGAATCGAACCCGCGTCTCATAGCATCATCGGGATCGGCAGCCGAAGCCGCTACCCCTGCGCCACGAGACCCACCTCGATCTCGATCTACCATCGACAAATTACGACTTACCATCGAGAAATTACGATCGTCATTTTACTGTTGAGAAATCTTGATCGGGGATCGAGAAATTACGATCTTAACTTGTAATACAATTTTTTGAATATTTTTTTGTTTAAACGGATTTTTTTCAAAAATATTCTGATTTCAATATTTTTAATGTAAAAAAATAACAAAATTAAAAATTCTAAAATAAATTCAAATTTTTTAAAAAATTCAAGAATCTCAAAATTTTTTAAAAATTTTAAAAAATTTAAAAAAATTCAAGATGTTAAAAAAAGTTAAAAAACTTTAATAATTTTTTTTTTTAATATTTCCAAAATTTCAAAACTTTCAAAGTTTTCAGAAATTTCAACAATTTCAAAAAATTTAGAAATTTCGAAAATTTCTGAAATTTAAAAAGAAATCTAGATTTTCAGAAATTTCAAGATTTTCAAAGTTTTTAGAAATTTTAAAACTTTTAAAAATTTCAGAAATTTCAAAAAAAAAATGCGGCAACTGTTAAACTTAAATAAACATTCAGTAGAATGATTTGTACAGAGATTAGTTGGCTCGGTGGTATCATGCAAAAACAGTATTCAAAGGAAGTTAGTTCGAATCTCAATTTTTTGAAATATTTTTTTGTGTGGTTGGGTACCAACTTTTGACGACGACTGAAATTACATTTTATACAAATTAAGAGGCAGTATTTGTAAATATTGCTCGGTTTGTTCCAGAGGTCGTATCGAGGTGCTCCGATTTGGATGAAACTTTCAGCGTTTGTTTGTCTATACATGAGATGAACTCATGCCAAATATGAGCCCTCTACGATAAAGGGAAGTGGGGTTAAACGGGCTTTGAAGTTTGAGGTCGAAAAAACATTAAAAATCTTAAAACAGCTCGCATTTCCGTAAAACTTCATCAATTCCAACTCTCTTAGATGCATTCGAAAGGTCTTTTGAAACACTTCAAAATGTGTTTTTTTTTTTCTTTTTTCGAAAATGTTTTATTTAATTATTTTTTAAATCAAATTTACAACTCCAATACTTCTAATTTACGTGAAATTGTCCGAGGATTCCGAATATGACAAAATTGAGACCAAAAAATGCCGCTATGGCGGCCTACAGGGCAAAAACTAACGTTGTAAAATGTTTGTTATAGAAAAATCGAAAAACTATGAGAAAAACTGCGATTGGCCAAAAAGTTATTTCTAAAGGCTTATAGTCCATAAAATTACCTATCTTTTGACCTATGGGAGTATGGGTGTTGGAAGCTGTTGGAAAAAGATATTAAGGTTTTAAAAAAATCCATTTTAAACAGTAATTTGCAAAAGCTATGAGAAAAAATCAAACCAATCCTGGATGTCTATGGCACATTTTGAAGTGCTTCAAAAGACCTTTCGAATGCATCTAAGAGAGTTGGAATTGATGAAGTTTTACGGAAATGCGAGCTGTTTTAAGATTTTTAATGTTTTTTCGACCTCAAACTTCCAAGCCCGTTTTACCCCACTTCCTTTTGTCGTAGAGGGCTCATATTTGGCATGAGTTCATCTTATGTATAGACAAACAAACGCTGACACTCCAGCTGGGAGGCTAGGAAGACTAGATGAAACGGCTAAAAAGAAAAAAAGCACTTCCTAAAATGGAAACGAAAACTTTTTGCCACCTTGATTTAAAAAATCAATGCTTTTCTAGTTCAGGAAAAAAGAGACTCGAACTCACTACCTCTGATTACTAAACCTAATTGTTACCACTAAGCTACCCACATAGAAAAATGGGCGGAAAACGGCAAAAAAGCGGGGACGTTTTGCCTGAAAGCGGGCCCGATTTTCAGCACGCTTTTTCCCCTCGTTTTGACCCATTGCGTGCCAGAATGCAACATTTAGGCGGGCGTTACGCATTTTGGCCGCTGTGTTACGCCCGTCTGTGGCACGCTTTTGGGCCCGTTTTGACCACGATAATGGGCCTATAAACGGGGGACCGACGTGCCGGAAACCGGGGGGTTTCGCCTTCCTGTTTACTTCGGATTTCAAGTTAGGGCGATTAAATAAAATAGGGTGACAAATAAACACGACAGATTATTTTTTTATTTAAAAAAATATTTACAACAAAACTTAAACTAATTACCTAAGTAGCTAAACAAAATATAAGTTGGGTTAGTATGTTAACAGGACTTTAAATTGATTTTATTGGGAATTTGGACATGTTTAGTTTATTTTAGTTAGATTTCGTTAAATTTAGATAAACTTAGTTAAAATTAGTTAAATTCAGTTAAATCAGTAAACTTTAGTTAAATTTAGTTGATTATAGTTTAATAAAGTAAAATTTAGTTAAATTTATTAAGATTTCATTAAGTTTAGTTGAATTTAGTTATATTTAGTTAAAATAAGTAAAATTTAGTTATATTAAATCAAATTTGACAAGGTTTAGTATAATTTCGCTTCATTTATTTCAAATTAGTAAACTTTGGCTAAATTAAGTTATATCAAGTGAAAATTAGTTAAAATAAGTTAAATTGACTTAAATTGAGTTATAAATAGTTAATGTTAGTTATATTTAGTCAAACCAAATTAAATGTAGTAAAATTTAATTAAATATATTTAATTTTAGTTAGATTTAATAAAATTTATTTACATTTAGTAACATTTAATTAAATTTAGTTGAATTTAGTTTCATTTAGTCAAAATAAGTCAAATTTAGTTAGATTTAGTAAAAGTTAATTAAGTTTCGTAAAATAACGCTTAATTTATTTCAATTTAGTTAAATTTAGTAAAATTTAGTTACATTCAGTTAAATTGTGATATATTTAATTAAACTTAGTTAAATTTTGTCAAATGCAATTGAATTTAGTAAAATTTAATTAAATTTAGTTGAATTTAGTTACATTTAATTAAAATAAGAAACATTTAATTAAAATAAGTTACACTTAGTTAGAATAAGTAAAATTTAATAAAGTTTCGTAAAACTTCGCATAATTTATTTCAATTTAATGGAATTTAGTTAGCTTTTACTAAATTTAGTTATATAAACTTTAAATTAGTTAAATTAATTTAAATTTAGTTGAATTGAGTTACATTTAGATACATTGAGTTAAATTTAGTTATATTTAGCTAAACTTAGTAAAATTTAGTTCAAATTAGTTGAATTTAGTTTTGTTTAGTTAAATTCAGTTAAATTAAGTTAAATTTAGTTGAATTGTGATAGAGCTAATTAAATTTAGTTGAATTTAGTTACATTAGTCAAAATAAGTCAAATTTAGATAAGAATTAGATAAAGTAAAATTTAATTAAGTTTCAATAAATTTCGCAAAATTTATTTCAATTGAGTTAAATTTGGTTTAACTTTGTTAAACTAAGTAGAATTTAGTTGAGTTTAGTTAAATTCAGTTCAATTCAGTTAGATTTATTGAAATTTAGGTCAATTTAGTTAGATTTAGTCAAATTAAGTTAAATTTAATTAGATCAAATTAAAGTTAGTTGAATTTAGTAACATTTAGGCAAAATAAGTGTGAATTAGTTAGATTAAGTAAAATTTTATTAAGTTTAGTAAAATTTCGCTCAATTTAGTTCAATTTAGTTATTTTTTGCTAAATTAAGTTATATTAAGTTAAAATTAGTGAAATCAATTTAAATTTAGTTAAATTGAGTTAAATTTAGATACATTTAGTAAAATTTAGTTATATTTAATTAAACTTAGTTAAATTTAGTTGAATTTACTTAGATTTAGTTGAATTTAGTTGAATAGTTATATTTAATTAAATTTAGTTGAATTTAGTTTCTTTTAGTCAAAATAAGTCAAATTTAGATTAGAATTAGATTAAGTCAAATTTAATAAAGTTTCGTGAAATTTCGCCTAATTTATTTCAATTTAGTTAAATTCAGTTACACTTTGTTAAATTTAGAAATATTTAGTTGAATTTAGTTAAATTCAGTGGAATTTAGTTATATTTAGTTAAATTTAGGTTAATGAGCATGAGCATGAGCATGGTTGACTGCCAATGAGCTGCTACATCACGGGAAGTGGGGAATTGTGTTAGTAGGGAAGGAAAGGGAAGGTCAGGATTCATCTTGGTAGATGATATGACCAGAAAGTGAAACATAATCGTTGCCTTCCGAGCTACGACGCTATAAGAAGGACTTTTCACATCTTACCGCCGGCGTGCCATCCGAGCAACGATGCTTTGGGAAGGACTTTCAAAATTAAATGTTATTGTATTTATCGATTTATTCGGCGACGTGCAATTTTAAATAGATCAGGGAAACATAATCGTTGCCTTCCGAGCTACGACGCTATGAGAAAGACTTATCAATTCCTCAATCGCGATTTTTCACTTCTACCGCCGTCGTGCCATCCGAGCAACGATGCTATGGGAAGGGCTTCCAAAACTAAATGAAAGTGAATATACACACGACGACGTGAATCCCTTTTTCAATGAAATCCAGAAATCTCCACCACTTTCTCGCGGATTCTCGCGCGTGACGTCACACACCGATCCCCCCGACGAACACCACACGACTGATGGCCCAACTTCCAAGGCCTTGACGCGAACTTCTTTTCAATGAATTCCAGACTCTTCCACCACTTTCTCGCGGATTCTCGCGCGCGACGTCACACACCGATCCCCCCGACGAACACCACACGACTAATGGCCCAACTTCCAAGGCCTTGACGCGAACTTCTTTTCAATGATTCCAGACTCTTCCACCACTTTCTCGCGGATTCTCGCGCGCGACGTCACACACCGATCCCCCCGACGAACACCACACGACTAATGGCCCAACTTCCAAGGCCTTGACGCGAACTTCTTTTCAATGATTCCAGACTCTTCCACCACTTTCTCGCGGATTCTTGCGCGCGACGTCACACATCGATCCCCCCGACGAACACCACACGACTGATGGCCCAACTTCCAAGGCCTCGACGCGAACTTCTTTTCAATGATTCCAGAATCTTCCACCACTTTCTCGTGGATTCTCGCGCGCGACGTCACACACCGATCCCCCCGACGAACACCACACGACTGATGGCCCAACTTCTAAGGCCTCGACGCGAACTTTTTTTCAATGAATTCCAGAAATCTTCACAACTTTCTCGCGGATTCTCGCGCGTCAGGTCACACACTGATCCCCCCGACGAACACCACACGACTGATGGCCCAACTTCCAAGGCCTCGACGCGAACTTTTTTTCAATGAATTCCAGAAATCTTCACAGATTAATGCGCTGACCACGGGGACGTGCTGTCTTGTTTTTGCATGCTCATTTTCATTTCTTTTGTGTCGCGGTTTGTGTGCTTGGGTGCGTGGTTATTATAATTAAATAATGGCATCATTAGTGCGCTGACCACGGGGACGCGCTGTCCTGTTTTTGCATGCTCATTTCATTTCTTTTGTGTCGCTGTTTGTGTGCTTGGGTGCGTGGTTATTATAATTAAATAATGGCATCATTAGTGCGCTGACCACGGGGACGTGCTGTCTTGTTTTTGCATGCTCATTTTCATTTCTTTTGTGTCGCGGTTTGTGTGCTTGGTGAGTGATTATTATAATTAAATAATGGCATCATTAGTGCGCTGACCACGGGGACGCGCTGTCCTCTTTTTGCATGCTCATTTTCATTTATTTTGTGTCGCTGTTTGTGTGCTTGGGTGCGTGGTTATTATAATTAAATAATGGCATCATTAGTGCGCTGACCACGGGGACGTGCTGTCTTGTTTTTGCATGCTCATTTTCATTTCTTTTGTGTCGCGGTTTGTGTGCTTGGGTGCGTGGTTATTATAATTAAATAATGGCATCATTAGTGCGCTGACCACGGGGACGCGCTGTCCTGTTTTTGCATGCTCATTTTCATTTCTTTTGTGTCGCGGTTTGTGTACTTGGGTGCGTGGTTATTATAATTAAATAATGGCATCATTAGTGCGCTGACCACGGGGACGTGCTGTCCTGTTTTTGCATGCTCATTTTCATTTCTTTTGTGTCGCTGTTTGTGTGCTTGGGTGCGTGGTTATTATAATTAAATAATGGCATCATTAGTGCGCTGACCACGGGGACGTGCTGTCTTGTTTTTGCATGCTCATTTTCATTTCTTTTGTGTCGCGGTTTGTGTGCTTGGGTGCGTGGTTATTATAATTAAATAATGGCATCATTAGTGCGCTGACCACGGGGACGCGCTGTCCTGTTTTTGCATGCTCATTTTCATTTCTTTTGTGTCGCGGTTTGTGTGTTTGGGTGCGTGGTTATTATAATTAAATAATGGCATCATTAGTGCGCTGACCACGGGGACGCGCTGTCCTGTTTTTGCATGCTCATTTTCATTTATTTTGTGTCGCTGTTTGTGTGCTTGGGTGCGTGGTTATTATAATTAAATAATGGCATCATTAGTGCGCTGACCACGGGGACGTGCTGTCTTGTTTTTGCATGCTCATTTTCATTTCTTTTGTGTCGCGGTTTGTGTGCTTGGGTGAGTGATTATTATAATTAAATAATGGCATCATTAGTGCGCTGACCACGGGGACGCGCTGTCCTGTTTTTGCATGCTCATTTTCATTTATTTTGTGTCGCTGTTTGTGTGCTTGGGTGCGTGGTTATTATAATTAAATAATGGCATCATTAGTGCGCTGACCACGGGGACGTGCTGTCTTGTTTTTGCATGCTCATTTTCATTTCTTTTGTGTCGCGGTTTGTGTGCTTGGGTGCGTGGTTATTATAATTAAATAATGGCATCATTAGTGCGCTGACCACGGCGACGCGCTGTCCTGTTTTTGCATGCTCATTTTCATTTCTTTTGTGTCGCGGTTTGTGTACTTGGGTGCGTGGTTATTATAATTAAATAATGGCATCATTAGTGCGCTGACCACGGGGACGTGCTGTCTTGTTTTTGCATGCTCATTTTCATTTCTTTTGTGTCGCGGTTTGTGTGCTTGGGTGCGTGGTTATTATAATTAAATAATGGCATCATTAGTGCGCTGACCACGGGGACGCGCTGTCCTGTTTTTGCATGCTCATTTTCATTTCTTTTGTGTCGCGGTTTGTGTGCTTGGGTGCGTGGTTATTATAATTAAATAATGGCATCATTAGTGCGCTGACCACGGGGACGCGCTGTCCTGTTTTTGCATGCTCATTTTCATTTATTTTGTGTCGCTGTTTGTGTGCTTGGGTGCGTGGTTATTATAATTAAATAATGGCATCATTAGTGCGCTGACCACGGGGACGTGCTGTCTTGTTTTTGCATGCTCATTTTCATTTCTTTTGTGTCGCGGTTTGTGTGCTTGGGTGCGTGGTTATTATAATTAAATAATGGCATCATTAGTGCGCAGACCACGGGGACGCGCTGTCCTGTTTTTGCATGCTCATTTTCATTTATTTTGTGTCGCTGTTTGTGTGCTTGGGTGCGTGGTTATTATAATTAAATAATGGCATCATTAGTGCGCTGACCACGGAGACGCGCTGTCTTGTTTTTGCATGCTCATTTTCATTTCTTTTGTGTCGCGGTTTGTGTGCTTGGGTGCGTGGTTATTATAATTAAATAATGGCATCATTAGTGCGGAGTGCATAATTGACAAAGGGAGCGCGTGGTCGTAAAAAAATATTCGGAGTGAAAAGTGATTTTTTTTGTGTGTGCCTTTTGTTTCGCATTTTTGTCGTGTATTGTGTGCTGCGAGGAGAAGATTGCCCTCTGAAAATGCAGCGTCATCAGTGCATAATTGGCAAAGGGAGCGCGTGGTCGTAAAAAATGTTCGGAGTGAAAAGTGATCTCTTTTGTGATTTTCAAAGCCCTTCCTATATCATCGTTGATCGGAAGGCACGGCGTCGGGTGAATTGTGTTTAAATTTTTCGAATAAGGTTTTATTTTTTTGCGGTGAAAAAGCCATTTCTATATAATGATCGAAAGACGCATTGACAATTTGGATCGTTGAGTTAATAGTGGAGCAAAATAACTGTGTGTGAGTGAGTTTGTGTGGTAACCAGAAAGACCTTCCCAAAGCATCATTGCTCGGAAGGCTCGCCGACGGGTTTGTTATGAAAGTCCTCCCCATAGCGTCGTAGCTCGGGAGGCATCGAAAAGCCAATACCTTATCCTACTAACCAAAAAAATAATCACGTGATGCTTGAAGGAGATGCTGTGGATTCAACGGTCTCAAGCGGTATCAACAAGTATATAGCGAAAAACTATGTGCTTGATGAGTCTGCAACTTTAACTATCGGACTAACATTCCTCCCTTTCGTTGAACTGCAGGCTTCTTGGGAGGGCGCCGGTATTGACTAATAGAGTAGAGATCTTCAGAGGTTAAACAGTGAACGGATGGTTGGCTCCCACTGATCATTATTGATTCATTGTTTAACTTCAGCTGATCTGTCAATAACGGAGTAGCAGCTCATTGGCAGTCAACCATGCTCATGCTCATGCTCATGCTCATGCTCATGAATTCCAGAAATCTTCACAACTTTCTCGCGGATTCTCGCGCGTCGGGTCACACACTGATCCCCCCGACGAACACCACACGACTGATGGCCCAACTTCCAAGGCCTCGACGCGAACTTCTTTTCAATGGTTCCAGAATCTTCCACCACTTTCTCGCGCACGACGTCACACACCGATCCCCCCGACGAACACCACACGACTGATGGCCCAACTTCCAAGGCCTCGACGCGAACTTCTTTTCAATGGTTCCAGAATCTTCCACCACTTTCTCGCGCACGACGTCACACACCGATCCCCCCGACGAACACCACACGACTGATGGCCCAACTTCCAAGGCCTCGACGCGAACTTCTTTTCAATGGTTCCAGAATCTTCCACCACTTTCTCGCGCACGACGTCACACACCGATCCCCCCGACGAACACCACACGACTGATGGCCCAACTTCCAAGGCCTCGACGCGAACTTCTTTTCAATGGTTCCAGAATCTTCCACCACTTTCTCGCGGATTCTCGCGCACGACGTCACACACCGATCCCCCCGACGAACACCACACGACTGATGGCCCAACTTCCAAGGCCTCGACGCGAACTTCTTTTCAATGGTTCCAGAAATCTCCACCACTTTCTCGCGGATTCTCGCGCGTCGGGTCACACACTGATCCCCCCGACGAACACCACACGACTGATGGCCCAACTTCCAAGGCCTCGACGCGAACTTTTTTTCAATGAATTCCAGAAATCTTCACAACTTTCTCGCGGATTCTCACGCGTCGGGTCACACACTGATCCCCCCGACGAACACCACACGACTGATGGCCCAACTTCCAAGGCCTCGACGCGACCTTTTTTTCAATGAATTCCAGAAATCTTCACAACTTTCTCGCGGATTCTCGCGCGTCGGGTCACACACTGATCCCCCCGACGAACACCACACGACTGATGGCCCAACTTCCAAGGCCTCGACGCGAACTTCTTTCAATGGTTCCAGAATCTTCCACCACTTTCTCGCGCACGACGTCACACACCGATCCCCGACGAACACCACACGACTGATGGCCCAACTTCCAAGGCCTCGACGCGAACTTCTTTTCAATGGTTCCAGAATCTTCCACCACTTTCTCGCGGATTCTCGCGCACGACGTCACACACCGATCCCCCCGACGAACACCACATGACTGATGGCCCAACTTCTAAGGCCTCGACGCGAACTTTTTTTCAATGAATTCCAGAAATCTTCACAACTTTCTCGCGGATTCTCGCGCGTCGGGTCACACACTGATCCCCCCGACGAACACCACACGACTGATGGCCCAACTTCCAAGGCCTCGACGCGAACTTCTTTTCAATGGTTCCAGAAATCTCCACCACTTTCTCGCGGATTCTCGCGCACGATGTCACACACCGATCCCCCCGACGAACACCACACGACTGATGGCCCAACTTCCAAGGCCTCGACGCGAACTTCTTTTCAATGGTTCCAGAATCTTCCACCACTTTCTCGCGGATTCTCGCGCACGACGTCACACACCGATCCCCCCGACGAACACCACACGACTGATGGCCCAACTTCTAAGGCCTCGACGCGAACTTTTTTTCAATGAATTCCAAAAATCTTCACAACTTTCTCGCGGATTCTCGCGCGTCGGGTCACACACTGATCCCCCCGACGAACACCACACGACTCTAGTTAAATTTAGGTTAATTTAGTTAAATTAAGTTAAATTTAGTTAAACTTAGCTAGATTTAGTCAAATTAAGTCAAATTTAGTTAGATTTAATTAAAGTTAGTCGAATTTAATAACATTTAGGCAAAATAAGTGAGTTGACTTCGGCTAAATTAAGTTATAACGTCATGATTCGAAATCCGGACACTTAGTAGCATATCATTTTTGTTATAGCTGGCAAAAAATCATGTAATAAGTTGGAAATGTAGAAATATCATCAGGATGTAGTATAAACAGTCAGTTTCAAGAAAAAGCATGCAAAATATGTATTTTTTAACAATTTTTCATCAGAATTTTAAAATTAAAATGACTTGTTGTGCTTCGAATCCCGGACACTGATAAAAGCTGATTCGAAATCCGGACACTCGATTTTACTTATGAATCGCACAAATTTGGACTAAAATGTTAGTGAATGTCATTCTTTAGGTCTCATTTAAGCTGTTAACATCAAAACAATCGATAGTTTATATAAAAATTTGCTAGAATTTAAGAAAATCGAAACCATAAATTTCTGCTTTGCCTTCCCGGTGCTTTGAACGCCTATGAAATATTTCAGTTGAAATGTTTCGCATTTTTGGTAAACTTATAATTTTATTGTATTTAATTATTTTGGCGTTTGTTACAGCGTTCAAACAAACTTTAAATGAAAGTTAATGTTGGAATTCATCAAATAACACAGTTTTGACATTCATAATGTAAACTTATATCCAAATAATTCATGAAACAAGATGAAGTGTCCGGGTTTCGAAGCGTCCGGGAATTCGTATCATGACGTTATCAAATTAAAATTAGTTGAATTGATTTAAATTGACTTTAATTTAGTTTTTTTTTATTTTTGTTAAATTTCATTCGAGCAACAGTCGTGCTCACAGTTAGACGTGTTTTCAATTCGTTCCCGGATTAATTTCGTTCTTTTTCACTCAACAAAGCGCTTTTTTTACAATGCTATCGGTGCCCGCTTTTCGCTGCGGCTAAAGTGTGCCAAAATCGTATCTAACCTCAACCGGAACACGTGTTTTACAACCATGTCGGAATTCAAGGTCAGAGTTCATACTCTGAAGTTCGCCTTCGGACAAGGCTCTCAGGAACCGTCGGATGCTGAAATGTTCGGGTTCTGCCGGGAATGGCAGATGCCACCGAACGAAATTTACTCGATCCATCGAGACACCCAAGCAAAGGCAATCTTTGTGAAGTTCAAAAGCGAGCGGCAGATGAAGGCCGTCAAGGACAAGCTCCAGCCGGTGATGAACTTCAATTACAGCAACGGAACATCCATCAATGTGTTGATGTCGGAGGCGGACGAGACATTCAAATATGTCCGCATCTTCAATCTACCTCCAGAGATTGAGGACAAGGAGATTCACCAGGTTCTGTCGGTGTATGGCGTTGTTCGCCAGCAGATCCGCGAGTGCTATCACGAGGACACGGGCTTCCCGGTTTTCTCGACCGTGCGCGGAGCATACATGGAAATTACCAAGGAATTACCAGCGCAAATCCGCGTGAGACATTTCCAGGCTCGCGTATATTACGACGGACTGGTGAACAAATGTTTCATCTGCAAAAGCACAGAGCACGTGAAGGCAAACTGTCCCCGGAAGCTTGCTAAGCCATCGGATGGGAACGGGAAGAGCTTCAGCTCGGTCCTGGCTGGAACGAGCCTTCTCCCTGCCTTCGCTAAAGGTGATGGTGCTCCGCCCATGATTATGACGCTGCTGCAATCTAATCGGAACCAGCAACTTGTCAGCGACACGATGGACGTCGGGGTGTCTGGAACAGAACCGACTTCGGTACAGCTGACACCGCCGCCACCGTCGCCCTCGCCGGCTCAACCGTCACTGCCGATCTCGCCGGCACAACCTTCACTGCCGATCAGTCCACCAGTGCCCATGGGGCCCCCTCAAGCGCCAGTGTTGCCGGATGGTCCAGCACGCAAACCTCGGAACAAGTTCCGCAGAGGTACCGAAGGGAAAGGAGAAGCAATCCCGCAAGTTCCAGCCGGTGGCAGCGTAACCCTGGTGCAGAAGTTACGATCACGGAGTAGGAGTGAGCGGAGGCCACATGACAACGCCGGACAGGATCAGGCCGGCAAGAGCTGATCTGCTTCCAGATCAGATCAACAGGAAGTCACCGCTGAGAGCGACGCAGATTTCGTAGAAGTGCTACCGTAAGTAATTATTCAAAATGACGTTTTCGAAGAAGGTTGGTACGATCAATTTGAATGCCATCCAAACAAAAGTTAACAAGCAACTTCTCAATGATTTTGTACACTTGAATGATCTTGATATTGTATTCTAACAGGAGGTTCATTTTGAGGATTTTAGTTTTATTTCGTCCCACAAAGCTTTCGTTAATATTAGTTGCCAGAACAAAGGAACTGCCATCTTGATCCGTAAAAATCAAGATTTTAGAAATTTGATCTATGATCCGAGCGGCAGGATCGTGTCTATTGTATGCAATGACGTCAACTACGTCAATGTATACGCTCATTCTGGGTCTGACAAGCGCAAAGAAAGAGATGATTTGTTCCGTAATAGTATCACGGCCCACGTGGTCAAACCCGGTGTTCCCACACAGTCATTGGAGGTGATTTCAACTGTGTTTTGGCAAAAGGACAGCCGAAATAGCTCGGCTAATATCGGAGCTGGTCTTAAGGACATGGTGAGCGCGCTGCAGTTGAAGGACGCTGGCCAAGAAAAGGGTTGCACCGGTTTCACCTTTCACCGATGCGATTCAGCATCAAGGTTAGATCGCTTCTACGTGTCACGAGATTTCCTCGATACGATACTTGAGGTGAAGAATGTAGCTGTTGCCTTCTCCGATCATCATGCCGTTGTTTTGAAATTCGAGGTCGACCCACAACACCTGTGTAGGCGTGGAAGAGGGTACTGGAAGCTAAACCCAGCTTTCCTGAAGGACGACAGCATTAGCAACCGATTTTTGGTGGAGTACGAAGGGCTTAGAGCTAGACCGGTGCATTTGATGAATAGGAGTATTTGGTGGAATCATGTTGTGAAGAAAAAGATCACTTGGTTTTATCAAGAACAAGGTCGTTTGTTTAACCGCCGTATCAGCTCAGCTAAAAGTACTCAGTACCAGAAGTTGAATGAATTGGCAGTCGATCTAGGTAATGGTTTGGATGTTCGGGCAGAAATCGCCATCGTGAAATCACGGCTCATGGAAATGGAGTGTCAACGTTTGCAGTACCTCGGGAACAAACTTTCTGGGACGTCGCTGATCAAGAATGAGAAGATGAACATCTTCCACGTCTCCAACCAGGTCCACCGGTTCAGCGCGTCTTCGTCTTTCAAATTGCTGGATAACGGAGCTCTAACCGATGACCAGGATCGATTGAAAGCCATCATTCAAGGATTTTACTCGAACTGTTTCAGGAACGATCCATTGCAGGCGGATAAAGGTGTTGTTGCTGAGGCTTTAGGAAGTGTGAGCAAGACTCTGTCCGTAGAACAAGCCAACCAGATGCTGCGACCGATCAGCGAAGATGAGTTGAAATCAACTTCGCTGGCTGCAGCAAAGAAAAAGTCTCCGGGGCCGGATGGACTTTCGTATGAGTTTTATCTGACTCATTTCGATATTGTTGCATGCAGTACTTGGTGATTTGTTGGGAGAGGGACAATCTGCATGTCTGCAAAGCGGATCTTGTGCAGAAAACTTGAAAAAGCTGCGGAAAGTTATGCTTAGGACAGCTGAGTCCAAACGGTTTAAAGCATTTCTCCTGAGTACAGATTTGGAAAAGGCGTTTGATAAGGTGAACCACAAGTTTTTATGGCGAATTATGGACAAGTTTGGAATCCCGCAGGCTTTCATTGACTGCATCAAGAATTTGTATGAACCGGCTACATCCAGAGTAATATTCAACGGGTTTATGACAAAGGAAATCGTTATTGGCAGCTCTGTCCGTCAGGGTTGCCCGCTCAGTATGGCACTTTTTGTACTATATATTGAGCCCTGATCCGGCGAATCGCTGAAAACGTCCAGGGCGTTCTAATGGACAACCAGTTCGTTAGAGTTATCGCGTACGCAGACGATTTGGCGATCCTAGTCAGGAATGACGCTGAATTTGATTTGGTCCTCCAAATTGTCAATTCCTACGCTCTACCTTCCTGTGTTAAGCTGAACAAACAGAAATCTTGCTTCCTTCGGCTGAATGGAGCAAAATGTGGACCTCAGCAGTTTCGAGAAGTTACACAGTTGAAAATCCTTGGAGTGATGTTTACAGAGCGCTGGAAAGACATCGTCAATATCAACTATGCTAAGCTTGTAAGGGATATTAAGTTTCGAATCAGTCTACATAGGGTTCGACAGTTGAATTTGTTGGAAAGGACATGGCTGCTGAACGTGTTTATTCTATCCAAGTTGTGGTACGTGTGTCAGGTGTTCCCCCCGAACAACAAGCATCTTGCTGAGATTCGAAAAGCTGTTGGCGCCTTTCTATGGCAGAGTCAGGTGTTCAAGTGCGAGAGGAATCAGTTGTACCTGGACCTAGGAAAAGGAGGCGTGTGTTTAGTAGACCATGAAGCCAAAGCGAAGGCACTGTTTCAGAAAAACGTGCTGTATGGAAAAGATGGCGAGGAGAAAAAGGATCTTTCGCTGCTGAAGTTTGGCAAGAAGGACGTGTTGGGACGAAACACCAAGGACTGGCTGGTGGAAGCTGAAGAGCTAGGGAGTAGCTACACCTTAAACACGGTGCGACTACTCTATTGTTATCATGTGGATCAACGAAGAACTGTGCCTAAGATCGAAGAAATGCTGACCGACCTGGACTGGGAGAATCTGTGGAACAATCTGAGCCACAATTTTCTCACAAGTGATAGCCGAAGCACTTTGTTCCTGTTGTACAACGATCTGCTGTTGAACAAGGACAAACTGCACGAGTACAAGATAGGACGAGTTGCGGACAACATTTGTGAAATCTGTGGGAAAAAGGACAACAATTTCCACCGGCTCAGGGAATGCGCCGCATCACAGGACGTGTGGAGATGGCTGAAAGAAACCGTAGCAAATCGTTTAAAAATCAATTGCGCAGACCCAGAAGACATTCTTGCTTGGAAAATACAAACCAATGACCAAAAGCAAAAAGCTGCTTTGTGGCTAGTTAGTTTTGCAGTTTCCTTTGTGTTAAAGAAATTTCCAAAAGGTAGCCTATTTGAATTAAAGAAAAGTATCAGTACAATTAGATGGAATAACAAACTTTGGTTCAAAGCCCAATTCGGAAAATGGCTCTATGTATGCTGAAGTTGCACTCAACTGAGATTCCACCACTGTCGCGCCCGGAGGACCCGGGGCCCCTGACCATACGTCTTGTCCGAGTGGAACAGGGACAACCCTCCGGCTCCTCCGGGGCGCCTGGATGAATCATCATGAGTGTGCACGATTGTGCCGAAACCCCGGGCCCCTGACCACATGTCTGGACCGAGTGGAACAGGACTACCCCCGGCTCTTTCGGACCGGGACTAGGAAAGAGAAAGGAATTGGGACTTAAATTAGCTTAGTTGTAGGCGTAGGGCCGAGAATAGCTTTATGTATACAATGTACGACTGTTGTTAAATAAACTACCAAAAAAAAAAAAAAAAAAAAAAAAAATCGGTGTCTTGCGAACCTTCGTGGTGAACGGACACTAGAGCTGCGGTATTTTTTACTACCTAAGCTCAAAGTTATGGATTCTCCTGTCAAACTCGGTACGAGTCGGTCGTGTTGACGAGTTGTCTCTTACGCGAGTTTTTTAGCGCGATATTTCGGCGTTTTCGACGGCGATTTTCCGTTCCGGCGGTTGCAGGTGGTGCGAGGCACCACGTTTTGGACGCAGCGGACACGGCGACGGCGCAGAAGCGGCGGTTCCCCAAGGCAGCTTCCCGAGTTCCCGCTACCGTGAGGCGGCAGCAGGAAGAGGCGGCGGCAGACGCAGACGAGCGGTGGTCGCAGGAGGCGGCCCCGGAGAGTCGACTGCGGTCGGCGGACCAGTTTTCGGCCAGGCCAGGTCGGAGACAACCCCGGTGTTTGTGTGTGGCTGGCAGCAGGCAGCACAACAACAACAACAAGCGCGCGAAAACGAGCTTCCCGCGCATCCCGCTGCGGGCGGCAGCCAGTGCGGCCAGTTCGGCGGTGAGTGTGAAAGGCGAGTTTTTTGTTTGCTTTTAGTTTTTTTTTTCTCATAGTTTTTTTTTGTTAGTCATATTTTTTTTTCTCTTGCTTGGGTTTTTTTTTTTCTTTTTCGCGTAAATCTTGATTAGCTTTTGTATTAGTTTTTCTTTCGTTTTTCATTCCAACCATGGATCCGGATGAGGACCAGGTGGAAAAAATGTCCGAGTCCGAAGACTGGGACACGGACAACGAGGGTGAAGTTGATCCTCTCCCAGGAGTGCCCTCTAACCAAACCGCGTTGGAACTCTACGGAAAGGACACCAAGGTCGTTGTGAAGGGCACTGGCGGGCGCAAAGCGAAGAAACGCAAGTCTCGACTGTCTCCGAAACCATACCCAAAACCTGATCCCACTTCCCCTCCAACACAAAAACCGGATCCAGGTCTTCCACTGAATCCAAGTCCTCTGGTCCCAACAAATCCAACTCCTATTCCAACGAACCCAACTCCTCCGATTCCGCCAAATACGAATCCAATTCCACCGGCACCATCCCCTCCGATTCCGCCAAATCCGAATCCTATTCCACCGGCACCAACCCCTCCGATCCCTCCAAATCCAAATCCACCAGGTGACAAGGAAAGACGAGTTCAAGCTCGCGCTCGCCAGTACGTGGGGGGCTCGCAGACGGAGTGGGTGGTCTTCTTCCGGCCCAAACAAAAACCCCTTAACTTCGTTCGGATCACAAAAGATCTGCATAACTATTATCCTGGGCTGGTACAATGTACTAAGCTGAACAAGAGCAAGCTCAGCGTGATCGTGAACTCCGCCGAGGAAGCTAACCAGATCGTGAAAGACATTCGGTTCTGTGTCGAGTACCGTGTTTGGATTCCGGCCCACAAAGTCGAAATCGACGGCGTGGTGACCGATGACAGTCTGTCGCTTGTCGACCTCTCAAGGGCGGTGGGACGCTTCAAGAACCCTAAACTTCCAGCTGTGGAGGTACTCGAGTGCCGGCAACTGGGCAACGTCACCACCGAGGGTGGCCAGAAGAAGTTCATTCCTTCTGCCTCGTTTCGGGTGACTTTTGCAGGGTCAGCTCTGCCGGACTACATTGAGCTGTACAAGCTTCGGCTTCCAGTTCGATTGTACGTTCCGCGTGTGATGAGCTGCGAAAACTGCCAGCAGTTGGGACACACCAAGACTTACTGCAGCAACAAGAGCAAGTGCTCAAAGTGCGCAGGCCCCCACAAGGACGTGGAATGCCAAAAGCAGGCTGAAAAATGCCTGCTTTGTGGCGGGGAACCGCACAAAACTCGGCAGTGCCCAAAGTACAAGGAGCGCGAGGATAAGATGAAGCGATCCTTGAAGGAACGCTCCAAGAAGTCCTTCGCGGAAATCCTTAGTCAGGCGAACCATTCCAATCGTTTCACCCCCTTGGCAGATGATTCGGGGGACGAGGAAAACGAGGAGGAAGTCCTCTTCCGAAGAGACGAGGAAAGTGACTCTTCCGGACCAAATCCGAAGCGCAACAAGGTTTCCAAGTCCACAAAAGCCGCTGGCGGCAAGGGTAAGGAAAGTGACTCGTTGAACTTCGAGGAGGATTTTCCTTTCGGTCCGTCGGGTAAGCCCGCCCGAAGCCGACACCAAAGCCGGCACCGATTCCTCTGCCGCTGAAGCCCGTTCCCACGCTGCCAAAGATCCCCCTAAAACCGGTTCCTCAACCGAATCCGATCACCGATGCCTTCAAAGGAGTCCTTCCTTTTTCCACAATCGTGGAATGGCTGTGCTCTTTCGTGAGTGAACCGACGCGTTTAATCATAAAGCGGTTTGAGCCTCTCGCTAGACACATCGGGAAACAGCTTGCTAGCACGATGCCCCTCTTGTCGTTCATTTCCTTTGATGGGTAATACACCAAAACGAAAACGGCATCTCCTTTCTACAATGGAATTGTAGAAGTTTAACCCCCAAGTTAAACGATTTTCAACAATTCGCATTCGAACGGGACTGTGATGTGTTTGCGCTGAGCGAAACGTTTCTTATCGGAGATGAGACGCCAGCTTTCCGGGGGGTACAACATCATCACAGAGAGCAGGGTAGGACCAAATAGAGGTGGAGGCGTACTGATTGGGGTCAGGAAATGCCACACTTTTAGAAAGGTCACGCTCCCGAAGCTAGGAGGAATCGAAGCAGTCGCAGTACAGGCCAGGATCAGAGGACTGGACATTTGCATTGTGTCCGTCTATGTTCCCCCCACAGGTGTCGTTAACTCGACAAAAGTTGTGGGGTATGCTTGAGCTGTTGCAGGCACCGCGACTGGTTCTGGGTGACTTTAATCTTCACAGCACCGAGTGGGGAAGTCACAAAACAGACCCTCAAGCATATCTGATTCATGAACTGTGCGACGACTTTCAGATGACCCTCCTAAACAGGGACAAGCAAGTTACGCGGATTGCAACACCACCAACGCCAACCACGTCCGGTACGAAGGCGAGTGCCATCGACTTGTCGCTCTGTTCTAACAGTCTGGCAGTTCTTTGTGACTGGAACGTGCTTCAAGATCCTCGTGGCAGTGATCATTTGCCGATCGCTATTCTGGTTAGCCATGGCCCACAGCAATCGACAACGGTGGAGATGCCTTACGATCTGACGCGAAATATCGACTGGAAACAGTACGCGGAGGCAGTCTCCATTGGAGTTGAGTTGCGAGCTGGGTTGGCACCGCTTGAAGAATATGCGTTTCTGGCTAATTTGATCTATGACAGTGCGTTACAAGCTCAGACAAAACCCGTCCCGGGACCGTACATCCGAACGCGCCCTCCACTTCCCTGGTGGGACAAGGAGTGTACGGATCTCTCGGCGGCCAGGTCTGTAGCTTATGTGGACTTCTGCAAGTGTGGATCCCCAGCGAACTTCCAAAGGTATAGAGCTCTTGATCGCAGGTACAGTAATACTCTAAAGCGGAAGAAGCGAATGTACTGGCGGGAGTTCGTTGAAGGACTACCAGCAGATACGTCCATGAGCACTCTGTGGCGCGTTGCGAGGGCCTTGCGAAGAGGTGCCGTTCCGAACGAGAGTGTGGAAAAATCGGACAAGTGGATATTGGATTTCGCCAAGAAGGTGTGCCCGGACTCGGTGCCGACACAACCATCATTCGACGTTGTTGATGGGAGCGATTCTAATCCTCCCTTCTCGATGGTAGAGCTCTCCATAGCACTATTGACGGGCAACAACACTGCTCCTGGTCCGGACAAGATCAAGTTCAGCTTGCTGAAGAATCTTCCGGACGTCGCCAAGCAGCGTCTGTTGAAACTGTTCAACACGTTGGTGGAGCAGAACGTAATTCCACACGAATGGCGACAGGTCCGGGTGGTTGCCATTCAAAAGCCCGGTAAGCCGGCGTCCGACCACAACTCGTATCGTCCAATCAGCTTGCTGTCGTGTCTACGCAAGTTGCTGGAGAAGATGATCCTCGACCGCCTCGAACCATGGATGGAACGAGAGCACTTGCTGTCAGACACGCAGTATGGCTTCCGGAGAGGCAAGGGAACAAGCGACTGTCTAGCCTTGCTGGCCACAGGGATCGACATAGCCCGTGGTAAGAAACAGCAAATGGCTTCTGTCTTTCTAGACATCAAGGGTGCATTCGATTCAGTCTCCATCGATGTGTTGGGAGTAAAGCTGCGGCGGAGCGGTCTCAATCCGACGATGTGCAACTTCCTCATCAACCTGTTGTCAGAAAAACACATGCACTTTGTGCAAGGTGATCTGGCAATCACCCGGATAAGTTACATGGGTTTGGCACAAGGCTCACGCCTTAGCCCATCCATGTATAACTTCTACGTCAGCGACATCGATGATTGCTTGACCGGAGACTGCACCCTTATACAGTACGCAGATGACGCAGTGGTTTCAATCGCTGCCAAGAAGGAAGTCGATCTGCTAGAACCCTTGCAAGATACCCTGAACAACTTGGCCCATTGGGCAGTTGAAAAGGAATTGAATTCTCTCCGGCGAAGACGGAACTGGTCGTTTTTACAGGGAAGCATGAACCGGCACAGCTCAATCTTTCTCTCTCGGGAAAGACTATCGAGCAGTCGGACCACTTCATGTACATGGGTACCATCTTCGATCAAAAGGGAACATGGGGGAAGCACATTAACTACCTGAAGCAAAAGTGCCTGCAAAGAACTAATTTTCTGCGCAGTGTCTCTGGCAACCGGTGGGGTGCTCATCCTTCTGACCTGCTTCGACTGTACAAGACAACGATACTCTCGGTGCTGGAATATGGCAGTTTCTGCTTCCAGTCAGCTGCGAAATCACGCTTGTTGGTTCTCCAGCGGATACAGTACCGAAGTCTTCGCATTGTCTTGGGATGCATGCACTCAACTCACAACATGACCCTCGAGGTCTTGGCGGGAGTATTGCCTCTGCGAACTCGTTACTACGAATTGTCTTACCGGTTCCTGATCCGGTGTGATTACAGGAATAAACTGGTAATTGACAACTTTGAAACGTTGCTGAACCTTCACGTTGAGTCTCGGCGCATGCTTCTATATTATGACTTTATGTCATCGTGGAGTGGAGCCCGAGCACAACGGTACAGCGCACGCCTCCGTTAACCAGCAGCACCCTGATTGGCTTCGACACGTCCATGAAAGCCGATACTCGCGGTATCCCAAACCATCTTCTGCGGGGAGTAGTACCGTCGATCTTCGCATCAAAGTACAACCATGTTCCTCCAAACAACAGATTCTTCACCGATGGCTCCAAGCTCGACGGCTGTACGGGCTTCGGTGTTTATCATGAATCTTATCAGCTGTTCTTTAAGCTGAAGGACCTGAGTTCGGTTTACGTCGCAGAGTTAGCCGCGGTTTACTGCGCACTGCGAATCATCGAGACCATGCCACCTGACCACTACTTCATCTTCACCGATAGCTTTAGCTCTGTTGAGGCTATCCGGTCTCTGAAGCCGACCAGGGAGTCTGCGTTTTTCCTCACGGAAATACGCAAGACTTTAAACAACCTGGCGGCTCAGTCCTTCAGCATCACGGTGGTGTGGGTCCGCGCTCATTGCTCGATTCCGGGTAATGAGAAAGCGGACTTGCTCGCCAAGAAGGGTGCTGAGAGTGGAGACATTTTTGAAAGGCCAATTAGCCTACAAGAATGCTACGGTTTGCCGAGGCAGCGTGCGCTCCTGGATTGGCAAAAACAATGGGACGACGACACCAAGGGACGTTGGATGTATTCCATACGACCTAAGGTGCAAAGAAAAGCCTGGTTCAAGGGAATGGACTTGACGCGTGGATTCATCAGAACGATGTCCCGCCTTATGTCGAACCATTACTCGTCCAAGGCTCATCTTTACCGTATCAACATGAGTGATACGAACTTATGCGACTGTGGGCAGGGTTATCAGGACATCGACCATCTCGTATGGGCGTGTCCAGATCACCAGGCTCACAGAATTAAGTTGAAAGATACCCTCAGGGCCCGAGGAAGACCACCAGAAATCCCGATGCGAGACGCGCTATCTCAACTAGACCTTGATGTTCTCTATCCTATCTATCAGTTCCTCTCAGATTCCAAAATATCTATTTAGTTTTCTTCCAGTTAGTTTTCCTTCAGTTAGTTTTCCTTCAGTTAGTTTTCCTTCAGTTAGAATAACTCGCCTTCACACAAAGCCGTCGTTTCTGGTTTGCACCGGATGCAAAGCAAGATCGCCCCAGCAGCTGGACACCGAGTTGCGGCTGAGGACAAAAAGCAAAGGCCAGCAGAGCCAACCAAGACCCCTACACAATCCCCCTTCCCATCCCATGCCTTGTCTTTAACATCAATCCCTTCCCTACTAACCCCGAGTAGGCCGCGGGTAATCGGCTCCCCTCCCACTAACATTTACACACAAGATCCTCTGTAATTATTAAGTTTTTTGTAATTACAAAAGCCTACTCGGTCCTAACCAGGTCCCAGTACCGAAAAGGACCTAATAAAAATAATTTTATGAAAAAAAAAAAAAAAAGCTCAGAGTTATTTCAAAACAAAATTCACAGTCTTTTTAAAGACTACCTGAGTTATTTTCCAAAATTCTAAACAGTCTTTTCAAGACTAACCCCACCTGAAATTTTGTTGTATTTTACAAACAAAGCCATCTTTTTAAGAGAACTTTGCTTGCAACATGCGTCAAAACAAAGGTAAACGCAAATCTTCTGAAGATTTGGTCGTTACGTCGGTGAAGCGTTTGAACGCTAAACCGGCTAACGGAAACAGAAAAAGAAAACAGCCTCTTCTGAGGTCTGATTCTGATTCTGAATGTGAGGTCAATCCTCCAATTCCATTGACAAACAGTTTCGGTGTTTTATCCGAAACTGAAGACAAGGAACCTTCTCCTCGTACTGAGCCTTCTGCCGTCGAGAAACGAGTAAAGGCTCCGCCAATTGTAGTGACTTCCGTCTCCGATTTGGCCAGCTTTCGAACGCAACTGAAAAATTGCAAGGAAACTTGCAATTTGAAAGTTTCGTTCCAGCTTGGTCGAAGAGGAGAATGTCGCTTGTTGACGGAATCTTTACAAGATCACCAAACTTTTGTTGGTTATTTGAAAAACCACTGTTGTATCCGAGGGTGGCGGAGGCAAGGCGGGACGGATAGTAGCAGTAATGAACGAGAAACTAATTACTAACACGTTTATTAAACTAGTTATAAGAATAGAGAGTAAATTTCACGTTGTTGCTCTGCTTGTGGTTGTTGCGAGAATGACGTTTGTCAGCGCGGCAACTCGGTCGCGGAGCGCACCGTCAAGGTGGTGTCAAACGGGTGGTGACACTCTCGGCGCGCAGTGTTGCCAAGGTATGACAACTCTCCCCCTCGTCGATATGACTTCCGGTATCGTTCGATGGCAAGAATATGAAGTAGTAGAAGTAACCGTACGCATCCGGTCGTTTTGCTCCGTAAGCAGCAGCAGCAGTAATCAAGCAATCTCGAATGTGCCGGACACGTCCGGCGGCAATTGCTCCCCGAGCAGTAGTAGTAGTTTTGTAGTAGTAGTTGTTATTGCTGGGCACGTCCAGCGTAGCTTCGCTCCGTGAGCGGTTGGACTTGGCGCAAATGCCAATCCGCAAGTTGGTCTTGTAGGCCGCACGCAAGAGTCTTCTTAGAAGTCGGTACCCTTACCGACCGCAGCATTGAGCATGCGATTGAGATCGCAACGCATCTGCAGCAACCATTCGCGCCCCAGCAGTGGGTGCTTCGCTGATTCGACGACGTACAAGGGCAATGTGAACATATCACCATCCGAATCTACATCGACCATCGACCTCCCCAGCACGTTGATGGTTGCACCGCAGTAACTTACCAGGTGGTCAGTGGTTGGGACGAGCTTCAGGTGTGGGAAGTGGCACTGCTGGTCCGAAGCACTGATAACAGAAATGGGCGAACCGGTGTCTACTTCGAAAACCAGCTGCTTCTCATTGACCCGCAGCTGCAGCAGGAACTTGGCCGCCGAGTCTCGCTCCTCCTCGACGTGAAAAATCTCCTGTACGTAGATGGGTTCTTCGCTTGCAAACACCTCGTCGATGTTGTGCGTGTCCTTGTTCTGCTTCGTCGCTCTCTCCTTCTTCCGGCACACCCTCTCCAGGTGTCCCTTGGTCTTGCAGTAGTTGCAAACTGTAGCATAGTACTTGCACTCGTTTGCCAGGTGATCATCATCACCGCATCGGTAACACAGCTTCGCATCGCTCGCAGACTGCCTGTTGGGTTCATTCACCGTCTGCTTCGCCGTCCTCTTCTTTGCAGCCAGATGCTCAACGTGGTGCAGTTCCGAGCTCGTCCCGGAACCTTGCATTTCGTTTGTTCCCCGGTGGGACATTTCCATACCGAAAGCGGTGTCCTTCGCCTTCGCCAGCGTCAGGTCTCGAATTTCCAGCAGCCGGGATTGAACGACGCGGTTCTGGATTCCGAAAACGAACTGGTTCCGGATAGCGTTATCGAGATGGTTGCCGAAATTGCACGTCAGGGCCAGGTTCTCAAGATCCGTGACGTAATCCTGCAGCGACTCGTTCTCCTGCTGCATCCGGCTTTTGAACTTGAAGTTCTCCAAAATTTCGAGCGGCGCCGGGCTGTAGTGTGCCTGCAGCAGCGTAACAATCTGATCGTATGTTTGATCCTCCGGTGCAACGGCGTTTAGCTTGTTGCACAGCACGTCGTAAGTGGCTCCTCCCATGAAGTGCAGTAGAAAGTCCCGCTTGTCCGCCTCCGCAACCTTGAAGATCCGGAACGACACTTCCAGCCGTTTGACCCAACGATCGAATTTCGTTGCGGCCGGGTTGAAAGGTTCGAACGCGAACGTGCGTGGCGCAGCAGGCGCCGCATTTTCCTCCTCCAGCACCATTGTACTTTCAGGTTCCGCAAAAAAGTCCGTATTTTTTCTTGCGAATCCACTACCTCGTCGCCAACTGTTGTATCCGAGGGTGGCGGAGGCAAGGCGGGACGGATAGTAGCAGTAATGAACGAGAAACTAATTACTAACACGTTTATTAAACTAGTTATAAGAATAGAGAGTAAATTTCACGTTGTTGCTCTGCTTGTGGTTGTTGCGAGAATGACGTTTGTCAGCGCGGCAACTCGGTCGCGGAGCGCACCGTCAAGGTGGTGTCAAACGGGTGGTGACACTCTCGGCGCGCAGTGTTGCCAAGGTATGACAACCACAAACACAATTTCTACACGTATGAGACCAAGAATGCTCGGCCATTCAAGGCGGTCCTGAAAGGTCTCTCCAACGACTTGTCGGTGGATGAGATCAAAAACGAACTTAAGGTGTTGCTTGGCTTTGCCCCATCCCAAGTAATACCGATGAAGAAAAAATCAAACGGGAATATTTCTCGCTTTGGTTTGACTTCACAATTTTATCTGATTCATTTCAACAGAAATGAAATCAACAATTTGAAACTTTTGGACAAAGTACAGTTTTTGTTCCATGTACGGGTAAAGTGGGAGCATTTTAAGAAACATGGCGGTAATGGCCAGAATCTGACCCAGTGCCGGCGTTGCCAGGCATTCGGTCACGGTACTGATCATTGCGCCATGCTTCCAAAATGCATGGTTTGCGGGGATTCTTCTCACGACAAGGACAATTGTCCCGTGAAAGAAGTCCCCCAATTTAAATGTGCAAATTGTGGTGGAAATCACAAATCAAATTTCTGGGATTGCCCCATCAGAAAAAAAGGTTTTGGATTCTCGTGCTAAGCATCAGCCGAAATCCAAACCGAAATTTTCTCAAAGTCAGGTTGTACCTGCATCTTTAAATCAAACGTTCGTGCTGTCTCACTCGAACAATTCTAGAAATACCCCTACCGTGGAAAAGTTAGGTAACAACAATGGCATTTCTTATGCTAACGTCGTTTCGGGTTCATCCACGAATTTTAAATCCTCTACCAATCTTTCTGAAATTGGGCAGGTACCTCAAATCTCATTTGAAAATTTTTCTGCTGGCAACGCTTTGGGATCTTCTGATCTCGGCGATGTTACGTTTGAAAAAAATGACTTTTTTGCAAAACTCACTGTTTGGTTTGATTCAAACAATGAGTAATGCTACATCCATGATGGAAGCAATCCAGATTGGATTAAAATTTGCGAATGATGTTGTTCTTACCCTGAAGTTTAATCATGGATCTAAGTAATTCCATCAATATTATGAATTTTAATGCTCGCTCTTTAAAAGCGAAAGAAAATGAATTTTTCAACTTTTACGAGTTCATAACGTGCATGTTGCTGTTATAACCGAAACATTTTTAAAACTGGCACTTATTTGAAAAGTGATCCAGATTATAAAGTTATAACTAATAACCGAATGAATCGAAATGGCGGTGGAGTTGCAATAGTTATCCACCGTAGTATGACTTATAGCACGTTACGTGACTTTAAGTTAAAAGTTATTGAAAGTTTGGGCATTGAACTTGAAACTTCTTTTGGGAAAATTATGATTGCAGCTGCATATTTGCCATTCCAATGCACTGGGGAAAATAAAAATTATTTCAAAGGGGATTTGAATAAACTTACTCGGCATAGATCTCGATTTTTGATCATCGGTGATTTTGAGCATGAGCATGAGCATGAGCATGGTTGACTGCCAATGAGCTGCTACTCCGTTATTGACGGATCAGCTGAAGTTACACAATGAACCAACAGATGATTAGTGGGAGCTAATCATCCTCACTGTATAACCCCTGAAGATCTCTGCTTCAAGTCAATACCGGCGCCCCCCCAAGGAGATGCAGTTCAACAAAGGTAGGAATGTTAGTCCGATAGTTGAAGTTGCAGACTCATCAGACACAGAGTTTGTCGCTCTATACCTGTTGACACCGCATGAGACCGTTGAATCCACAGCATCTCCTTCAAGCATCACGGGAAGTGGGGAATTGTGTTAGTAGGGGAAGGAAAGGGAAGGTCAGGATTCATCTTGGTAGATGATATGACCAGAAAGTGAAACATAATCGTTGCCTTCCGAGCTACGACACTATAAGAAGGACTTTTCACATCTTACCGCCGGCGTGCCATCCGAGCAACGATGCTATGGGAAGGACTTTCAAAATTAAATGTTATTGTATTTATCGATTTATTCGGCGACGTGCAATTTTAAATAGATCAGGGAAACATAATCGCTGCCTTCCGAGCTACGACGCTATGAGAAGGACTTATCAATTCCTCAATCGCGATTTTTCACTTCTACCGCCGGCGTGCCATCCGAGCAACGATGCTATGGGAAGGACTTTCAAAATTAAATGTTATTGTATTTATCGATTTATTCGGCGACGTGCAATTTTAAATAGATCAGGGAAACATAATCGTTGCCTTCCGAGCTACGACGCTATGAGAAGGACTTATCAATTCCTCAATCGCGATTTTTCACTTCTACCGCCGTCGTGCCATCCGAGCAACGGTGCTATGGGAAGGGCTTCCAAAACTAAATGAAAGTGAATATACACACGACGACGTGAATCCCTTTTTCAATGAAATCCAGAAATCTCCACCACTTTCTCGCGGATTCTCGCGCGCGACGTCACACACCGATCCCCCCGACGAACACCACACGACTAATGCCCAACTTCCAAGGCCTCGACGCGAACTTCTTTTCAATGGTTCCAGAATCTTCCACCACTTTCTCGCGGATTCTCGCGCGCGACGTCACACACCGATCCCCCCGACGAACACCACACGACTAATGGCCCAACTTCCAAGGCCTTGACGCGAACTTCTTTTCAATGATTCCAGAATCTTCCACCACTTTCTCGCGGATTCTCGCGCGCGACGTCATACTCCAATCCCCCCGACGAACACCACACGACTGATGGCCCAACTTCCAAGGCCTTGACGCGAACTTCTTTTCAATGATTCCAGAATCTTCCACCACTTTCTCGCGGATTCTCGCGCGCGACGTCATACACCGATCCCCCCGACGAACACCACACGACTGATGGCCCAACTTCCAAGGCCTCGACGCGAACTTCTTTTCAATGATTCCAGAATCTTCCACCACTTTCTCGCGGATTCTCGCGCGCGACGTCATACACCGATCCCCCCGACGAACACCACACGACTGATGGCCCAACTTCCAAGGCCTCGACGCGAACTTCTTTTCAATGATTCCAGAATCTTCCACCACTTTCTCGCGGATTCTGATTTTTGATCATCGGTGATTTTAATGCCAAACACCAATCTTGGAATAATTCAAAAGTAAATTCCAATGGTAAAATTCTGTTCAGAGATTGCACTTCTGGTCTTTATTCGGTTTTATACCCGAATGGGCCAACTTGCTTTTCTTCTGTTAGAAATCCATCAACAATTGATTTGGTTTTGACAAATCAAAGTCAGTATTGTGGTCCTTTAGTGACTCATGCTGATTTTGATTCTGATCACCTTCCAGTAACTTTTTCACTTTCTCATGAAGCAGTTACCAGACCCAATAGTTCTGTGTTTAATTACCACAAAGCTAATTGGGACAGGTATCAGCATCATATTGAGAATAATTTAAATCATGATTTTGTTTTAGAAACCAAAGCTGATATTGATTCAGCCTTGGAATCTTTAACTAATGCAATTTTGGATGCTAGGAATATTGCTATTCCTAAAGTCCAAGTCAAATTTGATTCTCCCATTATTGATGACGATCTTCAGTTTTTGATTCGTCTGAAAAATGTTCGCCGAAGACAGTATCAACGTTCTCGTGATCCTGCACTGAAGCGAATTCAAAAAGATTTGCAAAAGGTTATTGACCACAGATTCACTCTCCTGCGAAATGAAAAGTTCGCAAGAGATGTCGAACAAATTAAACCTTATTCCAAACCTTTTTGGAAACTTTCAAAGTTCTTAAGAAACCTCAAAAACCCATTCCTTCTTTAAAAGATGGTGATAATATTCTATTAACTAATGGGGAAAAAGCTCAAAAACTTGCTCAGCAGTTTGAGAGTGCTCATAATTTCAACTTGAATGTTTTGAGTCCTATTGAAAATCAAATTTCAATAGAATTTCAGAATATTGTTGAACAAGAATTTTCATCAGATGAAGTTTTTAATACGGATCTGAATGAAATAAAATCTATTATCAAAAATTTAAAAATATGAAAGCCCCTGGTGAGGATGGCATTTTTACATTTTAATTAAAAATTACCAGAAGCAACTTTAAGTTGCTTGGTCAAAATTTTCAACAAATGTTTTGATTTGGCATATTTTCCCAGTAGTTGGAAAAATGCCAAAGTAATTCCGATTTTGAAACCGGATAAAAATCCTGCTGAAGCCTCAAGCTATCGGCCCATTAGTTTGCTTTCATCTATTAGTAAATTATTCGAAAGAATAATTCTTAATAGAATGATGACGCACATTAATGAAAATTCAATTTTCGCTGATGAGCAGTTTGGATTTCGCCTTGGGCATTCAACTACTCATCAGTTGTTGAGAGTTTCAAATTTAATTCGAAGCAACAAATCTGAGGGCTATTCTACTGGCGCTGCTCTTCTTGATATAGAAAAAGCATTTGACAGTGTTTGGCATAAAGGATTGATTGCGAAATTGAAAAGGTTTAATTTTCCGATTTATATCGTGAAAATTATTCAAAATTATTTGACGGATCGTACTCTGCAGGTATGTTATCAGAATAGCAAATCTGATCAACTACCTGTACGTGCTGGCGTCCCTCAAGGAAGCATTTTGGGTCCAATTTTATACAATATTTTTACTTCTGACTTGCCTGATTTGCCTCCAGGATGTCAGAAATCACTTTTTGCTGATGATACAAGCATCTCCGCCAAAGGTAGAAGAGCAGTTCTCTAGGATTTCGGTCATTCGTTTTTTTTTTTGTATTTTTTAATCCGACTGAAACTTTTTTGGTGCCTTCGGTATGCCCAAAGAAGCCATTTTGCATCATTAGTTTGTCCATATAATTTTCCATACAAATTTGGCAGCTGTCCATACAAAAATGATGTATGAAAATTCAAAAATCTGTATCTTTTGAAGGAATTTTTTGATCGATTTGGTGTCTTCGGCAAAGTTGTAGGTATGGATACGGACTACACTAGAAAAAAATAATACACGGTAAAAAAAATTTGGTGATTTTTTTATTTAACTTTTTGTCACTAAAACTTGATTTACATAAAAACACTATTTTTAATTTTTTTTATTTTTTGATATGTTTTAGAGGACATAAAATGCCAACTTTTCAGAAATTTCCAGGTTGTGCAAAAAATCATTGACCGAGTTATGAATTTTTTAATCAATACTGATTTTTTCAAAAAATCGAAATTTTGGTCGTAAAAATTTTTCAACTTCATTTTTCGATGTAAAATCAAATTTGCAATAAAAAAAGTACTTTAGTGAAATTTTGATAAAGTGCACCGTTTTCAAGTTATAGCCATATTTAAGTGACTTTTTTGAAAATAGTCGCAGTTTTTCATTTTTTAAAATTAGTGCACATGTTTGCCCAGTTTTGAAAAAAATATTTTTGAAAAGCTGAGAAAATTCTCTTTATTTTGCTTATTCGGACTTTGTTGATACGACCTTTAGTTGCTGAGATATTGCAATGCAAAGGTTTAAAAACAGGAAAATTGATGATTTCTAAGTCTCACCCAAACAACCCACCATTTTCTATCGTCAATATCTTAGCAACTAATGGTCCGATTTTCAATGTTAATATATGAAACATTTGTGAAATTTTCCGATCTTTTCGAAAAAAATATTTTCAAAATTTTCAAATCAAGACTAACATTTCAAAAAGGCCAAACATTCAATATTACGCCCTTCGTGTCATCACAAGAAGATTACAAAAAAGCTTGGATATTTTCAACTCTTAAAAAAAAAAAAAATTACTCCAAATGCTGCAAAAACTCAACTTATTATTTTCCCTCACAAACCAAGGGCTGATTTTCTTAAACCAAAAAGTCATCACATTATAAAGATGAATGAGGTAAATTTAAAGTGGGAGGATCAAGTGAAATATCTTGGACTTGCTTTTGACAAAAACCTTACTTACAAGGATCACATTGAAAGTATCCAGGTTAAATGTAACAAATATATTAAATGTTTGTATCCACTTATAAACAGGAATTCTAGACTTTGTCTCAAGAATAAACTGTTAATTTATAAACAAATTTTCAGACCTGCCATGCTTTATGCTGTGCCGATCTGGACAAGCTGTTGCTTAACCAGGAAGAAAAACTTCAGAGGATTCAGAACAAAATTCTGAAAATGATTCTGAAACTTCCTCCCTGGTTCAGCACCAGTGAACTTCATCAATTAGCCGAAGTTGACACTTTGGATGTTATGTCCAATAAGATAATTGATGCATTTCGACAAAAATCATTGCAGTCTTCAGCTGCATTGATCCGCTCTTTATATAGTTTATAAGTTAGTTTTAAGGTATCCCTTTTCCCTTTTGTACATGTAGGACCTCCTACATTTGAAATCACTGAATAGCGAAAGCTACAATATTTCATGAATAAATGAAAGTTGCTAGTATTTAAAATTGAGGTGAAAAGTCATCGTTTGTGATTGGACACTCAATAATATTTTAACTGAATGAATGTACATGGAAAAGAAATTTGAATAAATATAAATAAAAAAAAAAAACCTGAAAAAAAAAATTACATTTTATTTAATTAGGGGAATTTAGTTACATTTAGTCAAAATAAGTAAAATTTAGTTAGATTAAATAAAATTTAATTAAGTTTTGTAAAATTTTGCTCTATTTATTTCAATTTAGTTAAACTTAGTTAAATTAGGTAAAATTAAGTAATATTTTTAGTTCAATTTAGTTAAATACAGTTGAATTTAGTTAGATTAAGTAAAATTTAATTTATTTTCGTAAAACTTAGCACAATTTATTTCAATTTAATTAACTTTGACTAAATTAATTTATATTATGTTAAAATTAGTAAAATTGAGTTCAATTTTGTTAATTTGAATTACATTTAGATACATTTAGTCAAACTTAGTTAAAATTGATTTAAATTTAGTAAAATTTAATTGAATTAAGTTAAAATAATAAAATTTAGTTAGATTTAGTTAAAATTTAACTAAATTTAGTAAAATTTCGTTTAAATTATTTAAATTTAGCTAAATTTGGCTTAATTAAGTTATATTAAGTTAAAACTAGTTAAATTCAGTTATATTTAGGTCAATTTAGTAAAAATAAGTAAAATTTATTTAAGTTCATTACAATTTCGGTTGATTTGCTTCAAATTGGATAAATTTAGTTCGATTTAGCTTGATTTCTTTGAATGTACTCAAATTTAGTCTTATTCTCTTTAATGTCGCTTAATTTCAATAAAATCAGTTTAAAAAAGTTGAATTAATTTAAATTATGTCGAATTAAGTTAAATTTAGTAAAAATAGGTTAAATTAAGTAAAATTAAGTAAAATTTTATTGAATTTAGTTAAATTAAGTTAAATTAAGCAAAATAATGTTTAATTTGCATAAATGTGGTTAAATTTAGTTAAATTCAACTAAGTTGAGTTAAGTTTGGCTGAATTTAGTAAAAAAAATCTAAATTAAGTTAAATTTATGTAAAATTTGTTGAATGTGTTAAGATTTTGTTAAAATGAATATAATTAAGTTAAATATGGCTGAATTTATTGAAATAACTTAAATTTGGCTAAATTTAGTTAAATTAAGTTAAATTTGGTAAATTTGGAAATCTAAATTTAGTGAAGTTTAGTAAATCTATGTTTAATTTTATTGAATTTAGTTAAGTTTCATATTTTTTAAATAATCTTTGACAAATTTATTTAAATGAAGATAAATTTATTCAAGTTGATTTGAATTTAGCTAAATTGATTAAAATTTAGTTGAATTAATTTTAATTTGGTAAAAGAATTGAAATGTAGTGAAATTAATAAACAATACGTAAAATTTAGTTCAATTTAAGTCATTTTAGTTAATTATTTGTTATTTGATTTTTGTTTAATTCAATTTAATTCTTTTATATGTAGTTATATTTAGAAGAATTAAAGTAAATTTAGAGTAATCTTGTTCAATTCAGTTAAATTTAGTTAAATGTAGTAAAAATAGTATAAATTTAGTCAAATTTATCTAAATTGAGTTAACTTAACGTAATTTAGTGATATCAGTTAAATTTAATTTAAATTCAGCTAAATATAATTAATTTTTGATAAATTTATTTAAATGAAGATAAATTTAGTTAAATTGATTTGAATTTAGTTAAATTGATTTAATTTAGCAAAATTTAACTAAATTTAACTTAAATTAACAAATTTTTACTGCAATCAACTAAATTTATTCATATCACTAAATTACGTTAAGTTAACTCAATTTAACTTAATTTAACTAATTTTTACCACATTCAACTAAATTTAACTGAATTGAACAAAGTTACACTAAGTTTACTTTTATTTGACTAAATATAACTACATTGAACTGAATTGAACTGAAATTAACAAAATTTACTGAAAATTTACTAAATTTACTTAATATTAACAAAATTTTACTTATTTTTAATGAATTTTACTATATTTTGAATTATTTTGCAAAATAAAATCAATTCAACTAAATTTTAATCAATTTAACATAATTCAAATCAACTTAACTAAAATCTTCATAAAAATATATTTACCTAAAATTAACTAAATTTAGCTAAAATTAAACTAAATTTTACTGATATCACTAAATTACGTTAAGTTAATTCAATTTAGCAAAATTTAACTAAATTTTACTACATTTAACTAAATTTAACTGAATTGAACTCGAATTAACTAAATTTACATAAGCTGGTTTGAATTAAGTTGAATTGATTCAAATTTAGTTGAATTGATTTTAATTAAGTAAAATAATTAAAATTAAGTTAAATTCATTAACCATTAGCAAAATATAGTTCAATTTAAGTAAATTTAGTGTAATTTTGTTCAATTCAGTTGAATTTAGTTGAATGTAGTAAAAATTAGTTAAATTCAGTTAAATTTAGCTAAGTTGAGTTAACTTAACGTAATTTAGTGATATGAGTAAAATTAAGTTTGAATTTAGCTAAATTAAGTTAAGTTGATATGAATTTAGTTAGTTTACTTAACGTAATTAAGTTAATTCAACTTAATTTGAATCAATTTAACTTAATTCAAACCAACTTAAATAAATTTAGTTAATTTAGTGTAATTTTGTTAAATTCAGTTAAATTTAGTTAAATGTAGTAAAAATTAGTTAAATTTAGTTAGATTATGGTAAATTGAGTTAAATGAATTTAAGAGTGGCTAAATTAAGTAACATTGAACTTTAAATTAAATATTATTTAGTGAAATTCAATTGAACTTATTTAGCTTTATTTACATTTTTATGTATTTTGTTAAATTTATTTAAATAATGTTAAATATAGTTTAAGTTAGTTGATTTTAGTTCTATTTAGCTAAATTTAGTTTATTTTAGCAAAATGTATTTAAATTAAATTGAAGTTTTGAATGAATTGAAAACAACTTAAATTTCAATAAATTTGGTTAAAAATTTGGATAAAATTAGTCAAATTTGATTAAATTTGGCTAAATTCAATTGAATTGAACAATTTTAGTTAAAAAAGTGTTAAATTTAATAATATTCAGTTACATTTATTTAAACGTGGTGAAATTTAGCTACACTTAGTTCAAATTGGTTATTTTACGTTAAATTTAATTAAATTAAGTTAAATCAGTTCGCTGATAGACTTCAAGCGAGATAGAAGTGTTTTCACCAGTCGCTAACGCATATTGAGCACTCTGTGAACACAAAAGCCATTGTTTTACTGGCATTGTTTGCCAGGGATTTTTTTTTCCATTTGTGGAATTTTTCGGGGCGTAGCTCCCAAAATGGAACCGAAACGGGAATTCACCATCAAGCTCCGGTTTGGGGCTGAGGCCCGGAATCCGAACAACGCGGAGATCTTCAAGTTCTTCAACAAGCAAGGATGGACCAGCGAGGACTTGAGCGCAATGTACCGCGACGACCACAGCGTGTTCGTGCGGTTCAAAACGGAACCGATGATGCGCGGTGCCCTGACCAAACTGGGGCCGAAGGTCAAGTTCGACTACGACAACGGAACCTCCCTGGAAGTGCAAGTACAGGCGGCCGCAGGTACGTTCAAGTACGTCCGGATTTTCGGACTCCCCCCGGAAGTGGACGATCGGCACATCGTTACGACGATGTCCAAGTACGGTGCCATCCAGCAGTTGGTGCGGGAACGGTATTCGGTGGAAACTGGTTTCCCGATCTGGAACGGGGTCAGGGGCCTCCACATCGAGCTGGTGTCGGAGATCCCTGCGCAGCTGACAATCCAGCACTGCAAGGCAAGGATCTACTACGACGGATTGCAGAACAAATGCTTCGGGTGTGGGGCACTTGATCACCTGAAGGCGACCTGCCCGAAACGGAACAGTGTCAACAAGCGGCTGGCCGCGGCGGCGACACCAGCTGGCGGATCCTTTGCTAGCATCGTTGCAAACGGAACACCTGTGGAACCGGTTGGCGCATCGCCCGCATCTGGAATGGTGGTACTTAACCCCAAACCCCCAGCACCCATCAGCAAACCTAACCTCGAAGACCACGTGGAGCCTGTTGCTCCAGAGTTTACGGCTCCTGCAGAGCAGCTTGCACCGCCGCAGGGTGGAGAGGACGAGGTCGCGGAGGAGAGCGGCGATCAGTCCATGGACGAAGACGACGACAACCAGCAAAACGAAGGAGAGGTTTCGCCAAACGGCGCAGCTTCGATGGAGACGGACGCCGCCTGGACTGAGGCGAAGGGTAAAGGCAAGAAGGGAAAGGGGAAGCGTGGTCGTCCACGAAAGCCCATCGAGTCGGACGCATCCGAGTCAGATGCGATAGGAGGAAAGCAGTTCATCGTGCCAGCCCAAGGTGCCGACCTGCTGGCGGCGTTGGCGCTGCCGAAGCCGACGGGACCACGAACGAGATCGGCTTCCGAGCAACGATAACCACACGACAACAAGTAAAACATTTCAACTCTCACAACCACTTTTTCCGGACATGACCCTTGCCCACCAGTAACTTGACTCTCTTCGGACACTGATACTAACACAAACGATAAGCCAATACTAACCCATACTAACTCAACTAACATTTACTAATACTGATAATACTAACCCAAGCCACACTAACATAATGAACTATCTGTATTCTATTGCCACCATAAATTTAAACAGCACCAACACGACGGTTAATAAGGGATTATTGAAGGATTTTGTATATAACCACGACATTGATATAATTTTTTTGCAAGAAGTTAGTTATGAGGATTTCTCTTTTATTTTTACACATAATGCTTTAGTTAATATTAGTTTAGATCGTAAGGGAACAGCAATACTTATAAGGAAAACTTTTGATTACTCTGATTGTATATATGATCCATCTGGTAGAGTTATCTCAGTAATTGTAAATAATGTAAATTTTGTGAATATTTATGCGCACTCTGGAAGTAATATGAAGAAGGAACGGGATAATTTATTTACTGAAGCTTTGACTGTACATTTAAACAAACCTAATTCTGCATCAACGTTGATTGGGGGAGATTTTAATTGTATTTTGGACGCGGCCGACACTAAAGGGCCCTACAAGAATTTTTCTTGTGGATTAAAAGTTTGATTGATCTATTTGCTTATAAAGATATTGCTAAACTTAGAAAAGAAAACCAATTCACCTTTTATCGAGGTGATTCCGCCTCCAGACTAGATAGGTTTTATGCGCCTTCTAGTTTGGTGGAAAATGTTGTAGCTTGCTCTACGTTGCCCCTCGCTTTCTCGGATCACCACTCTGTAGTAATTAAAATAAAATATTTAAATGGGAACTTATTGACAAAAGGGCGTGGCTATTGGAAAATCAATCCCTCTTTACTTTCAATGAATAATATAACTGACAAATTTAAACAAGAGTACGAAAATCTGAAGCAAAGGAATGTATATAATTATAATTTTAATAGGTGGTGGAATCAACATTTAAAAAATAAAGTTAAACAATTTTATAAAAATGAAAGTTACAATTTAAATCTTACGGTCAGGAATTCTAAGTCAGCTTTGTTGAGCTCTCTAAACAATTTATCGAAGCGATTGGTTGAAGGGGAAGATGTGGCAGATGAAATGAGTATTGTTAAATCTAAACTAATGAATTTAGAACAAAATCGGTTGAAAAATCTTGGGAAAAAATGCCGTCGAGCACAATCGCAGAGGGGGAAAAAATGACAGTTTATCAGCTTTCAAATTCGATACATCGTGGGAGTTCTTTCGGTCTTCGTTTGAAAGACATTTCAAACGGAAATATTGTTACTGAAAGTACCAAAATTGGCCCCATGGTGCACAGTTACTTTTCGGAACAGTACAATAACGTTTCAGATCTTGTTGACCAAGACGAAGCAGACGTTATTTTACAAAATGTTACAAAGAATTTAACGATTGAGGAAAAACAAAGTTTAGAAGAGTACATAAGTGTTGAAGAAATCGCTGCAACTCTAAAATTATGCAACCGTAAAAAGTCGCCGGGCCCGGACGGGCTGACTTATGAATTTTATCTAACTCACTTTGAAATTTTAAAATTTGATATTTGTAAACTTTTTAATGCATATCTTAGTGGAGAATTAATTCCTCCAAAAGAATTCTCAGAAGGAATAATCACTTTGATACCTAAAAAAGGTGATACAAATCTTCTACAGAATCAAAGACCAATCAGCTTATTAAACACAGATTATAAACTTTTTACAAAAATTATTGCAAATAGGATACAGTCAAACATTGGAAATTTAATAGATATAGGGCAAAGTGCATGTATAGCAGGGCGTTCATGCACAGATAATCTTAATGATGTTCGACGTATTTTAACTAAATCGATTGAAAGTAAGAGCTTCAACGGTTTTTTGCTTAGTTTGGATCTCGAAAAAGCTTTTGATAAAGTTAGTCATAATTTTCTATGGATTGTTTTAAAAAGGTTTGGATTTTCAGATAAGTTGATTAGTTGCTTGAAGTGTTTATATGGAAAAGCTTCTTCTAAAATATTGTTTAATGGTTTTCTTACGGAGGAGATTAGAATTAGGTGTTCAGTCCGTCAAGGCTGCCCTTTGAGTATGATTTTATTTGTTTTATATATAGAACCTCTTATTAGGAATATTGATCAGGCCATACTCGGGGTTCTAACGTTTAATAAATTCCTCAGAGTCATTGCCTTCGCTGATGATTTAAATGTGTTTCTTAGAAACAATGAAGAGTTTGATATTGTCCTCAATATTATTGACTCTTTCTCTCAATGTTCAAAAATAAAGTTAAACAAAGATAAATCATGTTTTTGGAGGATAAATAAATGTACAGGAGGTCCCTTTATGGTTAAGGAAACAGAAAATTTAAATTTGCTCGGGGTGACCTTTAAGAGCAATTGGAGCAATACTATTGATTATAACTACGAAAAATTAATAAATGGGATAAAATATAGGATCAACTTAAATAATTTTCGAACAATGGATTTAATTCAAAAAGTTTGGTAATTAAACACATTTATTCTTTCTAAGTTGTAGTATCTCTCACAAGTTTTACCACCAAAAAATAAGCACATTGCTTCAATTAGGAAAATATCGGGAATGTTTATTTGGAAAGGTTGTATTTTTAGAGTTGACAAAAGGCAGCTATATTTAGATATGGATCGCGGTGGATTGGGATTCATTGATCCAGAAGCCAAGTGCAAAGCATTATTTATAAAAAATATTTTAAAAGAAACAGATGACAACTCTCAAGATGAAAAATACTTATTAAATTTTAATCATTTACAAAGATTGACAAGAAATGGCAGGGAATGGGTAGAAGAATCAAATAGGCTAATCAACGACAATATTCAAATAAAATGTACTAAACAACTTTACCGTACTTTCATTGATCAATACAAATTTACCCCACGTATTGAAAGAGAGTTTCCTTTAATTAACTGGAACATACTTTGGAATTTAATGAATAAACCATATCTTTTATCACATGATAAATCTAAACTTTATTTGCTTTTCAACGATCTTGTACCAAACAAGCGCAAATTATTACATTATAATATAGGAAGAGTGGAAAATGAAATTTGTGAAGTTTGTGGTGAGATAGACACTAATCTGCATCGAGTTCGTAGTTGTCTAGCCGGGAAAGAAATTCGCGATTGGGTTTTTGTAATTTTTCGAAAAAGGTTTGCAGTTTCGGCTAAGCAAATAGATGATCTTTTTTTCTGGCGTATTGATACTGAAAGTTTTCCCCAAAGGGCTGCGATATGGCTTGCTGTACACTTTGTCGCTTACTGTGTGGATAAATTTCCCCGTTTCAATTTGTTTATTTTCCAGAGGAGCATAAGAGAGTTTAGATGGAATTCGAAAGGTTTAGTGAAGAAGTATTTTGAGGATTATTTGAACATTTGTTAAAAAGCGTAGGGAGTAGATGTCGTCGTGTGTGGTGCCTGCATTTTGTAAAGTTACAATGCAATAGAAAAATAAAGGATGTTTTAGAAAAAAAAAAAAAAAAAAATTCATGTTGATTTGGGTTTTTTATGCGTGCAAAAATTAGAAAAAAGATACATTATTTTTAATAACTCCAAATAAATTAAAAAAAACAGGAAAATTCTAAATTATTAAAAAATAGCTTTTTTTGTTAAAATTACATAAAATTTTCCAAAGTATTTTAATTATTTCAGATTTAGTTAAATAAAATTAAATTTAGTAGAATTTAGGTAAATTTATTTAAAATTAGTAAAAAATAAAAATAAAGTTAAAAAATTTCAAAATTAGATCATGTTTGTTAAACTAAGTGAATAGAAGTTAAAATAAGTAAATTTAATTGAAATGATTTAAGACTAACGAAATAGATTTTATTTACTAAAGATTAGTTAAATTGAATAAAATTAGTTTAAAATCGAAAAATATAGTTGAAATTTGTCAAATAAATCCAAAAAACTTCTTCGATAGAACTTCTTAAAATAAGTCAAATGACCTTAATTAAATTATGTTTAGGAAATTTTAGTTAAATTTACTTATATTAAGTTGAATATTATTTAAAATAAATACGTAAGTTCAATTGAGTTTTATTACGATAAATTATTCTTAATTGAGTAAATCTCAGTTCGATTTTGTAAAATTTAGGTAAGTACAGTTAAATTAACTAAAATTAGGATAAAATTTGTAAAATATTGTAACTCTAAAAAATGTTTAGTTAACCTAAGTTAACTTTAATATAGTTTATGTAAATTTAGTTAAATTAAGGCATATTTAGTTGTATAAAGTAAAACCAGCCAAATTAGCAAACACAAGAAAAAAAAATGCTCATGGAAGCTTTGCCGAAGTGACCTCAGCCGGTATCGACGTCGTGACGTCCCCTGTGGAGATGCAGCATCTGCTGCAGCGAATTGGACAGCACGGCCACGGTTGATCCGCCGAGGAACATTGAGTTGCCATTGGTGACGGCGCGGATAATTGGTTCGCTCCGGCGGCCGATTGGCTCAACCGACAGACTGCGCTGGATGTTGGGGCAGACGTACTGGACAAACTGCAGAATGTCTGGGTTGGCTACGAACGATTCGACGGCTCGAACATCTTGTCTCTAAGTGTGGCAGCTGTAGCTCTTGCTGGGTTGGAATGCGACGCTGTTGACTTGTCGGTTGCCGTTGCTGTTGGTTTGTGTCGGCCACGACGTTGTTCACGGCGTACTTATGAGCATGCGGCGCAAGACCTCGCTCTACACCACGGCTGAAACGCGTTCCGGATTGGGCGCCACTGTTGCCGGTGCCGCCACCGGTCCATAAACTCCTCACGTTGTCCCGCTGGCCTAACCTCTGCTTCTCATTCCCCTCCAGCGGCCATCTCCTCCTCGATGACCGTGTCCTGGAGGCAGTCGTGGTGGTGGTGGCGGTGATCGTCGCCGTAGCCGCGGTTGTTCTCTACAACCACGTGGTGTTTGGCCGTTTTGCTCGCCGGAGGTGCGCGTGCCCGTCGTGAAGACGGCTGCGGAACTTCCGCAGCTGCGATGTCGTCATTGATTTTGTTCCGAAGCTGATGTGCAGCACCCTGAACGAGGTTCCTCCTTGGTTTGGCCAGGGCCATAGCGGCCGTTTTAGTCTCCGGGATGCCTGCGGTGCGCCACTTGGAGAGGTGGCGGAGGAGGAAGCTGCAAAGTTGTCCCCGGTGGTTTTTCCACAGTCTGGGGAAATCATTCAAAACCTGTTGTCGGGAAATGTAGTAAAAGCTTGAATGATTAATTGATATAACTAATTACCTTCAATTCCGCCAAAACAACAAAAAACACACCAACTAAACTGTTTTATCACGTTTGAAAAAAAAAAACAAACACAAAAGTTTGACAGCTTGCGCGTTATGAAAAATAGGGTAGTGTGTGTGCTGGCGAGCGCGCATGATATTGGTATGAGTGCGCAACACAAAAATCGAAATTTTTAGGGTGTGTGTCTTGGCTGAAGAATCTTAACTGGCACTGGCGATGCCCGATAATCGCCCGCTCCCCCTCCCCAAAAGTTAGAGTGGGTAGCAGTACAGATATGTAAACGGATGGTTAACAGTCAATGAAGTTTAGCTAGTCTACTGAGGTCTTATCAAAGGAAAATGTTGAAGTTCTGAACTGGGTTCTCCGTTCGTTTCAAAAAGGCCTACACTGAAGATAAGAATTACACCAAAAAGTGTAGAATCCAACCATTTTCGCACAAGACCACGCTTGAACCATCGCGCCGTGTAAACAGCCCGGAACACATTGGCTGGATTCTGAGCAGAAACGCATCCAATGTGTAACTTTTGATTTGGCGGTAGCCGCCTGGTGGCAAAAATGGGAAGCTATCGAATAGCGGGGATATGGTGCTGCCACCTGTCGGTGAATAGATAAGACTTATTTTATTTCGATTCACTTGAAAAACGATTCAATTTCAAATTATTTATTACCAAAATGTTACTAGTAATTTTAACATATCACTTTAATCCTAGCAGAACTAATCTGACTTTTGGGACGAACTATCGAAAAACTGTTCCGGTGGGATCTGCGATGTGCACATGCATTTGGTTGTGTTGGCCGTTCAAACTACCGGTTTTGCTCACCCTTGTCGTCCCAGGACATCCTGCGGCCGTCCAGTCAGCCGGAAGTGGGCTCCAGCAGCACCGAAACCCCAGCGAAATCCAAATGCAGAAGCGGCGCATCGAGTTTGATCTGCTTCATAGTAACAGCGTATTCATCGAGCAGTACCCAAAGCACCACGACCAGCGTTCTTCTAGATACGCGTACGCCCAACCCGATGAAGCCACGTTGTTCGGCTAGCTCAAGCAAAGGTGTCTACTGAGCTGGCAGGTCATCAGCAAACGGTCATAGTACACCGGCCTCTGCTGTCGGGGTCGGCACTGTTGGATAAAGAAAGTCAACATCTGGTTTGGTTTTGCGCAATTCAGTGATACTCACAGTATGTAATTTACGCGAACTTTTTCTCCAGGGCGTTTGCACCCTGCAGGTTGGCAAGATCCTCCTCGTCCAAGGACAGCGCTGGATCACCGGCAGTGCCTAGAAGTGTCGATAGTTAAGATCGCCCGGTTCTGGAAGAACACTTCCAACATCTCACCATTGCTGTGGAGTTCAGCACTGGCGGCGATCGCACTGGGATCAACCGTTCCACGTCCTTCGATCAACCAGCGGCACTGCCACCCGCCGGATGAAACTTGTAGTGATAGCGATCGCTGGCGCTGGCCAATAACGATCCGTCCCAGCCCACAGAACTACTAGCGCCGACCGTCGCTGACGCATAGTCACCCTCAACCGACTCCCTCAGGCTCTTGGGACTTCCTCGCGCTGCTCTTCCTTGTGCGACTTTTCCATCGCACAAGGCGTTCGACGCCGATTTTGGCTCTACAATCTGCTCGCAACTTTCCGGGAAGCTAACGTTTACGGGATCATCGCCTTGAAGGGTTTCTTCAGCGTCTCCGGGGCGCTGGCCAAATCGCTGGTGAAATCATCGAACGCGTGTCCTCGGCAAACGGATCCAAGTTCTTCATGTTGGTCGCCATAAGGAACTTGTACCTTCCAGCGCGACGCTTCTTGCGATGTTCTGCCGCGGTGACTTTGCGGTTCCGACGGAAGATTTCGGGCGGATCTCGTTGACTGGCCGTGTTCTGAAATGCTCGCGATTGTAGCTTGGCGTTTCAAGATTCTCCTTACTACGATTCGACTTGGTCCTGGGAAAAAGGTAAATTCTTAAAATTTGAATGCAAATCAAACCAGTTGTTTACCTTATTTCTGTTGTTGTTGTCACCAGCCACGTAGGACCGCGAGCTAGAGGCCAGTTTGCCGTCCCTTGCCTAACTATCGTGATGGAGTTCGAATATCCCGTTACTGCAAGACCGGTCTCTTCCGACGTCCACTTCTGTTGCCGGTTGTTCGTTTCGGTGACGGTTTCCGATGGTGCCTCTTTAATCGTGTTTTTTTCCCGCCGATGCTAGAGCGGTGTTTTTTTTTTCAGGCGGTTGTTTTGTGTGGAAGCTGTAAAATAAACCGGGACCGTGCTGATCGCATCCGCCGATAGGTAGATTCCGGTTTCGGTCTTGCTAGCTTTACGCCCGGTTCCCAAGATAGGAGTAGTCGCCCTCAAGAGATCCTCGACGGGTTCCCGCTGCGTTTCCTCATCGAACTTGTCCAACGATACTAGGAATAGCTTGTCCACCACGTCGACGGCAGCTTTCGATGAGAATTCGTCTTTATTTACGATTTCCGGTAAATCCATCTAAAAGATTTTTCAATTATTATTTTTAAAATTAATGCAGATAGGAACCGTATAACCTTGCTCATCGGAACAGATGATTTATAGCAAATCCTTATCAGCTTATCCGTGTTCGATTCTGCCAACTTCCTTACACTTGCCCAGCTCGCGTTTTCCAACGCAGCCAGAAACAGGTCGCCCCACGCTGATTCATCCTTTTTTCGTCCTGTTCGTCCAGTTCAGGTGCCACCTCAGAAACCGGTTCCAGCCCGCTGTCGCGGATTTCCGTTGATGACCAGGTCGACGTTTTCGACGTCGATTCGCGGAGAGGTTGGCAGTAGAACTGCTTGATGTTATCCACCGTTTTGAGACGAACCCGCAACTCTTGGCCTCCGCGGGTGACTTCCGTTGGACACCCAAACCGGATCAGCTGGCTGTTGTACGCTTTGGCCTTCGTTTGCGAGTTGAGCATCCTTAGTGCTATCTTGTATGCGATAATAGACGGCCCGGATGATAACGGGACTTAGCGAAGTGGTGAGAGTCGTGGTGGTCCTCAAACTTGTTGTGCAGCCTCGGGTGGTTCAGCGTCGAGCAGCTTCGGATTCGGAGGCGAACCTGGTCCTGGGAGAAAAAAGTTAAGTGATTGAAGGCAAAGCTACTCAAAAGATTACCTCTATCGTAGATGACACCACCATCTTCACTTCAGCAGATCTCAGTGTAAATATTTGTCTTAATGTAGCTGGACGCCCACGAGCCGGAAGCTGGTTCGCCTTCCTCATGCGTCATCATACGACGGAGGACCGGTTCCGGTTCGGCGAAGCTTGATGTTTTCAATACGCCCAGTCGACGGTTCGGTTGTCCACTCACGGGAAACAGCGAGGTCGGCCGGTTGTTCCACTGCCACTCGAAGAATCTTTCCGAAAGGAACTTCACGGTGCCCTAGATGAACATTTCTCGAGAAAAACCAGCTGGTTTTTTAAAGAAGAGGCTCCTAACCTAGAAAATCAAAAAAAATTACTATCAAAGCAAACTCCCAAAGGATTTGAACAAAACTTACCTGGCAATAATGCTAAACAAAATTATCCAGAAATCATTTCCAATGACTTTCCCGGGAAGGCCCTGGGGTGGAGGCCCAAGCCCTTGCGTTGGCTGTAAAAACCCGTTTTTTGTTCTGTCCGCTCGGATTGTTAGCCAAAGCACGTTGATGGCGAAAAACTCTAACAGTTTGACAGCTCAATTTCAAGCGCACCTAGTGGCAACTTTGTGCAGCAGTCCCAACAAAGTTTACACATTGGATGGCTTTTTGAGCAAAAACCAGCGCGATGTGTAGAATCAACACATCGGTTTCAAAACAACACGGTGCACACATTCGATGTGTCTGATCGACACATTTTGGGCGTAATTTTAATCTTCAGTGTACTGAACGAACGTTTCTTAGAGAAGCGCGGTTTAGTTACCCTCCAACTTCCCACCCTCCAGATGTTTTAAACGGAACTTTACCCTTCACCCTCAAAGTTTCCAAGCAACTTTTTCAAAACGGCGTATGTGTTATTCGATTTAATACATACAACTTCTTGAAAAGATACTCTTAGTCATAAAGTTTTATAGAGCGCTCTCCGTAGAATTCACTCAATCACTTTTAGAGAAATCTCTTGCAACAACACCACCACCAACAGCTCTGTTCCGCTATCGATGGCTAAGTTATGTTTCAAGCAGCACCACTACCCACACTAGTAATGTTACATCAGCGATGGATAAATTAAAGTTTTTAATCAATGGGCTTTTGGGAGCGATTTAGATTAATAATTTGCATAATTTACCGTTTTTACTTTCAAACCAACAATTAATTAACAGATTAATCACATTTCGCTTTTCAACTAATAAATCATTCCTTTCTAAGATTTTTATTCATTTCAATCATTTTAATTATTTCAATTGTTTGAAGTATGTTAAGTTGATTTCAAATATTACGAGTAATTTTTATATTTAAGGTATTTCAGGTATACGAGTGTACCAAGTTTTGAAGGTTTTTAAAGATTTCACGTAATTCAAGTTTTTTGCAGTTTTCATGGATTTTAAGTATAATAAGTATTTCCAGCATTTCAAGTATTATAAGTACCGCAATCAGGGGTGAGATTGGTTCATACAAAAATGCAGAAATTTGTATGACCCAATCTCACCCCCTCACGGTGCATCAAGTATTTCAAGGGTTTAAAGAATTTCAAGTATTCATTTTTTCTAAGCATTTCAAGTAAATCAAATTTTCAAGTATTTCTTGAACCCAAGCATTTCAACATTTGTAACTATTTCAAGGATTTCAAGTATTTCAAATTGATTTTTAATATTTGTAGTATTTCAAGTAGTTGAAGTAAATATTTCAAGTATCTTTTTCATTTATTTTAATTTCATAAAGAATTTAAAATATTTCCTGTACTTCAAGTATTTTGTGTTTTTCAAGCATTTCTAGTAATACAAATAAGTCATGTATTTCAAGTAATTCAGTTAATGTTAATATTTTAATTTTTCTATAATTTCAATTCATTATTTTTTAGATTTAATCGTCTCTTACTAAGTTTAATCATGAAATATCTTTATAAACGTTTCAGGAGTGATTGAAAATCATTTTTTTTAGAGGATTTAATAAATTTTCAGTAACATGATTTTTTTTTTGATTTTATACATGTATGTAACCCTCGATGTACACATCCAAATTTAAAATATTTCTAGTATTTCAAGCATTTCACGTAATTCTATTATATTATGTTTTTAAAGTTATTCATTTTCAAGTGATTCCAGTTTTAAAAATATTTGGAGTGTATCAAATATTTTAATCATCTTAACACTTTTTAAATTTTCAAGCACTTCAATCATGTTCATTCATATCATGTTTTTTTATTTAATTTTTTTTTTAAGAATTTCAATAATTTAAGATTTTTAAGGTATTTCAAGTACCAAGTACATGAAATACTTAAATTATTTGAGCAAAAATTTGACAAAAATACCAGTTTTTAAGTGTTTCTAAATAAATAAAATAACTGATTTAAATTAATTTCCTTTTTTGAATAAAATTTTAAAACCCGTATAAAAGCATCATATTTTAAGGAGTTTATGTAAACCGAAAAGTGATAATAATGATTAAAATTCATCTGAATATACAAAAGAAATCTTGGAACAATAGAAATTTGTCGATGTTTTCAAATATATGAAATTCTTCAAACACTTTAATAACATAAAACAGTTAACAGTTTAAAATTTAAAAAATGTTCTTATGAAGTGAAAATCATTCTAAAACCCGAATAAAATGGTACTTGAAATACATAAACTATTTATTGTACTTTCAATATTTACAATATTTTCAAAGATTACTTGAACAGTTGGAATATTTTTGTAGCTTGGAATACATGATAAAATATTTAAACAGGAAGTATTTGACGTGTCAACAATTCTTAAAATACTTCAACAACATTTAAAACATTCGAAATCACTAACATATTTTTAAAACACTGAAACACGTAAAAATTCAAGCTTCATATGATCAAAATACTCGACAAACCTAAAATGCTCAATATCATAACAAAAAAAAAACAAACCAGAAAGACTTTAAATAATAGAAACTTGAAAATTTAATATACTTGGAATCTTTGAAATAATTGAAATACATGAAAAATAAAAGTAATCGAAAAAGTCCTTGAAAATGATGAAATGCTTGAATGACTTAAACAACTTGAATTAATTACATGAATCACATGAATTACTTAAAGTAAAAGAAATACTTCAAGGTCTTGAAAAAACAAAATACTCGAATTAATTCAAAAACCAAAATACTCGAATTAATTGAATAACTTGAAATACATTTAATATTGGAAAAACTTGAAATTCCTGAAATACACGAAAACACGAAATTCTTCAATTACAAGAAATTTGAAGTATTTGAATTACTAGAAATGTTTGATACTTGTTTTACTTCTATAGTTTTTAAAGGTCCAATTACCAAAATTTTGCTGTGTTTTTGAATACTACTTGTTATGATTCTCTCGTTGTAATGATGAACACCGTTTGCTAATATTTAACACTTCTTTATTCCGAGCTTTCTTCTGTCCGCACTCGTCGCACTCGACACGCACTCGCACTACACACGTCCGACCTCGACCTCGCGAGGTGTCTTTCTCCCCCGTGCCCCTTTCCGTGTTGCCAAAACTCCCAGTACAGATCTCTACATTCCCCCCTTACTTTAATGTGATCAGCTAGGTTTCGTAGTCTCGCAGATACTCGGGCTTGCGTGCCCGCCTAGACGGCCGGGATCGACCCGGTGATGATTCATCTCCCGCCATAGATATCGTGTCCGCAGGATATCCATTATCTGGTCCATCTTCCGCCACAGAGTTCGTTTCCACCAAGTTCCCGTTATCTGGTTCCGCCTGGTCCTGGTCCAGCAATGGTTTCAGATGTGCCACGTTCCGGTGCAGAATCCGTCCTGTTGTATTTGATTTCAATGTTGCGTCTGAACCCTTCAACTCCGTGACGATAAACTCCTCTGGTGCAAATGTAGTTGATAGTTTGTTCTCCTTTACTGTTCGCTTAGCCACCACCACCGCGCCTTCTTTGAGTTCCGTAGGTTTGGCGCGTCGTTTTGTGTTGGTGTACTCTGCCTCCTTGAGTTTCTTCGACCAATCCTGATCACGGACAGATTCCTCGTTCGCCGTCGCTGTTTGGTTGCTGATGCTGGGCAGCTTATCTCGAAGTATTCGACCGAACATCAAGAACGACGGTGCCACTCCCGTCGTGGTATGTGGTGTTGAGTTGTACATCAGCAAGAATGACCGCAGCTCCCAAATCCAGTCTCCCACACCCGACTCTTGGCTAATCTTGAGATTCTTGAGTATTGACTTGTTGGCCCTTTCCACCTCACCGTTCGCCTGAGGCCAGTATGGCGTTGTTCGTCGTAACTCGATGCCGTACTCCGAACAGAATCTTCTCATCTCCTCACTTATGAATTGTGGCCCATTGTCCGCCTTGATCGACTCTGGAATCCCAAATCTACAGAAGATTTCGTGCAAGACTTCGACAGTACGCTTTGCGGTGATCTGCTTCATAACCACGACTTCAGTGAATCGACTAAAATAGTCAACAAGAACCAGGAGCGAATGGCCGGAGGGCAGCGGCCCCATGAAATCGATGGCCACATCCGTCCAGGCCTTCTCTGGCATCCTGGAACGCTGCAATGGTTCTGGCGAGCCAAGGTTGGAAACTAGTATACACGATTTACACCGTTTAACTGCAGTTGCCACTTGTTTATCCATTGTTGGCCACCAAACCTTTTGTCTCAGCCTCCGTTTCATCGATTCAATCCCTGGATGAGCTTCATGCGCAATTTGGATCACCTTGCTCCACAACGTTTGTGGGACCACCAAACGATTTCCTCGAAGCAACACACCGTTAGCCGAGCACAGTTCGTCCATAAATGGTTTAAACTCGGCCGGCATGGTTTCCCGTTGATTTCCACGTAGTGACTCAAGCGCTTGCTGGATGCTCTCGTCATCGATTGTTGCGTTCACGACGTCCTTGAAGGTAAGGGCTTCCGGTACGGCCTGGATGCTTACGAAACGTATGTAATTCTCCGTATCGTTATCAAACTGCGGATCATCAGAGATTGACATTAGAGACAAAACATCTGCCAGGTTTGCTGAGCCCGAAATGTGATCGATTTCATATGTGTACACCTGTAACCTCAAGACCCATCGCTCAATGCGGGCACATGGCCGAGATCGTGGACTGAATAGAAACTTCAACGCCTTGCAATCCGTCAGCAGCAGAAACTTGATCCCCAGCAAGTAGTGGCGGAATTTCTCGACTCCCCACACCAATGACAATGCCTCACGCTCGGTCTGAAAGTACTTCTTTTCCAGTTCTGTCAGTGCTTTGCTAGCGTACGCGATAACCCGGGATTTGCCTTGTTGATCTTCTTGCAGTAAAATCGCTCCCAATCCGACTGGACTGGCGTCCGTGATGAGCTTAGTACGATCCTTTGTATTGAAAAACCCCAGATAATCAACGTTGCACATCGCTTATTTGATCCCGTTGAATGCTGCTCGTTCTATGTCGGTCCACCTGAATGTCACATGTAGTCGCAGCAACTGCCGAAGCGGTTCCGTTTTGCCTGCCAGATTCGGGATAAACCGACCCATGTAACCGACTAACCCCAGAAAACTCCGTAGCTCAGCCGTGTTTTGTGGTTCTCGGAACTTCTGAATTGCCTCGATTCTGGATTCTGTCGGTCGAACCCCTTTGGTAGACAACTCGTGTCCCAGGAACTCAAGCGTCTCAACGTTGAAAAGGCATTTCTCCTTATTGAGAAGAACGTCATGCTCTTCCAAACGCTCCAACAGGGCGGTCAAACGCTTGTCATGCTCATCTTGTGTCGTCCCAAACACAACCACATCGTCAAGGTAGACTATGACGCCATCCAAGCCGGCTACCAAAGCCTCCATTATTTTCTGGAACAACTCTGGGGCAGCACTAATGCCAAACATCAACCGTTTGTACCTATGTTTAACAAGATAAAAAAATTGTATTAGAAAACTTTACTGGCTAAAATTACACTAGTCATTGATTTATTGAAGCACCCAAACTGGCCAGAATTTAGTCTTTATTGATTATCAATCAGAGTCATACAAATTGTCTACCTGTAGAGTCCCTTTTTGGTCAAGAACGTTGTAATCGGACGCGATCGCTCCGATATCTCGATCTGGTGGTAGGCGTCTTTAATATCAATTTTAGAAAACCGCACTGCCCCATCTACCGAAGCCAGAAGTTCGTCTACCAGTGGTAGTGGGTGGGTCTCCCGGATGACAGCCTGGTTAGCTCGCCTCATGTCGACACACAGACGTATGTCCCCGTTGTCTTTGATCACGGGCACTATTGGAGACACCCATGATGATGGACCCTTAACTGGCTCGATGATGTCCTTGTCCAGGAGTGACTTCAGCTTTGCCTCGATTTTCTCCTCCAGTGCAATTGGCGGCCTGCGATACGGCTGTTGCACCGGTTGTACGTTTGGGTCAATAGGAATCTCCATCAACACATCTCGCATTTTGGGAAAAGCTTTGCCTTGAGTTCCTTCGACTGCGCCAACATCAAAGCCCACCTTAAGAACCTTCAAGTCTTTAGCCGTGTAGTCTCCGAGGAGGCACTGTTGTCCACCCTTCACGACGTAAAACTTGGCAAAGATCGGTTCGGTCCTGCCACGATCTCCGCACTGAACATTCCAATTATGTCCATCGGCTCCTTCACGGCATAGCTGGTCAGCATGCGGTCGACTTCGATGGTTTCGTTCAGCGCGTTGACGTCAGCTTTCTTCATCTGCTCCCAAACCGTCTGCGAAATTATGTTGGCATCGGCACCAGAATCGATGATCATCGGAATCTCGACTCCTCCCACTTGAAAGGTAAAAACGTTCCGGCCCATAGCGTAGAAAACGTAATCCTTTGATTCACGGTTCTCTGTCTCATCAGTACCTGCACGAATCCGTTTGGTGTCCACCCGGTCGCTTGCTTCCTCATGACTCCGTTTCTTAGCTCGAGTTCGACTGAAACAACGAACTGCCTAGTGCCCTACTCTGCCGCAGAGGCCGCACGTATCATTGAAAGCCGGGCACTGTTCGTCCCCACGCGTATGTCCAAAATAGCCACAGCGATGGCACGTCGGTTGAGCCATCCGGTTGGGGTGCGAGACGTTCTGCCAGTGGGCCGGACCCTGCGGAATTCGTTGTTGTCCCGGACCTTGCTGGAGGCGTTGTTGTCCTGGTCGTGAAGTATTTTGCCAGTGGCTTGGTCCCTGCAGGTATCGTTGGTGTTCTGGTCGTGGCGCCGATGCGTTCCGTTCGCGGAACGACTTCTGCTGAAACTTCTCCTTTCCCATCGGCCGCGCCCCGATTTTGAAGACGTCAGGAACCACAGCCGGCCGTACCTCATTTGTCAATTTCTTCGAATGCTTGCCAACCTCTTCGGTGCTGCTTCCCATAGCAAGGATTTCCTTCAACGACCGATCCTTCTGCAACAATTTATTGCGCAGATCATCTGAGTGGCATCCAGCTGTAATCCGGTCGGCGATAAGTTCGTCTGCATGTTTTGCCGAGTAGCCGCACCGTGCAATCTGCTTCCGAAGTCGCATTACAAAATCAGCAAACCGTTCGCCAGGTTTTTGTTCCAGTTTATGGAAAAGATGGCGTTCGTTCATTGTCATCCGAGCATTCGTTGGTGAAGGTTGTCTGAATCAACATGACTCGTCGCATCCCGGCGCAAAACGCCGGCAATAACGCCCTACCTGCGGCTCAAGCAGGCAAAAAAGTGGGAATTTCCAAAAGGAAGGTTGAGGCCTCAACTGATGGCCAAAAACCGGGGATTTCCAAAAGGAAGGTGCTTTTGGAAGTGACATCGAACAGCAAAAAGACGAAAAAGAGCGACGGTACTGTACCGATGGATGAGGAGGAGGAGAACTCTTCGTCGCACGAGGAGCAGCTATTGAAGAACAACAAGTTTGCTGGACTGCCTGACGAGGACCAGGTAGCGGAAGCAAAGGAGAATGAAGTGAAACAGCGAAAGGAGAAACTGCCTCCTTTTTATGTGAGGCAATCAGCAGCAACGATCGACTTTCGTGCGGGGCTGGTTGAACTCATCAAGTCTGGGAAAGTCCAAGGCAACATTCGTCTGTGTCAGGACGGATTTAAGGTGCTGGTGCAATCCAGGCAGCACTATCAACTGGTCAAGGATTACTTGACCGAAAACGAGGCGGAGTACTTTACCCATGATGTCGTCATGGATAAGCCGTACAAAATCGTCGTCAGAGGTCTGTACGACATGCCAGTGGAGGAATTAGCTGCCGAGCTAAAAGTTTTGAAACTGGATGTGTTGGCCGTGCACAAAATGAGCCGACGCAACAAAGACATCAAGTACCGTGACCAGCTCTACCTGCTGCATTTGGCTAAGGGATCGACGACGCTTCCTGAGCTGAAGGCAATTCGAGCGGTTTTCAACATTATCGTGTCGTGGGAGCGATACCGACCAGTGCATCGTGACGTCACACAATGCTTCAACTGCCTGGGCTTCGGGCACGGAGGTAAGAACTGCCACCTGAAGCGTCGTTGCGCCAAATGTGGTACCGATGCGCACATCACATCCCAGTGCATCCAAGATTCGCTGGTGAAGTGCCTCAACTGCAACGGTGAGCACTCGTCAACCGACCGAAAGTGCCCCAAGAGAGCTGAGTTCGTGAAAATTCGGCAGCAAGCATCGACGAAGAATCAGCCTCAGCGTCGTAGAACTCCTCCAGCCCTGGTGGAGCAAAATTTTCCACCTCTTCAACCGCGACGCCAGGTCCCGAACTTGGCACCGTTGCCGTTGGATCCCAGGAAGAGAGCTGAGATGAATCATCCACGGCCGGGTTCCAGCCAGGAGCCGAGACCGCCACCACCGGGCTTCAGCCAGGAGCCAAGACCAACCCAAGAACCAGCAGTTGAGGAAAATGGTAATGATCTTTACACCTCAACCGAACTCCTCAATATTTTCAAACAGATGTCCGCTGCACTGCGTGGATGCAAAACCAAGACCCAGCAGATTGAAGTGCTGACCTCGTTCGTCATCCAGTATGGATCGTAGGTCCCTCAAGCTGCTGAATTGGAACGCTTGCTCCATTAGGAGGAAGAATTTAGAGCTGGTGGATTTTCTTCGCGAGAAGGAGATCGACGTAGCTGCCATCACGGAAACTCATCTGAAGCCCGGTGAAAAAGTTTATCTGCAAAACTACAAGATCGCGACGCAGCTCGATAGGACCACCTCTGGAGGAGGAGGTGTGCTTGTCGCTGTTCATCGTGATCTCAAGCCACGCCGGCTGCCACACTTCAAGCTGGACATCATCGAGGCCGTTGGGGTGGAAATTCCCACTTCTGTTGGCCCAGTACTCTTCATTGCTGCATACTGCCCACGTCAGGTGAATGCCAGAGATGGTTCAGCAGCAAAACTGAAGAGCGATATCCAGAAGCTGACACGGCGGAGCGCAAAGTACATCATCGCTGGTGACCTCAACGCGAAGCATGAAGTTTGGGGCAACAGCAGGAGGAATCGGAACGGAGTGATTCTGCACAACGATCTGCAAAACGGATACTACAACGTTGTGAGTCCGGATCGTCCAACGAGGGTGGCTCGGTCTGGGAATCACTCAATCATCGACTTCTTCATTACCAATATGGCTGAGAACGTGGCTCATCCTGAGGTGTTTGAAGAGTTGAGTTCTGATCACTATCCGGTGGTTGTGGAGGTTGGAGCTTCCGTTACTCCGCAGCGGCAACCAACCCGGAAAGATTACCACAACGTTGACTGGCAGCAGTTTCAGCAAGTGGTAGACAGCAACATCGACTATGATCAACACCCGGAAACTTCTGCTGATATTGATCGTTCGCTGGAGGTGATCCAGCAGGCTATCAACCAAGCAGAGGCTGCCAACGTTCGGGAGGTTCCTGTTAATTTTAAGGTAACTGATATTGACGTAGATACTAAACACTTGATTAGACTTAGGAATGTTTATAGGAGACAATATCAACGGACTGGGGACTATGACAAAAGATTTCAGTGAACAATTTGAACAAAATCATACAAGACCGACTTGACAATATCAGAAATCAAGAATTTTCAAAACATGTAAGCCAGCTTGGGAATTATTCAAAACCATTTTGGAAACTTTCAAAAGTTCTTAAAAACAAACCAAAGCCTATTCCTCCTCTTATTGTTGAGGATTCTCCTTTGATTACATCCGAGGAAAAGGCAAATGCACTTGGGCTTCATTTTGTTAGTTCTCATAATCTTGGCGCTTCCATGACCAGCCGTAAAGAAACATCAGTTGCCAATAGTATTTCAACAATCAATGACTCTACCTTTGAATTTCCTGCAGATTCCCATGTTTCTGGTGAGGAAGTCAAAGTTGCAGTTAAACAAATGAAAAATATGAAAGCTCCAGGCTTTGATAACATTTTAATCTAGTGTTGAAAAAACAGAGTGATCAGTTCTTTCAACATCTAGCCAATATTTTCAATAAATGTTTGCAACTTGGTTACTTCCCCACCAATTGGAAACTGGGCAAAGTCATACCAATTTTGAAGCCTCAAAAGATCCAACATCGCCAACAAGTTATCGTCCCATTAGTCTTTTGAGTAGTCTGTCCAAACTCTTTGAGAAGGTCATCTATTCAAGGCTTTTGGATTTTACCAACGATAATAATATAATTTTGAATGAGCAGTTTGGCTTCCGAAAGGGACATAATACTGCTCATCAGCTTACGAGAGTAACTAAAATCATCAAGCAGAACAAGCTTGAGTCTAAATCAACTGCTATGGCTTTGTTGGATGTTGAGAAGGCTTTTGACAATGTTTGGCATGATGGTTTGATACATAAACTGTATTTATACGGTTTTCCAATGTATCTTATCAAAATTATCCAGCACTATCTTTCGGAGAGATCGTTCAGGGTTTTCTGAATGGGATTGCTTCTGGATTATTCAACATTGATGCTGGGGTTCCCCAAGGAAGTATTCTTGGCCCACTTCTGTACAATATTTTTACATCTGATTTGCCTACTCTTCCTGGTAATGGTGTGTTGTCACTTTTTGCTGATGACACTGCCGTTATTTATAAGGGTAAAATAACCAGATATTTAGTTGGCCGTCTTCAGAAGGGTCTTGACGTTCTTTCCGAATACTTTGGCGACTGGAAAATTCGCATAAATGCAGCCAAAACTCAAACCATCATTTTTCCACTTTCCAAATCGGCCCGATTTGTCCCAAAGGATGATGTTTTGATTAAAATGAATGATGTTTCAATACCCTGGTCAAAGGAAGTTGTCTATTTAGGTCTCATACTTGACTCGAAACTATTGTTTCGGCAGCATGTAGATAAAATATTGAACAAGTGCAGCATTCTCATCAGGTGTTTGTATCCTTTAATTAACAGAAAATCAAAGCTTTCTTTGAAAAATAAGCTAGCAGTTTACAAACAAATAATTTACCCCGTTATTGAGTATGCAGTACCTGTTTGGGAGTGTTGCGCTAGAACTCATAAATTGAAGCTCCAGCGTGTCCAAAACAAGGTACTCAAAATGGTTTTGAATGTTCCTGGCTGGACAAGATCAAGTGAGGTTCATGAATTAGCAGAAGTTAAAATGTTGGATCAGAAGATTCAAGAAAAATGTTTGAAATTCAGGGAAAAATGTGCTATATCTGAATACCCCTTGATTCAAGGATTGGTTTAGTTTATGGTAAGTTTAAGTTAGTTTTAGGTTAGGTTATGTTTTCTTAACATTTTTTTTTTTCCTCATTGTACCTAGTGTTACAAAAATGATAAATCATATACTTTTAAAGTTATAAAAATGAACAGTGTTTAAATCACGAAAAGCAAAATAAAGCTGAAGAGCCACAGCTGACCACTTATTATGTAAACCAAATGTAATTATTATAAGAAAGATTCAATAAAGTATATTTAATTCAAAAAAAAAAAAAAAATGGCGTTCGTACGTTTTACGCCAAAACGGTTCAAAGTGATCCGTAAGAACCTGGACGGCCACATCGTAGAAAGGTGGGTCACGGCTCACGTGCGGTACCTTGTCCGCTGCTGGCAACAACTTGAGCAAACCTTGCAACCCAGGACCACCCAAATAGACAAGATACGCCCGTTTGTCTCGCTGGGTTTTGATCTTATGTACGACGAAGTACGATTCCAAGTCTTGTCTCCAGGTGTCCCACTCAGCCGGCAGTAGACTTGCCTCGATGTTCACGTCAAACGGTTTGATTCGGCTGTTTTCCATCCTGTGTAAATAGAAAAATGTTAGACTTCTCCTTTATTTATTTTTTTTCAATTTTCAAATTCTGAAATGCCCGAAAACATGTCCACCGAAAAACCTCACGGTGTTGGACAAAGTATTTTTCTTCCGGTGTAACCGAAAGCATGTCCACCGAAAGACCTCACGGTGTTGGACAAAGTATTTTTATCTTCCGGTGTAACCGAAAACATGTCCACCGAAAAACCTCACGGTGTTGGACAAAGTATTTTAACCCTCCGGTGTAACCGAAAACATGTCCACCGAAAAACCTCACGGTGTTGGACAAAGTATTTTTCTTCCGGTGTAACCGAAAACATGTCCACCGAAAGACCTCACGGTGTTGGACAAAGTATTTATACCTTCCGGTGTAACCGAAAACATGTCCACCGAAAAACCTCACGGTGTTGGACAAAGTATTTTCCTTCCGGTGTAACCGCAAACATGTCCACCGAAAAACCTCACGGTGTTGGACAAAGTATTTTAACCTTCCGGTGTAACCGAAAACATGTCCACCGAAAAACCTCACGGTGTTGGACAAAGTATTTTCCTTCCGGTGTAACCGAAAACATGTCCACCGAAAAACCTCACGGTGTTGGACAAAGTATTTTAACCTTCCGGTGTAACCGCAAACATGTCCACCGAAAAACCTCACGGTGTTGGTCAAAGTATTTTTCTTCCGGTGTAACCGAAAACATGTCCACCGAAAGACCTCACGGTGTTGGACAAAGTATTTTTATCTTCCGGTGTAACCGAAAACATGTCCACCGAAAAACCTCACGGTGTTGGACAAAGTATTTTAACCTTCCGGTGTAACCGCAAACATGTCCACCGAAAAACCTCACGGTGTTGGTCAAAGTATTTTTCTTCCGGTGTAACCGAAAACATGTCCACCGAAAAACCTCACGGTGTTGGACTTTTCGTTTATCCACCGGCCTTCCTTGCAACCCAGCGTGACGAAATTTCCGTTTCTTGCTAATCTACAAATAGTACTCAAAACTGAGTAGAAACATGCCAAATGGGTAGCTCACCGGTGTTACCTCTTTTCTATGTACCTTGGCCATAGCAACCCGACTTCAAGCGATTTCACCAATACACTGATATTTCTCTGTATACTTCTATCATACCTTCTTCCAGCTAGCCAGCCCAAAATGGCCTCAGGGCGTAATCCCATCCTAGTCGCCAAATGTTATGATTCTCTCGTTGTAATGATGAACACCGTTTGCTAATATTTAACACTTCTTTATTCCGAGCTTTCTTCTGTCCGCACTCGTCGCACTCGACACGCACTCGCACTACACACGTCCGACCTCGACCTCGCGTGGTGTCTTTCTCCCCCGTGCCCCTTTCCGTGTTGCCAAAACTCCCAGTACAGATCTCTACACTACTAACTAAATGCGATTTCAGAAACACAAAAAAAAACAAACATGTGTTTACTGGACTTGAAAAAACCCCAGACTTGAAGTACTTGAAATTCTTCATATACTTGAAACACTCGAAATACTCGAAATACTTAAAATACTACAAGTTTTTGAAATATCTAAGATCAATCTGAAATACTATTGATTCTTGAAACACTTTCGGTTCTCGCAATACTTTAAATCCTTGAAATCCTACTTCGAAAACTTGGAAAAATTTAAATACTTAAAGTACTTATGAGACTTAAAACCCAATACTCCAAAACATGAAATGCTTGATGTACCGTCATCAGGGTGACATTAGGTCAGACAAAAATTTCGAAATTGTTATGATGCAATCTCACCCCCAGACCCAATGTCACCCCTGATGACGGTACTTATAACACTCTTGAAATATTTAAAATCGATTTGAAATGTTTGAAGAATTTGAAAACATGAAGTATTTGAAACACTTAAAACATATTTATTTACTTCTATTGTTTCTTTAAAGGTCCAATTTTGCTACCTCTGACTCAATGCGGTTTCAGATACACCAAAAAAGACAAAATTTTGTTCATTTGACTGTAAAAAAACTACAAACATGAAGTACTTGAAATCCTTCAAGTTCATGAAATCCTTGTAATTCTTCAAATACATGAAAATTGCTTGAAACACTCAAAATACATAAAAGACCGAATTCTTGAAATATTTAAGATCAATTTAGAATACTTTGAATCATAGAAATTGAAATACATGAAATAATTGAACTTCTTCAAAACTCGAAATTTATTAAATACATGAAATCCTTTAAATATCTGAAAACATGAAGTATATACAAGTATATACAAGAAGTATTTAGTTTTTTAGAAGGTCCATACCAATATTTTGCCTGTGTTTTTGAATACCGCTAACTCATTGCGGTTTCAGAAACACAAAAAAACAACAACAAAAAAAAACTAAATTTTGCTTACTGGACTTGAAAAAAACCCCAGACCCCTTCAAGTACTTAAAACCCTTCAGATAATTGAAACTTGCTTAAACACTCGAAATACTACGAAATACTAAATTACTACAAATTCTTGAAATATCTAAGATCTATCTGAAATACTATACATTCTTGAAATACATTCACTTGATATACTTGAATACTTACTTCGAAAACTTGGAAATAATGAAATAATTCAATTACTTATAATCAAAACTTGAAATACTTGAAATTCTTGAAATGTTTGATGTACTTATAAAAATCGAAATTCTTAAAATATTTAAAATCAATTTGAAATATTTAAAGGAATTTAAAATAATTGAAAAAATATATTATAAGTAATTAAATAACTTGAATTGCATGAAATACTAAGATACTAGTATACGAAGTATTTAATAAACATGAATTAATAGAAACATTTGATATTTTTATTTACTTCTATTGTTTTTATAAAGGTCCAATTTTGATTTTTTGGCTTTAGAGTGTTTTTGACGCAATGTGGTTTCAGAAACACAAAAAAAAAAATTTGTTCATTGGACTTAAAAAAACTCCAAACATGAATATTGTTTGAAACACTCAAAATACATAAAAAAACTACAAATTCTTGAAATATTTAAGATCAATCTGAAATACTTTAAATCCTAAAAAATCTTGAAATATTTGAAATAGGTACTTAAATACATGAAATACTTTGAAAACTTGAAATACTTGCAATGCTTAAAATCCACAAAATACTTTACATACTTGAAGCTCTTGAAACACATGATGTTCTTATTACACTTTAAATCCTTGAAAAATTAAAATCATTTTGAAATAATTGAAACAATTTGAAAAAATAGAGTATTTAAATTATTTGAAAAACTAAAACTAATTGGATAAGCAATATTTGAATAACTTGGAATACATGATATACATACAATATTTGAAATACTTGAAGCACTTTAAATCCTTGAAAACTTTAAAAACTTGATACACTCGTATACCTGAAATACCTTAAATATAAAAATTACTCGTAATATTTAAAACCAACTTAACATACTTCAAACTATTGAAATAATTAAAATGATTGAAAAGAATAAAATTCTTAGAAAGGAATGATTCATTAGTTGAAAAGCGAAATGTGATTAATCTGTTAATTAATTGTTGGTTTGAAAGTAAAAACGGTAAATTATGCAAATTATTAATCTAAATCGCTCCCAAAAGCCCATTGATTAAAAACTTTAATTTATCCATCGCTGATGTAACATTACTAGTGTGGGTAGTGGTACTGCTTGAAACATAACTTAGCCATCGATAGCGGAACAGAGCGGTTGGTGGTGGTGTTGTTGCAAGAGATTTCTCTAGAATTGATTGAGTGAATTCTGCTAAGAGCGCTTCAAAATACTTTTTGGCTAAGAGTATCTTTACAAGTAGTTGTATGTATTAAATCGAATAACACATACGCCGTTTTGAAAAAGTTGCTTGGAAACTTTGAGGGTGGAGGGTAAAGATCCGTTTAAAATATCTGGAGGGTGGGAAGTTGGAGGGTAACTAAACCGCGCTTCTTAGAGACGAGCGTTCGTTCTAAGAGCTGTTTTTTTCGTGTTGCTGTGTGAACTTGAACGAACGGAGAACCCGTTCAAAAGCATGACTGGTTTGTACTTATGGCATGGAGACGACTCCTACACCTGGAATGACTTAATGGCCTTTTACTTCCTCATCCGATGGAAGGTTGGAGCAGATGGGAATCGAACCCAGAATCATCCGCTTACAAAGCGGACAGCGTAACCATTCGGCCACGCACTGCCACAAGAATTTTATAAATTTCAAAAATTTTAAAATTAAAAAAAAAACTAAAAAAAAGATCAAAAATTAAAAAAAAAAATGTTTTTGAAATTTTTGTCATTTTTTTATTTTTTTTTGAATTTTTTTTTTAAGTTTTGAAAGTTTTGAAATTTTTTATTTTTTTGTAATTTCTGAAATTATTGAAATTCCTGCTTTTTATTTGGATTTTTTTTTAATTTCTAAAAATCGTAAATTTAAAAAAAGTTTCGAAAACGAGCTTTAAACACTTATCGAGATTTTCTCGATCGTCGGTCGTGATTTGTCGATAGTACACAGCAAATAAAGTAGTAATCCAGCTGCGTGTAAAGGCCTGGGTGTAAAATAAATTTTGCATTATTCTATGAAATTCTGTGTAATATTACACCATGAAATATGTAGCCCATCAGTATGGGAAACCTACTTTATCGAAATGTCAAGCTCACATATACGTTTATCCTTTCCATTTTTATCGGTCTGATGGCCGAGCGGGCTAAGGCGCCAGTCCTTACTGTAGGTGCTTGGTTTGAGTCCCGTCTGTTGCAACTTTTTTTTTGTGTTTACAAAAATTGTACATGCAGCGTGTAATATTAAGTGTCTTTTTTGACGAAGGTGATGAACATGCTTTTGCATGCGATTTTACCATCGGATTTTTTGCTGTGTAGATCGAGAAATTACAATCGAATGATCTCAATCTACTATCGACAAATTACGACTTACCTTCGAAAAATTACGACTTACCATCGACAAATTACGATCGTAATATTCGAACGAGAAATCTCGATCGTGAGTCGAGAAATTACGATCGAAATATTACGATCGAATGCAATAATAACCACGGTTATCTTGAGCAAGAACATCTATTAAACCCCAAAATTTCTACCCACAACTCCACTTCTTCTTGTTGCGCTCTTCTTTCCGCTCTTCCTTGCGCTTTTCTTAGCGCTCTTCTTTGCGCTTTTCTTCCTCTCACCCCTCGCTCCTTCGCTACTCACGCTCGCCCGCTACAGCATCCTCCACGTGCGCCGCTCTGCGGCTGCTTCCACGTCCTCTTATTCTTTCTCCGCCGGCGACCAGGTTCCCGCAATCTCCGTACGGGCCACGCGGCCGCACGCCGCCTCCGGCAGCCTTTGCTGTCTCTGGCAGGTTGGACCGGACCGCAGGTGCCAGCCCGAATCGTTCCCCGAATGCCACGCAATATAAATCCGAGCGCTTGTGATGACTCTCGCGCCGATGTCCTGAATGGCCGATCCCCACCAGCCTTGACGTGCATGATGATGGCCCTCCACTAACCCCCGCCCATGGGATTACATGAAGTTTATTTATCTTGTTAGATATTTTTGTAACTTAACTGTGTTTTTGATTCATTATTTATGTATTTATTCTCTTGTTTTAAACCATGCGCGTCCATCAAAAACCTATATTTCTTTAACATTGCATTGAACAGGGACCATCTGGGTATTGAGGTTATTTCCCCCCGACCCATCTCATACACATGAGTCCATTCAAGGGTTTTACCGCGCCCAGAGTCGCGTTGCTTTTGATCAATTTGTAATATGAGGCCCAGAGACGTTTGCTCTCGTGTACCCAAAGAGACGTGTGCCGTTATACGGATGCCGACTGTCATAACGTGCCTCCTTCACAGCAACCCTCTAGGGATTTAACACACGTGAACTTCACAAATTAACATTATTCTTAACGAAACACAAACAATGCCGTTTAACATTAAAATTGTCCTCATTTTTTAGTGTTGTTCACTTGGCAAATTGTTGTATAATGTTATGCCCTTATAATATAAAGAGTTCTGTAAAGATGCAAGTGAAAACGAAGCAGTTCTTATCTCATCTGCAAACCGAGTTCTATGTGAGTGTATGTCTCGTCCCCTTTTATCCTTTCATTCAAATATTCTGGAGCTTGGCCTTTTGCAATATTGTGCAACAACATGTCAAAAACGTTACTCTTTGTCTCACTGATAGCCACTGCAGTGTATCAGCATAACTCTCCTAGGTGTCCTTCTGTTGCACTTGACAATCAATCTCATCACTTTGTTTTGTAGTTTTTGCAGTCTATTCATTTGTTGTTCATTTGACAGATACCGTCAGTGGGGGTGACATTGGGTCTAGGGGGTGAGATTGGGTCAAAGTGATTTTTTACGGATTTTACCATTTTTCAGGTTATTCTCAATGAAACTGAATTCTGTTAAAGGGTCATTCCATCTGAAGCGGAACAGCATTTGAAAATTACCATCTCTGATTCTGCTCAAATTTGGCAGAGCTGTTAAGACTATCAAAACATGCAAAAATCCCGAGTTTCATCCAAATCGGACCACCCCCTCCATTTTTGTACCCTCCCAAAAAAACGACTTTTTGGCGATTTTTGAGCAAAACCCCTATCTTCAAACGACGATAACTCAGGAACCATAAATCTTAGAGGGTCGGTCTTAGGCTCAATTTTGAAGGAAATTGGACGTAGAATCCATTTCCGTGATCAAAATTTAGATCAACGGTACACATCAACCATAGCTTTTGCGCGCAGATTTCTGTTACATACATTTTAGTATCTTCAAAACTACGGGAACTATCGATATAATTTTTTATTCATCCCCTAAATTACTGTCTTCATAGTTATTTACAACAAAGTTTGACATTTTTTACAATCACGTTGTTGCAAGATTGGGTCCGTAGTTTGACAATTTTGGAATAAGAAGACAACAAATTTTTGGTTGCTGTGCACCCTTAACATATTTTTCTACCTGTATTGCGCAATTGAAAACTTTAAATGGCCGTATCTCAAAACAGCCCTATTTATTTTTAAATTTGACCTCACCATCGTGTTCCCCGTCCGATTTTACATAAGAATCACTTATCGACAGAAAGGAATATGTTTCGTTCCAAAGATATCGAATTTCAAAGTTTTGAGTATTTGAGAATACCTAAATTAGCTACATTCGGAGTTCAATTAGTTGGGTGGTGACGCACGGTCAATTATGTGGCATTGTGTGTGAAAAGAAAAGAATTTTATTTCGTGTTTCATCCTGGTTGGCTTGCCCACAAGCAGAAGAAAATCAGTTCAATTTGTTGGGTGGTGACGCGCGGTCAATTATGTGGCATTGTGTGTGAAAAGAAAAGAATTTTATTTCATGTTTCATCCTGGTTGGCTTGCCCACAAGCAGAAGAAAATCAGTTCAATTTGTTGGGTGGTGACGCGCGGTCAATTATGTGGCATTGTGTGTGAAAAGAAAAGAATTTTATTTCGTGTTTCATCCTGGTTGGCTTGCCCACAAGCAGAAGAAAATCAGTTCAATTTGTTGGGTGGTGACGCGCGGTCAATTATGTGGCATTGTGTGTGAAAAGAAAAGAATTTTATTTCGTGTTTCATCCTGGTTGGCTTGCCCACAAGCAGAAGAAAATCAGTTCAATTTGTTGGGTGGTGACGCGCGGTCAATTATGTGGCATTGTGTGTGAAAAGAAAAGAATTTTATTTCGTGTTTCATCCTGGTTGGCTTGCCCACAAGCAGAAGAAAATCAGTTCAATTAGTTGGGTGGTGACGCGCGGTCAATTATGTGGCATTGTGTGTGAAAAGAAAAGAATTTTATTTCGTGTTTCATCCTGGTTGGCTTGCCCACAAGCAGAAGAAAATCAGTTCAATTAGTTGGGTGGTGACGCGCGGTCAATTATGTGGCATTGTGTGTGAAAAGAAAAGAATTTTATTTCGTGTTTCATCCTGGTTGGCTTGCCCACAAGCAGAAGAAAATCAGTTCAATTAGTTGGGTGGTGACGCGCGGTCAATTATGTGGCATTGTGTGTGAAAAGAAAAGAATTTTATTTCGTGTTTCATCCTGGTTGGCTTGCCCACAAGCAGAAGAAAATCAGTTCAATTAGTTGGGTGGTGACGCGCGGTCAATTATGTGGCATTGTGTGTGAAAAGAAAAGAATTTTATTTCGTGTTTCATCCTGGTTGGCTTGCTCACAAGCAGAAGAAAATCAGTTCAATTTGTTGGGTGGTGACGCGCGGTCAATTATGTGGCATTGTGTGTGAAAAGAAAAGAATTTTATTTCGTGTTTCATCCTGGTTGGCTTGCCCACAAGCAGAAGAAAATCAGTTCAATTTGTTGGGTGGTGACGCGCGGTCAATTATGTGGCATTGTGTGTGAAAAGAAAAGAATTTTATTTCGTGTTTCATCCTGGTTGGCTTGCCCACAAGCAGAAGAAAATCAGTTCAATTAGTTGGGTGGTGACGCGCGGTCAATTATGTGGCATTGTGTGTGAAAAGAAAAGAATTTTATTTCGTGTTTCATCCTGGTTGGCTTGCCCACAAGCAGAAGAAAATCAGTTCAATTAGTTGGGTGGTGACGCGCGGTCAATTATGTGGCATTGTGTGTGAAAAGAAAAGAATTTTATTTCGTGTTTCATCCTGGTTGGCTTGCCCACAAGCAGAAGAAAATCAGTTCAATTAGTTGGGTGGTGACGCGCGGTCAATTATGTGGCATTGTGTGTGAAAAGAAAAGAATTTTATTTCGTGTTTCATCCTGGTTGGCTTGCCCACAAGCAGAAGAAAATCAGTTCAATTTGTTGGGTGGTGACGCGCGGTCAATTATGTGGCATTGTGTGTGAAAAGAAAAGAATTTTATTTCGTGTTTCATCCTGGTTGGCTTGCCCACAAGCAGAAGAAAATCAGTTCAATTTGTTGGGTGGTGACGCGCGGTCAATTATGTGGCATTGTGTGTGAAAAGAAAAGAATTTTATTTCGTGTTTCATCCTGGTTGGCTTGCCCACAAGCAGAAGAAAATCAGTTCAATTAGTTGGGTGGTGACGCGCGGTCAATTATGTGGCATTGTGTGTGAAAAGAAAAGAATTTTATTTCGTGTTTCATCCTGGTTGGCTTGCCCACAAGCAGAAGAAAATCAGTTCAATTAGTTGGGTGGTGACGCGCGGTCAATTATGTGGCATTGTGTGTGAAAAGAAAAGAATTTTATTTCGTGTTTCATCCTGGTTGGCTTGCCCACAAGCAGAAGAAAATCAGTTCAATTAGTTGGGTGGTGACGCGCGGTCAATTATGTGGCATTGTGTGTGAAAAGAAAAGAATTTTATTTCGTGTTTCATCCTGGTTGGCTTGCCCACAAGCAGAAGAAAATCAGTTCAATTTGTTGGGTGGTGACGCGCGGTCAATTATGTGGCATTGTGTGTGAAAAGAAAAGAATTTTATTTCGTGTTTCATCCTGGTTGGCTTGCCCACAAGCAGAAGAAAATCAGTTCAATTTGTTGGGTGGTGACGCGCGGTCAATTATGTGGCATTGTGTGTGAAAAGAAAAGAATTTTATTTCGTGTTTCATCCTGGTTGGCTTGCCCACAAGCAGAAGAAAATCAGTTCAATTTGTTGGGTGGTGACGCGCGGTCAATTATGTGGCATTGTGTGTGAAAAGAAAAGAATTTTATTTCGTGTTTCATCCTGGTTGGCTTGCCCACAAGCAGAAGAAAATCAGTTCAATTTGTTGGGTGGTGACGCGCGGTCAATTATGTGGCATTGTGTGTGAAAAGAAAAGAATTTTATTTCGTGTTTCATCTTGTTTGGCTTGCCCACAAGCAGAAGAAAATCAGTTCAATTTGTTGGGTGGTGACGCGCGGTCAATTATGTGGCATTGTGTGTGAAAAGAAAAGAATTTTATTTCGTGTTTCATCCTGGTTGGCTTGCCCACAAGCAGAAGAAAATCAGTTCAATTAGTTGGGTGGTGACGCGCGGTCAATTATGTGGCATTGTGTGTGAAAAGAAAAGAATTTTATTTCGTGTTTCATCCTGGTTGGCTTGCCCACAAGCAGAAGAAAATCAGTTCAATTAGTTGGGTGGTGACGCGCGGTCAATTATGTGGCATTGTGTGTGAAAAGAAAAGAATTTTATTTCGTGTTTCATCCTGGTTGGCTTGCCCACAAGCAGAAGAAAATCAGTTCAATTTGTTGGGTGGTGACGCGCGGTCAATTATGTGGCATTGTGTGTGAAAAGAAAAGAATTTTATTTCGTGTTTCATCCTGGTTGGCTTGCCCACAAGCAGAAGAAAATCAGTTCAATTTGTTGGGTGGTGACGCGCGGTCAATTATGTGGCATTGTGTGTGAAAAGAAAAGAATTTTATTTCGTGTTTCATCCTGGTTGGCTTGCCCACAAGCAGAAGAAAATCAGTTCAATTTGTTGGGTGGTGACGCGCGGTCAATTATGTGGCATTGTGTGTGAAAAGAAAAGAATTTTATTTCGTGTTTCATCCTGGTTGGCTTGCCCACAAGCAGAAGAAAATCAGTTCAATTAGTTGGGTGGTGACGCGCGGTCAATTATGTGGCATTGTGTGTGAAAAGAAAAGAATTTTATTTCGTGTTTCATCCTGGTTGGCTTGCCCACAAGCAGAAGAAAATCAGTTCAATTAGTTGGGTGGTGACGCGCGGTCAATTATGTGGCATTGTGTGTGAAAAGAAAAGAATTTTATTTCGTGTTTCATCCTGGTTGGCTTGCCCACAAGCAGAAGAAAATCAGTTCAATTTGTTGGGTGGTGACGCGCGGTCAATTATGTGGCATTGTGTGTGAAAAGAAAAGAATTTTATTTCGTGTTTCATCCTGGTTGGCTTGCCCACAAGCAGAAGAAAATCAGTTCAATTTGTTGGGTGGTGACGCGCGGTCAATTATGTGGCATTGTGTGTGAAAGAAAAGAATTTTATTTCGTGTTTCATCCTGGTTGGCTTGCCCACAAGCAGAAGAAAATCAGTTCAATTTGTTGGGTGGTGACGCGCGGTCAATTATGTGGCATTGTGTGTGAAAAGAAAAGAATTTTATTTCGTGTTTCATCCTGGTTGGCTTGCCCACAAGCAGAAGAAAATCAGTTCAATTAGTTGGGTGGTGACGCGCGGTCAATTATGTGGCATTGTGTGTGAAAAGAAAAGAATTTTATTTCGTGTTTCATCCTGGTTGGCTTGCCCACAAGCAGAAGAAAATCAGTTCAATTTGTTGGGTGGTGACGCGCGGTCAATTATGTGGCATTGTGTGTGAAAAGAAAAGAATTTTATTTCGTGTTTCATCCTGGTTGGCTTGCCCACAAGCAGAAGAAAATCAGTTCAATTAGTTGGGTGGTGACGCGCGGTCAATTATGTGGCATTGTGTGTGAAAAGAAAAGAATTTTATTTCGTGTTTCATCCTGGTTGGCTTGCCCACAAGCAGAAGAAAATCAGTTCAATTAGTTGGGTGGTGACGCGCGGTCAATTATGTGGCATTGTGTGTGAAAAGAAAAGAATTTTATTTCGTGTTTCATCCTGGTTGGCTTGCCCACAAGCAGAAGAAAATCAGTTCAATTTGTTGGGTGGTGACGCGCGGTCAATTATGTGGCATTGTGTGTGAAAAGAAAAGAATTTTATTTCGTGTTTCATCCTGGTTGGCTTGCCCACAAGCAGAAGAAAATCAGTTCAATTTGTTGGGTGGTGACGCGCGGTCAATTATGTGGCATTGTGTGTGAAAAGAAAAGAATTTTATTTCGTGTTTCATCCTGGTTGGCTTGCCCACAAGCAGAAGAAAATCAGTTCAATTAGTTGGGTGGTGACGCGCGGTCAATTATGTGGCATTGTGTGTGAAAAGAAAAGAATTTTATTTCGTGTTTCATCCTGGTTGGCTTGCCCACAAGCAGAAGAAAATCAGTTCAATTAGTTGGGTGGTGACGCGCGGTCAATTATGTGGCATTGTGTGTGAAAAGAAAAGAATTTTATTTCGTGTTTCATCCTGGTTGGCTTGCCCACAAGCAGAAGAAAATCAGTTCAATTTGTTGGGTGGTGACGCGCGGTCAATTATGTGGCATTGTGTGTGAAAAGAAAAGAATTTTATTTCGTGTTTCATCCTGGTTGGCTTGCCCACAAGCAGAAGAAAATCAGTTCAATTTGTTGGGTGGTGACGCGCGGTCAATTATGTGGCATTGTGTGTGAAAAGAAAAGAATTTTATTTCGTGTTTCATCCTGGTTGGCTTGCCCACAAGCAGAAGAAAATCAGTTCAATTTGTTGGGTGGTGACGCGCGGTCAATTATGTGGCATTGTGTGTGAAAAGAAAAGAATTTTATTTCGTGTTTCATCCTGGTTGGCTTGCTCAAGTCCTTCCTACATCATCGTTGATCGGGAGGCACGACGTCGTGTGAATTGTTGCATTAAAATAAGTTTAAGTATTACTGTAAATGACTGTAAAAAAGTCCTTCCTATATCATCAATGTCGTCTGGGTAATCGTGATGAAAAATTACATTTATTCAGTTTTTTAATACCTGTGCGCGAGTGTTTTGGTGTGCTAATTAGAAAGACCTTCCCATAGCATCGTTGCTCGGAAGGCTCGCCGACGGGTTTTTTATGAAAGTCCTCCCCATAGCATCGTAGCTCAGGATGCATCGAAAAGCCAATGCTGTGGATTCAACGGTCTCAAGCGGTATCAACAAGTATATAGCGAAAAACTATGTGCTTGATGAGTCTGCAACTTCAACTATCGGACTAACATTCCTCCCTTTCGTTGAACTGCAGGCTTCTTGGGAGGGCGCCGGTATTGACTAATAAAATCGGGGTCTTCAGGGGTTAAACAGTGAACGAATGGTTGGCTCCCACTGATCATTTTTGATTCATTGTTTAACTTCAGTTGATCTGTCAATAACGGAGTAGCAGCTCATTGGCAGTCAACCATGCTCATGCTCATACCTAAATTAGCTACATTCGCCGCATATGCTAGAAGCACTCAGTCGTGCTGATCAATAATTACTACCTGGTGTTCTGTAAGATGAATTATTTTTATGATTTTATACGATTTTGAGATAATCAATACCTTGAACAATCTATTTTTTGTTTAAGGAATATTTATTGGGTAATTTTTAATGCACTGTTTTTCCTGATCTCAGTGTCATTGAACCATATTAAGTAAAATTTGAAATTTTTATATTTATTTGCAAATGCTACAATGTTTTTACAATATATTTAAAAAAAATATCATTTTTCTGTTGTTTTCATAATTTTCCTAATTCCTCATTCCTTCCCACTTTATCAAATTATTTCTTTTATTTGAAGCGAGAACAAATGTAGAGCCGGCTGTAAGGCTGGATTTTCATGGATTGTGCAACGACATCGAGAGCACGAGCATCGAACCAACTCGATGCTCGTGGCTTGCGTTACTTCATTTAGCTTAGACACAACCCCAAAATCGACTTTCCGGAGTAAGGAACACTTGCATGCAAGTTAACGAAGGATGGAAAATGACAGATTCAAACGTAAACAAAGCAGCATCCCACTCTAACTTTAGGGGCTGTGGGCGATTATCGGGCATCACCAGGGCCAGTTAAGACGCTTTAGTCTGGACACAATCTTTAAAAATTGTATATTTGTTTTCCACACACACAACATATTTGCTTTTGCCGCTCTCACGCACACAATCCCCTTTCGTAACGCGACCAGCAACTGTCAAAAATTTGCATTTACACGTGTTGAGTCATTCATCACCAGCTTCAACAACGAAAGCTCGCGAACGTTCCGGGACGCGTTCCGAAGTTCCCCCGGCCGCGTTTTCCCGGTTTCCCCGAACCAGAAGTCGTCCACTCAACGATAAAAGAACCCGCGCCCGTGCTGTTTGTTACAAGTCCGGCGCCGAAGACCCCCAGTGATCCGATCGAACTTCCAGCGATTACCGCCACGAAGAAGCAACCAGTCAACCAGTTTGGTTTTCCGGGAATCCCGTGCCCGGAACCATCGTAGATGACGTGATCACATTTCTTGAACGGTAAGATCCCCACAAAATCACAAATGGACCACCACCTAACCTCACATTCCCCGCATCTCTCCCCCAGCAACGAATTCCACCTGATTTCCAAGAACGTCCGCAAGGGAACCGTCTCGCCCACCTCATACAACTAGACGCGGACAAGCTGCAGCAGTACTCGTTGCCCGTGTTGTCGGAATGGAGCAGGAATCGGACACTGAAGGGGGGCAGGCCGGCAAGAAAATCAATTAAGAAAAAGCCACGGCTGGGGAGTTCAATTCCGTCCCGCGGGAAGCGGGTTACGCCGGTGAAGAAGACGTCGCTGACGTTTGCCATTTTCGGCACCAGTATGAACCGGATTGGGATGCAGAAGATATGGGGGAGGACCGGAGAAGCAGCAGCTGAGGCGATGGTGAGTTACAGATTTACATAAGATAAACCCTAGATTACTGACTTTTCACTTATTTCAGCAAAACGTCAACCGCAACCCGCTGTCACCCATTTACCGACGACAATGACCGCACCGAGAAACCCGCAAACGTGAAACCTCTCATCATTTCGCCTTCAATACCGCGTCCGCTACCTCAAGTCCAGCCCAACAAAGTGAATCTCCTCTACGAGAGTGTCATGCAGCAGCGTCCCCTCAATCCGACGTCCCAGACCGTACCTGCCGCGAACGTTCTATTTTCCCGCTCGAAGGACCTGCTGCCATGGTATGAGAGCGACGTCGTCGTTCGGGACCAAAATGTCCGGCCAAAGACGGTTGTGGACCAGTCGGTTCCGCTGGCCAAGCGACAACCTTCAAGTACTAGTTTGACCAGAACGATAATGCGGTGCCGAATTCCTTCCAACATCCTCCATCAGCACCTGTTTTTCCAGAGATTCTGCACAGTGGGGTTCAGTGTGTGGTTCCCGTTCCCCCCTAACTGGGATCTCGAACAACCCAAATCCGGTCATCAACAGTCAAGTGAAACAAAAAAAAAACAAAAATACACAGCTGCAAAATATGAAAAGTTAAAAAAACAGAAATTTATAAATACATAAACACAAAAAAGAAGGGAAAAAACACAAATTTATGAATACAAAAAATAGCGCAAAAATACACAATTACGAAAAAAAAAACAAATAATAAAAACAAAAAAGTACAAAGATAAACCAAAAACTAAAAATATATAAAATCTAAAACCACAAAAGAAGAGATAAAAATACACAACTACAATACAAAACACATAAAATTGAAAAAAAATGCAAAGAAAACATAAAATAAAACCAAAACGAATACGAATACGAAAAACACAAAATACTAACAAACAAAAATACAAAAATTTAGAATACAAAAAAAAGAGAATTAAAAACTAAAAAAATACAAAAAAACGAAAGTACACGAATACATACTGAATTTTCCATAATTTACCTAATTTAACTGAATTTAATTAAATTGAATTTTATGAAATTTAACTTAATTTCACGATTTTTTTTCTAAATTTAGCTTAATTCAACTAATTTAACTAAATTGAACTTAAGTCAACAAAATTATACTGATTTTTTTTTAATTTAGCTAAATTTATCTAAATTGAACTTAATCCATTTATATTTGACTAAATTTAACTTTATTCAACATTATTCAACTAAATTACACTGAATTTTTAAAAAATTAACTAAGTTTAGCAAAATTAAACTTAATTCAACAAAATTTATCTGAATTTCACTTAATTTAACTAAATTGAACTTCTTTCAACATTTTTTTTAAATATATCTAATGAATTTCATTCATCTTAATTCGACTAAATTTAACTTTATTTAACTTAATTCAACAAAATTCAACTGAATTTAATTTAATTTAACTTGATTGAACTAAATTTAACGAAATTTACCTAATTTCAATAAATTTAACTAAATTGCACTAAATTGAACTTAATTCAACTGAATTTAACTGAATTTTACTAAATTTAGCTAAATGTAACAAAATGGAACTTAATTCAATTTAAATTTTTCCTTAATTTAACTTAATTGAACTTAATTCAACAAAATTCAACTGATTTTTTTTATTTAACTTTATTTAACTAAATTCATCTAAATTGAACTTAATTCATCTAAATTAAACTAAATTCAACTTTATTTAACTAAATTCAACAAAAAATTTCAATTTTTATTAAACTTAATTTAACCAAATTTAACTAAATTTATCCCATTTGTACTTAATTTAACAAAATTCAACTGAATTAAACTAAATTGAACTAAATTTAAACAAACGCAACTAAATTACATCAATTTACTAAATTTATCGAAATTGAACTTAATTCGACTAAATTTAACTTGTACAACAAAATTGAACTTAACTCACCAAAATTTAACTGAATTTTACTAAATTTAAATGAATTTTACTTAATTTAGCTTAATTTAACTAAATTAAATTTAATTCACATAATTTAAGTGAATTCAATTCAATTTACATAATTTAACTGAATTCAACAAAATTCAACTGAATCTGCACAATTTAACTAAATTTTACTTTATTTAAATAAACTTAACACAATTCAACTAATTTTAACTTAATTTACTTAATTTAATAATATTTTAAATATATTGATATTAAACTTAATTTGTCTAAATCTGTCTAAATTTAACTTTATTGAACTTAATTCAGCCAAATTAAAGGACTAAATTACTAAATCACTAAATTAAAATCAATTTAACTTAATTACCTAGATTTAACTAAATTCAGTAAACTAAATTGAACTTAAATTAAATAAATTCAGCTAAATTTAATCAAATTGAGCTAAATTTAACTTACTTTTCAATAGGACTTAATTCATCTAACTTAATGTATAAATTAAACTTAAATTATTTAAATTCAAGCGAATGTTACTAAATTTAAAAAAAAACATTTAACAAAATGTAACCAAATTTAACTTAATATAACTAATTTCATCTAATTTGAACTTAATTCAACAAAATTCAACTGAATTGAACTGAATTGAACTAAAATTAACTAAATTAACAAAACTTAATTACAAATATTTACAAAATTCATCTAAATTTAACTTAATACAACAAAATTGAACTTAACTCAGCAAAACTTTACTGAATTTTACAAAATTTGAATGATTTTTACTTAATTTAGCTTAATTTAACTAATTTTAATTAAATCTACATAAATTAAATAAATTTGCATACTTTAACTGAACTTAGATAATTTAACTAAATTTACTTAAATTAACTAAATTGAACTTAGTTTTAATAAACTAAACAAAATTCAACTAATTTCAACTTAATTTATTTAATTTAATAAAATTTACTTGAATTTATTTAAATTGATCATAATTCGTCTAAATTTATCGAAATTCAATTTTATTGAAGTTTAACTAAATTTATCTAAATAGAACTTAATTCAACTTAATTGAACTTAATTCAAAAAATTCAAAAATAACTAAATTTAAATTAATGTTAATCAATTTAACTAAATTCAACTTAATTTTGTTTACTAAGTAAATAAATTTTACTTAATTTAACTATATTAATTAAATTTCACTGAGTTCAAATATATTTAACAAAATTTAACTTAGTTAAACTAAATATAAGTAAATTTAACTAAATGTTTCTTAATATAACTTAATTTAACTAATTTTAACTTAATATGACTTTATTTAGCCAAAGTTAGTTAAATTGAAATAATTTATGCGAAGTTTTACGAAACTTAATTAAATTTTACTCAATCTATCTAAATTTTACTTATTTTAACTAAATTTAACTAAATTCGAGTATATTTAATTAAATCTTACTAAATTCAATTGAATTTAACTCAATTTACCTACAGTATGTAAAAAAAGTATTTACACCCCTTGGGCATTATGCACATTTTGTGATGAAACATGTAAACAATTTAATGTTGACATAAACCTAGTACTACGTTTTGTTCAGAAACTCATGCCAAACATTTTGCTGCAAAAAGCTCATGAAAAGATGTTTTCTATAAAAAGTTATATAACAAATACTATAACAAAAATAAAAAAGGTGCAAAAAAAGTTTGTACACCTTTCGAAAAATTAACATAAATAAAGTTATTTATTGACAAATCACCATAAATCCAGTCTCTCAACTCCAAATAAGCATCCTTGACTGATTAAAAAAAAATAATTTGGATTGAATATAAAGTTTACTAATTACTTAGTATAAATGTTTCTATAACTCTGGAAATTCTATATAAAACTTATCTAAACTTAATTATGCAAACTTTAAATTTAACTAAATGTCAATATATTACCATAGAATTGCTAAATAAACATTCTGGAGTGGGTATAACACCGTTTTGGGGGTCTTTGTATCGCTAGAATAGATTTTTCGTTGGAATTTCGTACCAACCCGAAATACGTCGTCGGTAAATCCGCCGGCATCCGAACCGGTCCACAATTCACAAGTTAACCTATGGCATCGAAAGAGCATAAAATTTCCGATCTTTTGATACCCAGACATCTAGGTTTTCTATAAAACCCACGTTTTTAAATACCTGGGCAAAAGTAAGTTTGATCCACGAGAACAAAAATTACGAAATTCCATATATTTTTGGCAGGTTGCTCAAACGAAACCATAACAACGTTTTTGCCTAGGTATTTAAAAACGTGGGTTTTATAGAAAACCTAGATGTCTGGGTATCAAAAGATCGGAAATTGTATGCTCTTTCGATGCCACATAGGTTAACTTGTGAATTGTGGACTTTTGCCGGCGGATTTACCGACGACGTATTTCCGGGTTGGTACGAAATTCCAACGAAAATCTATTCTAGCGATACACCCCAAAACTCCACAATGTTTATTTAGCAATTTATGTAATATTGACATTTAGTTAAATTTAAAATGCAAAATTAAGTTTAGATAAGTTTTATATAGAATTTCAGAGTTTTATAAACTTTTATACTAAGTAATAAGTAAACTTTATATTCAATCCAAATTATTTTAATCAGTCAAGATGCCTATTTGGAGTTGAGAAACTGGATTTATGGTGATTGTCAATAAATAACTTTATTTATGTTAATTTTCGAAAGGTGTACAAACTTTTTGCACCTTTTTATTTTTGTTATAGTATTTGTTATATAACTTTATATAGAAACATCTTTTCATGAGCTTTGCAGCAAAATGTTCGGCATGAGTTTCTGAACAAAACGTAGTACTAGGTTTCTGTCAACATTAAATTGTTTACATGTTTCATCACAAAATGTGCATAGTGCCTGAGGGGTGTAAATACTTTTTTTACATACTGTAAATTTAACTAAATATAACTAAATTAAAGTAAATTGAAACAAGTTAAGCGAATTTTAACGGTATTTAATCAAATTTTACTAAATCTAACTAAATTTTGCTTATTTTGACTAAATGTAACTAAATTCATCTAAATTTAATTAAATCTAACCAAATTAAAGTCAATTTAACTTTTTCTAACTAAATTTTCATAAATATAACTCAATTTAAGTCAATTTAACTTAATTTAACTAATTTTAACTAAATATAACTTGATTTAACCAAAGTTAACTAACTTAAAACAAATTAAGCGATTTTTTACGAAAACAAACCAAATTTTACTTAATTTATCTAATTTTTACTAATTTTGACTAAATGTAACTAAATTCAATTAAATTTAATCAAATCAACCTAAATTTAACTAAATTGGACTAAATCTAACTAAATTTGATTAGATCTACCTAAATTCAACTGTATTTAACTAATTTCTACTAATTTTAACTAAATTTAATTAAATATAACTCAATTTAACTAAATTTACCTAAATTTTATTAAGGTTAACTAAATTGAAATAAATGAAGCGAAATTTTATGAAACTTAATTAAATTCTACTTAATCTAACTAAATTTGACTTATTAAGACGAAATGTAACTAATATTAATTAAATCTTACTAAATTTGATTAAATTTAATTTAACTAAATATTACTCAATTTAAGTCAGTTTTACTCAATTTAACTAATTTTAACTAAATATGACTTAATTTAGCTAAAGTTAACTAAAATGAAATAATTTATGCGAAATTTTACTAAATCCTACTAAATTTAATTAAATCTAGCTGAATTCAACTGAATTTTACTAAATTTTAATATTTTTTTCCAAATTTAACTAAGTTTAACTAAATATAACTAAATTTTACTATATATAACCCAATTTAAATCAATTGAACTTAATTTAACTAATTTTAACTTGAAATAACTTAATTTAGCCAAAGTTAACTTAATTAAAATAAATGAAGCGACATTTTACGAAACTTAATTTAATTTTATTAAATATAACTCAATTTAACTTAATTTAACTAAATATAACTAAATTTAATAAAATTTGAATAAATTTAACTAAATTTATCAAAATTTTACTTAATTTGACTATATTTAACTAAAGATAACAAATTTAAATGAATTTAACTAATTTTAGCTGAATTTATCTAATTTTAACTAAAGATAACTGATTTTAACTGAATTCAACTATTTTTTACTAAATTTATCTAAATTCAACTAAATCTAACTAAAATAAACTAAATTTGAACAAATCATCAATAAAATCAATAAAGTCCTGTTAACATACTAACCCAACTCATATTTTTGTAGCTAGTTAGGTAATTAGTTAATGTTTTGTTGTTAATTCAATATTTCTTTAAATAAAAAAAATCTGTCGTGTTTTTGTCACCCTATTTTATTTAATCGCCCTAACATGAAATCCGAAGTAAACAGGAAGGAGAAACCCCCCGGTTTCCGGCACGTCGGTCCCCCGTTTATAGGCCCGTTATCGTGGTCAAAACGGGCCCAAAAGCGTGCCAGAGACGGGCGTAACACAGCGGCCAAAATTCGTAACGCCCGCCTAAATGTTGCATTCTGGCACGCAATGGGCCACAACAAGGGGAAAAAGCGTGCTGAAAATCGGGCCCGCTTTTAGGCAAAACGTCCCCGCTTTCTGGCCGTTTTCCGCCCATTTTTCTATGTGGGATTGCGTGGCGATTGGAATTCCAGAACAACTTTTGAAATAAGCTGATGTTGTTCAATAAATCTTTTTCAAAAAGGCGTATGATTAGACTAGCGCATAATTTAACTAAACAAAGCAGCATTGCGTGGCGATCGGAACTCCAGAACAACTTTTGAAATAAGCTGATGTTGTTCAATAAATCTTTTTCAAAAAGGCGCATGATTAGACTAGCGCATAATTTAATTAAATAAAACCTCTTGCCTCATGTTCGTTGGGAAAAATCATGCAAAATAGATGAGAGATAATTGAGGTTTTGCAGCGCGACTGTGTTTCAAATGTAGGTGGCGCCAAAATGAGGTTACTTGCCAAAAATCGTATTTCTTTCTGCTGGATTGAAGAACAAAATTGCTTATTTCTCATGGTTCCCTGCATAAATCTTAATGAAACTGGTTGCAAAAGACGAGAATTTTTTTTTGCTTTAAAATAATGAACATCTTTTTTTGGGCGCGCAGAAATATGTGACTTTTTCTAAAAAAAAACATGTTTTGGAACACTAAAAATGAGTTTCCCCGTTTATATCAATGAAATAAACAGTTTTATAATTGATAACAGATGTGTTTACGTATATTCAACAATTTTTATTGATTTTTGACAGACTTTCTTACCAAATAGTCCAAATTACTATCTTTTTCTAAATTTACAGTTTTCTCATAGAAAAATCAAACAAATATTGGAAAGTTGTACACCAAATTGTTGGAAATATTTTTCTCATCCGAATCCGGCATAAGTTTAATAAAAATGTTGATTATGCAGGAAAAAACACATATTTTCAAAAAATTAATCATAGGTTTACGCTATTTGTTCATAGGTGGCGACACGTGTCTTTTAGCTTAGCTGCAAAATCTCTATAGAGTGGACTAAAAAAAGGAAAAATTTCAGGAATTTCAAAAAAATTAAGTAATTTAAATTTTTTTAGAAATTTTAAGAAATAAATAATTCAAGAAATATAAGAAATTAAAGAAATAATTAAGTGATTTAGAAAATTGAGGAAATTTAAGAAATTAAAGAAAATAAAAGAATTAAGAAATTTAAGGAATTAAAAGAATTAAAGAAATTTTAGAAATTTAAAAAAAAATCAAAATTTTAGAAATTTTAGAAATTTAGAAAATTTTTGAAAATTTAGAAATTATAGAAATTATAAAAATTTTAAAAATCTTAAAAATTTTAAAAATTTTAGAAATTTTAGAAATTTTAGAAATTTTAGAAATTTTAGAAATTTTAGAAATTTTAGAAATTTTAGAAATTTTAGAAATTTTAGAAATTTTAGAAATTTTAGAAATTTTAGAAATTTTAGAAATTTTAGAAATTTTAGAAATTTTAGAAATTTTAGAAATTTTAGAAATTTTAAAATTTTAGAAATAGAAATTTTAGAAATTTTAGAAATTTTAAATTTTAGAAATTTTAGAAATTTTAGAAATTTTAGAAATTTTAGAAATTTTAGAAATTTTAGAAATTTTAAATTTTAGAAATTTTAGAAATTTTAGAAATTTTAGAAATTTTAAATTTTTAGAAATTTTAGAAATTTTAGAAATTTTAGAAATTTTAGAAATTTTAGAAATTTTAGAAATTTTAGAAATTTTAGAAATTTTAGAAATTTTAGAAATTTTAGAAATTTTAGAAATTTTAGAAATTTTAGAAATTTTAGAAATTTTAGAAATTTTAGAAATTTTAGAAATTTTAGAAATTTTAGAAATTTTAGAAATTTTAGAAATTTTAGAAATTTTAGAAATTTTAGAAATTTTAGAAATTTTAGAAATTTTAGAAATTTTAGAAATTTTAGAAATTTTAGAAATTTTAGAAATTTTAGAAATTTTAGAAATTTTAGAAATTTTAGAAATTTTAGAAATTTTAGAAATTTTAGAAATTTTAGAAATTTTAGAAATTTTAGAAATTTTAGAAATTTTAGAAATTTTAGAAATTTTAGAAATTTTAGAAATTTTAGAAATTTTAGAAATTTTAGAAATTTTAGAAATTTTAGAAATTTTAGAAATTTTAGAAATTTTAGAAATTTTAGAAATTTTAGAAATTTTAGAAATTTTAGAAATTTTAGAAATTTTAGAAATTTTAGAAATTTTAGAAATTTTAGAAATTTTAAAATTTTAGAAATTTTAGAAATTTTAGAAATTTTAGAAATTTTAGAAATTTTAGAAATTTTAGAAATTTTAGAAATTTTAGAAATTTTAGAAATTTTAGAAATTTTAGAAATTTTAGAAATTTTAGAAATTTTAGAAATTTTAGAAATTTTAGAAATTTTAGAAATTTTAGAAATTTTAGAAATTTTAGAAATTTTAGAATTTTAGAAATTTTAGAAATTTTAGAAATTTTAGAAATTTTAGAAATTTTAGAAATTTTAGAAATTTTAGAAATTTTAGAAATTTTAGAAATTTTAGAAATTTTAGAAATTTTAGAAATTTTAGAAATTTTAGAAATTTTAGAAATTTTAGAAATTTTAGAAATTTTAGAAATTTTAGAAATTTTAGAAATTTTAGAAATTTTAGAAATTTTAGAAATTTTTAGAAATTTTAGAAATTTTAGAAATTTTAGAAATTTTAGAAATTTTAGAAATTTTAGAAATTTTAGAAATTTTAGAAATTTTAGAAATTTTAGAAATTTTAGAAATTTTAGAAATTTTAGAAATTTTAGAAATTTTAGAAATTTTAGAAATTTTAGAAATTTTAGAAATTTTAGAAATTTTAGAAATTTTAGAAATTTTAGAAATTTTAGAAATTTTAGAAATTTTAGAAATTTTAGAAATTTTAGAAATTTTAGAAATTTTAGAAATTTTAGAAATTTTAGAAATTTTAGAAATTTTAGAAATTTTAGAAATTTTAGAAATTTTAGAAATTTTAGAAATTTTAGAAATTTTAGAAATTTTAGAAATTTTAAAAATTTTAGAAATTTTAGAAATTTTAGAAATTTTAGAAATTTTAGAAATTTTAGAAATTTTAGAAATTTTAGAAATTTTAGAAATTTTAGAAATTTTAGAAATTTTAGAAATTTTAGAAATTTTAGAAATTTTAGAAATTTTAGAAATTTTAGAAATTTTAGAAATTTTAGAAATTTTAGAAATTTTAGAAATTTTAGAAATTTTAGAAATTTTAGAAATTTTAGAAATTTTAGAAATTTTAGAAATTTTAGAAATTTTAGAAATTTTAGAAATTTTAGAAATTTTAGAAATTTTAGAAATTTTAGAAATTTTAGAAATTTTAGAAATTTTAGAAATTTTAGAAATTTTAGAAATTTTAGAAATTTTAGAAATTTTAGAAATTTTAGAAATTTTAGAAATTTTAGAAATTTTAGAAATTTTAGAAATTTTAGAAATTTTAGAAATTTTAGAAATTTTAGAAATTTTAGAAATTTTAGAAATTTTAGAAATTTTAGAAATTTTAGAAATTTTAGAAATTTTAGAAATTTTAGAAATTTTAGAAATTTTAGAAATTTTAGAAATTTTAGAAATTTTAGAAATTTTAGAAATTTTAGAAATTTTAGAAATTTTAGAAATTTTAGAAATTTTAGAAATTTTAGAAATTTTAGAAATTTTAGAAATTTTAGAAATTTTAGAAATTTTAGAATTTTAGAAATTTTAGAAATTTTAGAAATTTTAGAAATTTTAGAAATTTTAGAAATTTTAGAAATTTTAAAAATTTAGAAATTTTAGAAATTTTAGAAATTTTAGAAATTTTAGAAATTTTAGAAATTTTAGAAATTTTAGAAATTTTAGAAATTTTAGAAATTTTAGAAATTTTAGAAATTTTAGAAATTTTAGAAATTTTAGAAATTTTAGAAATTTTAGAAATTTTAGAAATTTTAGAAATTTTAGAAATTTTAGAAATTTTAGAAATTTTAGAAATTTTAGAAATTTTAGAAATTTTAGAAATTTTAGAAATTTTAGAAATTTTAGAAATTTTAGAAATTTTAGAAATTTTAGAAATTTTAGAAATTTTAGAAATTTTAGAAATTTTAGAAATTTTAGAAATTTTGTAACGTATGCAATTTTCCCAACCGACAGCAGCTTTAACGCCTGAGGCGTCGCGCCACCCTCAACCAGTGAGAGACTGCTGAATGCTGTTTTCTTTTGGTCCGGCAAAAGGCTCTTTCTCAAGGCGGGTTATCAGTGAAACCACACAGATACAATTAGCTGTCCCTCGGAGACAAATTCGGTTATACTAATCAAAAAAAACTGAATGGATGCAAAATCACGACCCCAAACTGATCACACTAATCCTAATAGATTCTCCCACTTACGCCCGTGGACAAGATTCGTTTTAAACTTCGATTCAACCAATCAAACAAGCTTAGTGGTGTGAACTAAACTCAAGCTTTTGTATTTGGAGGCAAATATGGCTTTAATTACCCTAACGCTTTTAACACATCGGCTGGGACGTCTCCCAGGTTCTTTAAACTAACAAAAAGTTCTTCGAGCTCAGTATAGAGGGTTAGATCTGACCTTCTGAGCAGGGTTGGTCACTGCTCCGATTCCGGTCCGGCGTAGGAAGGCGGCCCGGTCCAACGATGAGGTGCTTTGAACGCGCTTTCGTGCGGTCCCGTACTGCGATCTGGATACCGTTGCGACACGATGCTCTCAACTCCGTCTGCTTTTCGGACACGTGGAATCCGTTCGACACGTGTTTCGATCACTGGCGTGCGACCCGGTGCTTTTCCAACGGTAAGCCGATGGCCACCGCTTCCGATTGGGTTGGGATAGGTACCTCGTAAATCTCGTACACGTGGAATCCGCTCGACACGTGTTTCCGGTTTGCACCGCCGAGTCTCCCGGGTGCTTTCTAACGGTTTGCCTTTGGCCAACGTCTCCGATTCGATCGGTCTGGGTCCAATCGCTGCTGGCACACGTGGACGTCGCCCTGCGCTTCTCCCGTCACGCTGCGTGCTGCGCAAAGTCGCGCGCTCGGTTCACTTCGCTGGTTGTCGGCGCCGAACTCTACCCCAAAGACGTACTAGAGGAACTGATCGACGTCCGGTTTATGTCGACTCGTGCAGAGGTTATGGCGTCTCCGCTAACATCTGTCAAAATGGCGTTAGATGTCGTCCCAGTCGCCCAGAGGAAAGCGTCTTCCTCCGGCGAGGGCACGGTGGAGTTCTTGTTTGTTCCTTTGAGGGGTTGGTTTTCCCGGATGTAGCAGGCGCTACCGTAACACTTCGTTAGTTCGGACCTCGCCTTCGGGCGTAGCTTGAAGCACCGACCACGTGGGCTTGCGGCGGTCTACTGACGTCACGGTCGGCTCCAAGCGAGTTGTTCCGTCAGGGGAAGCGTTTCGGACGATCGAAACTCGCAATTTGGTCGATTCCCGACCAAAACCCACGTTGAATAGTGGGCAACCTATTCAACCGTGTATTTTTTTTACATTAGGACCAGATCTAACCACATTTCAAGTGTGCTTACCTGACTGTTATAAGCACTTCACACAATTGGCCTTTCCTAGCACTAGCAGCGGTTTTTTTTGGACGTTTCGCTGTATTCTAATTAAAGTAAATCGTTAAGCTGGCGTTGTTTCAAATATTCGTTATAATTATTATATAATCTTACACGATCTTTGATGGTTTTACGCGTTCGCAGAACGCTTTAGGATCAATTGTGGCACTTTGTACTAGATTAGGACTAGAAAAGAAAGGTTAACTAACAGCCAGCTTAATTAGAACTTACTACGCACCTCGTGTGCTACATTAACATTCCCTAAAAGGCCAAACACTTCACTTGCTTTTCAAAGCTGAACTTTAGTCGCCAACGAACTCCACCAGAATGATCTTAATTTTATATATTCTACTGGATTGGTGATAATCGATCAATAGCCGAGATTGGCATTTTTTTAGGGTATTTGTGATTTTGCATCTCATTCTTCCCTATGCAAGTTGGGGCACTAGATGAATTTTTTTGATTTTGTGTAGGTGAAGTCGAACACAATTCTTTTTAGGTACCTACATTTCCCATTTCCCCACGGCCCATCTTTTTAACCCAACCAAACTTGACCTTCAGGAGGGTAATGAGATCTGTGTGGCACTCTCGCGATATTCATGTGAAAATTCAGCTTCAGCAGTCTGAAACCGACCAACAGGTGGCAGCACTTTTCCGAATGAGCTTTTCAAAACTACAACTTTTTTTTGTAACGATCGTTAGGGTAACCGAGTATCTTTACAATTTTAGAAATTTTAGAAATTTTAGAAATTTTAGAAATTTTAGAAATTTTAGAAATTTTAGAAATTTTAGAAATTTTAGAAATTTTAGAAATTTTAGAAATTTTAGAAATTTTAGAAATTTTAGAAATTTTAGAAATTTTAGAAATTTTAGAAATTTTAGAAATTTTAGAAATTTTAGAAATTTTAGAAATTTTAGAAATTTTAGAAATTTTAGAAATTTTAGAAATTTAAGAAATTTTAGAAATTTTAGAAATTTTAGAAATTTTAGAAATTTTAGAAATTTTAGAAATTTAAGAAATTTTAGAAATTTTAGAAATTTTAGAAATTTTAGAAATTTTAGAAATTTTAGAAATTTTAGAAATTTTAGAAATTTTAGAAATTTTAGAAATTTTAGAAATTTTAGAAATTTTAGAAATTTTAGAAATTTTAGAAATTTTAGAAATTTTAGAAATTTTAGAAATTTTAGAAATTTTAGAAATTTTAGAAATTTTAGAAATTTTAGAAATTTAGAAATTTTAGAAATTTTAGAAATTTTAGAAATTTTAGAAATTTTAGAAATTTTAGAAATTTTAGAAATTTTAGAAATTTTAGAAATTTTAGAAATTTTAAAAATTTAGAAATTTTAGAAATTTTAGAAATTTTAGAAATTTTAGAAATTTTAGAAATTTTAGAAATTTTAGAAATTTTAGAAATTTTAGAAATTTTAGAAATTTTAGAGATTTTAGAAATTTTAGAAATTTTAGAAATTTTAGAAATTTTAGAAATTTTAGAAATTTTAGAAATTTTAGAAATTTTAGAAATTTTAGAAATTTTAGAAATTTTAGAAACTTTAGAAATTTTAGAAATTTTAGAAATTTTAGAAATTTTAGAAATTTTAGAAATTTTAGAAATTTTAGAAATTTTAGAAATTTTAGAAATTTTAGAAATTTTAGAAATTTTAGAAATTTTAGAAATTTTAGAAATTTTAGAAATTTTAGAAATTTTAGAAATTTTAGAAATTTTAGAAATTTTAGAAATTTTAGAAATTTTAGAAATTTTAGAAATTTTAGAAATTTTAGAAATTTTAGAAATTTTAGAAATTTTAGAAATTTTAGAAATTTTAGAAATTTTAGAAATTTTAGAAATTTTAGAAATTTTAGAAATTTTAGAAATTTTAGAAATTTTAGAAATTTTAGAAATTTTAGAAATTTTAGAAATTTTAGAAATTTTAGAAATTTTAGAAATTTTAGAAATTTTAGAAATTTTAGAAATTTTAGAAATTTTAAAAATTTAGAAATTTTAGAAATTTTAGAAATTTTAGAAATTTTAGAAATTTTAGAAATTTTAGAAATTTTAGAAATTTTAGAAATTTTAAAAATTTTAGAAATTTTAGAAATTTTAGAAATTTTAGAAATTTTAGAAATTTTAGAAATTTTAGAAATTTTAGAAATTTTAGAAATTTTAGAAATTTTAGAAATTTTAGAAATTTTAGAAATTTTAGAAATTTTAGAAATTTTAGAAATTTTAGAAATTTTAGAAATTTTAGAAATTTTAGAAATTTTAGAAATTTTAGAAATTTTAGAAATTTTAGAAATTTTAGAAATTTTAGAAATTTTAGAAATTTTAGAAATTTTAGAAATTTTAGAAATTTTAGAAATTTTAGAAATTTTGTAACGTATGCAATTTTTCCCAACCGACAGCAGCTTTAACGCCTGAGGCGTCGCGCCACCCTCAACCAGTGAGAGACTGCTGAATGCTGTTTTCTTTTGGTCCGGCAAAAGGCTCTTTCTCAAGGCGGGTTATCAGTGAAACCACACAGATACAATTAGCTGTCCCTCGGAGACAAATTCGGTTATACTAATCAAAAAACTGAATGGATGCAAAATCACGACCCCAAACTGATCACACTAATCCTAATAGATTCTCCCACTTACGCCCGTGGACAAGATTCGTTTTAAACTTCGATTCAACCAATCAAACAAGCTTAGTGGTGTGAACTAAACTCAAGCTTTTGTATTTGGAGGCAAATATGGCTTTAATTACCCTAACGCTTTTAACACATCGGCTGGGACGTCTCCCAGGTTCTTTAAACTAACAAAAAGTTCTTCGAGCTCAGTATAGAGGGTTAGATCTGACCTTCTGAGCAGGGTTGGTCACTGCTCCGATTCCGGTCCGGCGTAGGAAGGCGGCCCGGTCCAACGATGAGGTGCTTTGAACGCGCTTTCGTGCGGTCCCGTACTGCGATCTGGATACCGTTGCGACACGATGCTCTCAACTCCGTCTGCTTTTCGGACACGTGGAATCCGTTCGACACGTGTTTCGATTGCACTGGCGTGCGACCCGGGTGCTTTTCCAACGGTAAGCCGATGGCCACCGCTTCCGATTGGGTTGGGATAGGTACCTCGTAAATCTCGTACACGTGGAATCCGCTCGACACGTGTTTCCGGTTTGCACCGCCGAGTCTCCCGGGTGCTTTCCTAACGGTTTGCCTTTGGCCAACGTCTCCGATTCGATCGGTCTGGGTCCAATCGCTGCTGGCACACGTGGACGTCGCCCTGCGCTTCTCCCGTCACGCTGCGTGCTGCGCAAAGTCGCGCGCTCGGTTCACTTCGCTGGTTGTCGGCGCCGAACTCTACCCCAAAGACGTACTAGAGGAACTGATCGACGTCCGGTTTATGTCGACTCGTGCAGAGGTTATGGCGTCTCCGCTAACATCTGTCAAAATGGCGTTAGATGTCGTCCCAGTCGCCCAGAGGGAAAGCGTCTTCCTCCGGCGAGGGGCACGGTGGAGTTCTTGTTTGTTCCTTTGAGGGGGTTGGTTTTCCCGGATGTAGCAGGCGCTACCGTAACACTTCGTTAGTTCGGACCTCGCCTTCGGGCGTAGCTTGAAGCACCGACCACGTGGGCTTGCGGCGGTCTACTGACGTCACGGTCGGCTCCAAGCGAGTTGTTCCGTCAGGGGAAGCGTTTCGGACGATCGAAACTCGCAATTTGGTCGATTCCCGACCAAAAACCCACGTTGAATAGTGGGCAACCTATTCAACCGTGTATTTTTTACATTAGGACCAGATCTAACCACATTTCAAGTGTGCTTACCTGACTGTTATAAGCACTTCACACAATTGGCCTTTCCTAGCACTAGCAGCGGTTTTTTTTGGACGTTTCGCTGTATTCTAATTAAAGTAAATCGTTAAGCTGGCGTTGTTTCAAATATTCGTTATAATTATTATATAATCTTACACGATCTTTGATGGTTTTACGCGTTCGCAGAACGCTTTAGGATCAATTGTGGCACTTTGTACTAGATTAGGACTAGAAAAGAAAGGTTAACTAACAGCCAGCTTAATTAGAACTTACTACGCACCTCGTGTGCTACATTAACATTCCCTAAAAGGCCAAACACTTCACTTGCTTTTCAAAGCTGAACTTTAGTCGCCAACGAACTCCACCAGAATGATCTTAATTCCCATATATTCTACTGGATTGGTGATAATCGATCAATAGCCGAGATTGGCATTTTTTTAGGGTATTTGTGATTTTGCATCTCATTCTTCCCTATGCAAGTTGGGGCACTAGATGAATTTTTTTGATTTTGTGTAGGTGAAGTCGAACACAATTCTTTTTAGGTACCTACATTTCCCATTTCCCCACGGCCCATCTTTTTAACCCAACCAAACTTGACCTTCAGGAGGGTAATGAGATCTGTGTGGCACTCTCGCGATATTCATGTGAAAATTCAGCTTCAGCAGTCTGAAACCGACCAACAGGTGGCAGCACTTTTCCGAATGAGCTTTTCAAAACTACAACTTTTTTTTGTAACGATCGTTAGGGTAACCGAGTATCTTTACAATTTTAGAAATTTTAGAAATTTTAGAAATTTTAGAAATTTTAGAAATTTTAGAAATTTTAGAAATTTTAGAAATTTTAGAAATTTTAGAAATTTTAGAAATTTTAGAAATTTTAGAAATTTTAGAAATTTTAGAAATTTTAGAAATTTTAGAAATTTTAGAAATTTTAGAAATTTTAGAAATTTTAGAAATTTTAGAAATTTTAGAAATTTTAGAAATTTTAGAAATTTTAGAAATTTTAGAAATTTTAGAAATTTAAGAAATTTTAGAAATTTTAGAAATTTTAGAAATTTTAGAAATTTTAGAAATTTTAGAAATTTTAGAAATTTTAGAAATTTTAGAAATTTTAGAAATTTTAGAAATTTTAGAAATTTTAGAAATTTTAGAAATTTTAGAAATTTTAGAAATTTTAGAAATTTTAGAAATTTTAGAAATTTTAGAAATTTTAGAAATTTTAGAAATTTTAGAAATTTTAGAAATTTTAGAAATTTTAGAAATTTTAGAAATTTTAGAAATTTTAGAAATTTTAGAAATTTTAGAAATTTTAGAAATTTTAGAAATTTTAGAAATTTTAGAAATTTTAGAAATTTTAGAAATTTTAGAAATTTTAGAAATTTTAGAAATTTTAGAAATTTTAGAAATTTTAGAAATTTTAAAAATTTAGAAATTTTAGAAATTTTAGAAATTTTAGAAATTTTAGAAATTTTAGAAATTTTAGAAATTTTAGAAATTTTAGAAATTTTAGAAATTTTAGAAATTTTAGAAATTTTAGAAATTTTAGAAATTTTAGAAATTTTAGAAATTTTAGAAATTTTAGAAATTTTAGAAATTTTAGAAATTTTAGAAATTTTAGAAATTTTAGAAATTTTAGAAATTTTAGAAATTTTAGAAATTTTAGAAATTTTAGAAATTTTAGAAATTTTAGAAATTTTAGAAATTTTAGAAATTTTAGAAATTTTAGAAATTTTAGAAATTTTAGAAATTTTAGAAATTTTAGAAATTTTAAAATTTTTAAAATTTTTAGAAATTTTAAAAATTTTAGAAATTTTAGAAATTTTAGAAATTTTAGAAATTTTAGAAATTTTAGAAATTTTAGAAATTTTAGAAATTTTAGAAATTTTAGAAATTTTAGAAATTTTAGAAATTTTAGAAATTTTAGAAATTTTAGAAATTTTAGAAATTTTAGAAATTTTAGAAATTTTAGAAATTTTAGAAATTTTAGAAATTTTAGAAATTTTAGAAATTTTAGAAATTTTAGAAATTTTAGAAATTTTAGAAATTTTAGAAATTTTAGAAATTTTAGAAATTTTAGAAATTTTAGAAATTTTAGAAATTTTAGAAATTTTAGAAATTTTAGAAATTTTAGAAATTTTAGAAATTTTAGAAATTTTAGAAATTTTAGAAATTTTAGAAATTTTAGAAATTTTAGAAATTTTAGAAATTTTAGAAATTTTAGAAATTTTAGAAATTTTAGAAATTTTAGAAATTTTAGAAATTTTAGAAATTTTAGAAATTTTAGAAATTTTAGAAATTTTAGAAATTTTAGAAATTTTAGAAATTTTAGAAATTTTAGAAATTTTAGAAATTTTAGAAATTTTAGAAATTTTAGAAATTTTAGAAATTTTAGAAATTTTAGAAATTTTAGAAATTTTAGAAATTTTAGAAATTTTAGAAATTTTAGAAATTTTAGAAATTTTAGAAATTTTAGAAATTTTAGAAATTTTAGAAATTTTAGAAATTTTAGAAATTTTAGAAATTTTAGAAATTTTAGAAATTTTAGAAATTTTAGAAATTTTAGAAATTTTAGAAATTTTAGAAATTTTAGAAATTTTAGAAATTTTAGAAATTTTAGAAATTTTAGAAATTTTAGAAATTTTAGAAATTTTAGAAATTTTAGAAATTTTAGAAATTTTAGAAATTTTAGAAATTTTAGAAATTTTAGAAATTTTAGAAATTTTAGAAATTTTAGAAATTTTAGAAATTTTAGAAATTTTAGAAATTTTAGAAATTTTAGAAATTTTAGAAATTTTAGAAATTTTAGAAATTTTAGAAATTTTAGAAATTTTAGAAATTTTAGAAATTTTAGAAATTTTAGAAATTTTAGAAATTTTAGAAATTTTAGAAATTTTAGAAATTTTAGAAATTTTAGAAATTTTAGAAATTTTAGAAATTTTAGAAATTTTAGAAATTTTAGAAATTTTAAAAATTTTAGAAATTTTAGAAATTTTAGAAATTTTAGAAATTTTAGAAATTTTAGAAATTTTAGAAATTTTAGAAATTTTAGAAATTTTAGAAATTTTAGAAATTTTAGAAATTTTAGAAATTTTAGAAATTTTAGAAATTTTAGAAATTTTAGAAATTTTAGAAATTTTAGAAATTTTAGAAATTTTAGAAATTTTAGAAATTTTAGAAATTTTAGAAATTTTAGAAATTTTAGAAATTTTAGAAATTTTAGAAATTTTAGAAATTTTAGAAATTTTAGAAATTTTAGAAATTTTAGAAATTTTAGAAATTTTAGAAATTTTAGAAATTTTAGAAATTTTAGAAATTTTAGAAATTTTAGAAATTTTAGAAATTTTAGAAATTTTAGAAATTTTAGAAATTTTAGAAATTTTAGAAATTTTAGAAATTTTAGAAATTTTAGAAATTTTAGAAATTTTAGAAATTTTAGAAATTTTAGAAATTTTAGAAATTTTAGAAATTTTAGAAATTTTAGAAATTTTAGAAATTTTAGAAATTTTAGAAATTTTAGAAATTTTAGAAATTTTAGAAATTTTAGAAATTTTAGAAATTTTAGAAATTTTAGAAATTTTAGAAATTTTAGAAATTTTAGAAATTTTAGAAATTTTAGAAATTTTAGAAATTTTAGAAATTTTAGAAATTTTAGAAATTTTAGAAATTTTAGAAATTTTAGAAATTTTAGAAATTTTAGAAATTTTAGAAATTTTAGAAATTTTAGAAATTTTAGAAATTTTAGAAATTTTAGAAATTTTAGAAATTTTAGAAATTTTAGAAATTTTAGAAATTTTAGAAATTTTAGAAATTTTAGAAATTTTAGAAATTTTAGAAATTTTAGAAATTTTAGAAATTTTAGAAATTTTAGAAATTTTAGAAATTTTAGAAATTTTAGAAATTTTAGAAATTTTAGAAATTTTAGAAATTTTAGAAATTTTAGAAATTTTAGAAATTTTAGAAATTTTATTTTAGAAATTTTAGAAATTTTAGAAATTTTAGAAATTTTAGAAATTTTAGAAATTTTAGAAATTTTAGAAATTTTAGAAATTTTAGAAATTTTAGAAATTTTAGAAATTTTAGAAATTTTAGAAATTTTAGAAATTTTAGAAATTTTAGAAATTTTAGAAATTTTAGAAATTTTAGAAATTTTAGAAATTTTAGAAATTTTAGAAATTTTAGAAATTTTAGAAATTTTAGAAATTTTAGAAATTTTAGAAATTTTAGAAATTTTAGAAATTTTAGAAATTTTAGAAATTTTAGAAATTTTAGAAATTTTAGAAATTTTAGAAATTTTAGAAATTTTAGAAATTTTAGAAATTTTAGAAATTTTAGAAATTTTAGAAATTTTAGAAATTTTAGAAATTTTAGAAATTTTAGAAATTTTAGAAATTTTAGAAATTTTAGAAATTTTAGAAATTTTAGAAATTTTAGAAATTTTAGAAATTTTAGAAATTTTAGAAATTTTAGAAATTTTAGAAATTTTAGAAATTTTAGAAATTTTAGAAATTTTAGAAATTTTAGAAATTTTAGAAATTTTAGAAATTTTAGAAATTTTAGAAATTTTAGAAATTTTAGAAATTTTAGAAATTTTAGAAATTTTAGAAATTTTAGAAATTTTAGAAATTTTAGAAATTTTAGAAATTTTAGAAATTTTAGAAATTTTAGAAATTTTAGAAATTTTAGAAATTTTAGAAATTTTAGAAATTTTAGAAATTTTAGAAATTTTAGAAATTTTAGAAATTTTAGAAATTTTAGAAATTTTAGAAATTTTAGAAATTTTAGAAATTTTAGAAATTTTAGAAATTTTAGAAATTTAAGAAATTTTAGAAATTTTAGAAATTTTAGAAATTTTAGAAATTTTAGAAATTTTAGAAATTTTAGAAATTTTAGAAATTTTAGAAATTTTAGAAATTTTAGAAATTTTAGAAATTTTAGGAATTAAAGAAATTTAAGAAATTTAAGAAATTTAAGAAATTTAAGAAGTTTAAAAAATTTAAGAAGTTTAAGAAATTTAAAAAAAAAAGAAATTTAAGAAATTTAAGAAATTTAAGACATTTAAGAAATTTAAGACATTTAAGAAATTTAAGAAATTTAAGAAATTTAAGAAATTTAAGAAATTTAAGAAATTTAAGAAATTTAAGAAATTTAAGAAATTTAAGAAATTTAAGAAATTTAAGAAATTTAAGAAATTTAAAAAATTAAAGAGAGATCACCTCCGTGTACGCACGAGAGCAAGCAGCAGTCAAGTGCTCTGTGCTCTATCGTTTTTTCGAAATTTTTCGCCGTAGTTGATTGTGATTACCCGCGAGTTTGCTTCTCCAGCATGCCAAAGGCCGGTCGTGGCCGTGGCAGTTCGAGTGCGGCCTCGAAAAACCCGCGAAGTTCGTCTACCGGCCGTGTGCAAAAAGGTAAACAAACAAACGCCGTGTCGGCCGCCATCGCGCAGGGGAGCGTGAGCGCAGATGGAATCGACAAAAAGTATCTACATCCCGGATACGTTCCGAGATCACCAGTGCGAACCCGTTCCGGTACTTCCGGTGCCACGACCAGTGCTGAGCGACGACGAAGAAAACAACAACACCGACGGTAGCAGCACTACCGACGACGACGACGATGACGGGCGTGCACGGAAGAAAGTGTCGACGCCAAAAAAGAACAATTCTTCAAAGGAACGTAGACCACCTCCAATTTTTGTTTTGGACACGTTGGCGGACGATGTTGACGAGTTGCTGGAAGGCCTCGGATATTGTCTGAAAATCGGTAAGTCGTCAGTGCAAGTTTTTACATTTGACGAAAAGAACTTCGACCTGGTTGTGGAGAAATTGAAGCGTCAAAACTTCAAGTTTTACATTCGACCCCGTGCAGAAGACTGCCGTTAAGGTCGTTTTGCAGGGGTACCAAGACCGCCCGATCTCCGATCTCAAGAAGGACCTCTCGGGTGCTGGAATAACGCCGCGTGACATAAAAGTGCTCTCGCGGAAGACTACAGTCACAGGTACACACACACTGTACCTGTTGTACTTCGACCGCGGCACCGTCAAAATTCAAGACCTGCGGCGAACTAAGGCGTTGGACGGGTTTTGGGTAAACTGGCGGTTCTACTCAAAGAACCCGTCGGACGCAGCACAATGCCACCGTTGCCAGAAATTCGGCCACGGCTCGCGGAACTGCAACCTCCCGCCCCGCTGTGTGAAGTGCGGTGAATCACACCTCTCTGAGGCGTGTGCACTGCCATGCAAAGCGGACTTGGGGGACAAGGCAGAGCAACGAAGGCGCGCATCAAGTGCGCCAACTGCGGAGGTAACCATACCAGCAACTACCGTGGATGCAGCGCACGGAAAAATTACCTCGAGGAGCAGGAAAAGAGGAAGAAGAAAGCAGCAGCGTCCCACCCTCCTCAGCGAAGTACGAGCGAAACCGTGCCGGCAGCTGGTCATCGTACGGTTCCAGCGGACAACTCAGCGTTCCCTCCTGGATGGGGGCGATCGTTCGCCAGCGTGGTCGCTGCCGGCAGTGGCAATACGGCCCAGCAAGAAGTTACCGGAGAAGATCTCTTTACCCTGCCAGAGTTCTTTGCTCTCGCAGGGGAGATGATGACGCGGTTTCGGACCTGCCGTAACAAGGCGGAGCAATTCCTGGCCCTTGGGGAGCTGATGATCAAGCACATCTATAAAGGATAAAAAACTGTGATCTAGTTTTAAGCTTTTTCTATTTCTATCCCCTTTCCCTTGCAGTTTTAGTAAGTTTTTTTTTTATTTTTTTCTTACTCTTGGTGACACCTTTATTTACAAGCAATAACTGTTCCAAAATGGTAATTATGATGTAACACACAGTTGTCACACACAGCCGTCCTCCTGCAAAACAAAACCCTGAAATCCGTCCACCGGTGAACGGATTCCTCTTCTGAATTTCTGAATTTCTGAATTTCTGAATTTCTGAATTTCTGGATTTCTGAATTTCTGAATTTCTGGATTTCTGAATTTCTGAATTTCTGAATTTCTGAATTTCTGAATTTCTGAATTTCTGAATTTCGGAATTTCGGAATTTCGGAATTTCGGAATTTCTGAATTTCTGAATTTCTGAATTTCTGACTTTCTGAATTTCTGAATTTCTGAATTTCTGAATTTCTGAATTTGTCAATTTTCTCAATATCAATTGGCTCCATCTATCAATTATTTTTCAGTCCCTTCAAATAGCATACTTTGATTTTTCGATCTATAATTAGATACTTCCCGTTCTCGCCGGTCTTATTTTGGTCTATTTTGTCGTGCTCTACTAAATGCTGCCAAACATTATTAATATTAATATTATTTTGTGCTATCCGGAAATAAATTTTGAATGGTTCTAAATTAAAGTTCCCTGCATTTGTCTAAAATTTTTATCTTTGGTTTTTCCGTGCACGTGTTGCTTTGTGTTGACGTTTCCCAAGCGTTTCTCTCCCATTTTCTACCGTTCCTTCTTGAAACGCTTGCGGGCAAAATGGCGGTCTGCCCGTTATTTAGGTTTGAGTTATAGCTAAGTCATAACGCCATCCAAGAGCATCGTAAAATTTCGATGCTCGTGCTTACGATGTCGTTGCATGATCCATGAAAATCCAGCCTAAGAGTAAAGAGAAGTTTATATTTTCCTTAAAATTATTAAGTGTTTAAGCGAAATTCGAGGTCATAACAGCAATTCCCCACGAAAACAGCATGATTCGAAAAAAAAGTTCTCCGATCGAGCTCAACATTTTTCTGGGGGATCCTTGGCCGAAATAATTAGACTCGTATTTTTTGTTTGGCCATTAGGTGACCTACGCCGTGTTAGGGTGGTTCGAAAAATGGCAATTTCCGTCGATTTTCGCAAAAACCACCTTTTTCAAAAAATCATATCTCCGCGCCATTTCATCCGATGTTAGCTGTCCTAGACGCAAAAGAAAGGTTATTAGTTTGGCTATTTGGGAAAAATAGTAAGTAGTTTCAAAAATCTAGCTTAACATTTGAAAAGGTTGTATGAAAACAAAACATGCTGTTTTGGAGGTCTCGGGACCAAAGAGCCTATGTCTGAAAATATTTTTTTGCAATTCCGTCGTGAAATTACGTACTTTTCCTGTCATTCTTGAACGACGAAATAGCCTACTTTTCTGTACCAAAAATAACAGAATCGAATAGCAACACTTTTCAAAATAAATGCTGAAAAGTTCTACTTTTCAGCACTGAAATGGGTGCTGAAAAGTTGAACTTTTCAGCACTTGTTTCGAAAAGTAACACTTTTCAACATTTTTTTTTATTTAAACGATTTATTGACAAAATATATGAAAATTTGACTTAAAATTTCACTCAATGGGTGTTTTTCGGAATTGCAAAAAATGTTGTATGGAACTCGTTGCAAAACTTGATTTTTTCAGCACTCTTCGTATTTATCCAACTCGGTGAACCTCGTTGGATAAATGTACGACTCGTTCTGAAAAAATCTTCTTTTTGCAACTTGTTGCATAAACTACTATTATCGGATTCCTCGGAAAATTTCACATAACATATCAAAAAATGGTGAAGTTATGTTCTCGATACTCTGAGATACGATTTTTTGAAAATAAAAACTGGGTTTTTCGACGCGCCACGCGCAAAAATGGGAAAATGACGAAAACGGCAAAATTTTTTTCACTAAAACTGCGATAATTTTAAAATTTCAACATGTTAGGGTACCAAAATTTTCGTAATTGAAAGACGCAACTTTTGGTACCATAACATCAAACCTTTTCAAATGTTAAGCTAGATTTTTGAAACTACATACTATTTTTCCCAAACAGCCAAACTAATCATCTTTCTTTTGCGTCTAAGACAGATAAAATCGGATGAAATGGCGCGGAGATATGATTTTTTGAAAAAAGTGGTTTTTGCAAAAATCGATGAAAATTGCCATTTTTCGAACCACCCTAACAAGGCGTAGGTCACCCTAATGGCCAAACAAACAAAATACGGGTCTAATTATTTCGGCCAAGGATCCCCCAGAAAAATTTTGAGCTCGATCGGAGAACTTTTTTTTTCGAATCATGCTGTTTTCGTAGGGAATTGCTGATAAATGTTTTAACGCATACTTGGAATTTTGATTTTAAACTCTTAGAGCATCATTACCGGTGCGTTGCGGAAATTATTGCTATTTTATTAACCCGTAACGCATCTATTTTAGTTTAGTCACCCGGTCCCACACCGGTCGTTGCTAAAATGGGTTAGCAATTTACTACCCGGCAACCTTACCGGTGGTTGCTGTATGGCAGTTTCATGAAAATGATTCGAAATCATTGTTTGAAGAAAACATAAAAGCTTTCACCATTTTAAATTATATTTTTTTATTGATACAAAAAAACATACTACAAAAACAGAAGGCGCCTTCCAGAACCACTTTGGATGCTTATTGGCCAAATGGCCAGTTAACATGGAAACGGATACCAGAAAAATGGCCAACTTGATTATTTTTATGAAACCTTGTCATGTTGGATATTAAACTTTATGGAATTGAAAGATATGTAAATCTACGGTCATGCCCATGATTGCTGACCCATTCTGGCCAATCTGGAACCGGTTACAGGTGGCCCCTTGGGGACACTTCCGGAATATGAGAGAAACCCTGTAATCCGACATATCAAACTTCATGAAATTGAAAGATATGTCAATCTACGGTCATGCCGTTGTTCACTGACCCATTCTGGCCAATCTGGAACAGGTTACCGGTGGCCCCTTGGGGACACTTCCGGAATATGAGAGAAATCCTATCATCCGACATATCAAACTTCATGAAATAGATAGTTATGTCAATCTACGGTCATGCCGTTGTTCACTGATCCATTCTGGCCATTCTGGAACCGGTTACCGGTGGCCTCTTGGGGACACTTCCAGAATATGAGAGAAATCCTATCATCCGACATATCAAACTTCATGAAATTGAAAGATACCCATTTTGAATGATCATGTAAAATGGCCCGTTGACCACTTGTAAAGTGATTTTATGCTTTTTCAAAATTATGGTTTATTTTAAGCTTTTATATGCTAATCTTTTTATTTTTGCTAATAAAAAACTTATGATTTATCAATATTTTGATCCCCACTTTAGGATACAAATAATATGTTCAAAATATTGTATAATTAAAACAATTTCACACGTTTCAATGTGAGTGAAACTAAACTCGTGAGTCGTCAAAACTTTCATCAAACATTTTTAGAAATATCAAAAGACGTTCAAGTTTGCCTTAGGTAGAATTCTGTAATAGATGCAAAAAAGTTTTCTTTATTAATTTGCAAGTCACCCTCAATCTTACATTGCACTTCATTAGGGATTCGAACTCATTACAGTTAGATAACGAATCTGATTGACTATCAACTGATTCAGGCAGACAAAATGTGGAAGTCGGAGGATCAAGTTTGCAGCAAATATTTTACAAAGCTTTCGTCGATCAACCCACCCTCCACCATTATTTAAAAATTGACTCGAAAACCAGGAGCAAAAATATATTTTCAAACAACTTAAAAAAATTAAGAGCATTCAGCTGAAATTAATTAAATATGCATTCCTTTGCATTTAAAATCATTTGAGCATGTTTGGGTTTATTAAAAATAATTTGAATTTTAGTGAATTTTCGATGAAATAAATAAATGTTGTTTCGCTTTTTTTGAAAATAATGTTTGCAGGTTAACTATACGGAAGCATTTTCCAAAAAATCATTGAAATGTTGAAATTCTGGATCTCAACGATTTTTCATTAGCCACACTTAACTTATAGAAGAATTCTAGATTACATTTTCAAAACAACCTATCCCTCATGGGTCCTATGCAGATAGAACCTTTTGAAAATTTAATCTAGAATTGTTCAACATGTAATGTCACCACCATTTTCGAAATATAAAAACAAAACTTTTTTTTTTGAAGATGCAAGTACATTCAGCTAAGAACACTTTTTTTAAATACCAGAAACTACAATACCAAAGAAACTCGTTATTTTGTGGTTCCTATTATTTTGAAAAGATTTTTTTGAATAACAGAAATGTCTGATTATTTACATTAAAATAACGTAATTTATTTTTTAACAACATTTTTTGTAAATTTGGCCCGCAAGCTCATTTGAGCTTCAAATTTGGCCCGGCCTTCAAAAACTTTGAGCACCCTGATGTCATGCCGCTGTTCGCAGACCCATCCTGGCCATTCTGGAACCAGTTACCGGTGGCCTCTTGGGGACACTTCCGGAATATGAGAGAAATCCTATCATCCGACATATCAAACTTCATGAAATTGAAAACTACCTTAATCTACAGTTATGCAATTGATCGCTGACCGTTGCACTATGGTACATTGGGTGGCCAAGTTTAAAAAAGCGACCTTCTCCAAATATTTTTGGTATTTTTTCTCGAAAGTAAACATTCTAACTGAGAAAATCCAAATTTTCAAAGCTCTAAGTTTGTTTATTACACAGATACGCAAGCTGAAAGTCAATAAATGGGGTAAAAAACTAGCGTTTTTCGTAAAAAAGGCTGATTGTTTAATTTTAACATAGCTCAGCCATTTTAAATATTTTATTAGGACAATTATACATCGTTGGAAAGGTAATGAGATAAGCTTTAAAACTATTAATAGATAACATGTTGTTTCCAAACCAAAAACTGAAATTTCATCGAATAACTGGAGCATTTTGTTGACAACACTTATTTTTTTGTGTTTGTTAATCGAGTACTTTTTTTTGCTAACCGATGCTAAACATGAAACTAAGATCATTTAAAAGATTGGATCATAATCTAACATTGCTGAAATTTCCAGCCTGCGATTTTTTGCGTTTTCGGAGATATGTCATTTGAGCATGAGCATGAGCATGAGCATGGTTGACTGCCAATGAGCTGCTACTCCGTTATTGACGGATCAGCTGAAGTTACACAATGAACCAACAGATGAGTAGTGGGAGCTAATCATCCTCACTGTATAACCCCTGAAGATCTCTGCTTTAAGTCAATACCGGCGCCCCCCCAAGGAGATGCAGTTCAACAAAGGTAGGAATGTTAGTCCGATAGTTGAAGTTGCAGACTCATCAGACACAGAGTTTGTCGTTCTATCGAGAAATTAAAAGTGAGAGTGTGTGCAACATGGAGTTAAACTTTCTGTGCAGTTGCTGTGAAGGTTCCCATGGCACTTCGAAAAGTTTAACTCCATGTTGCACGCACACACTCTCACTTTTAATTTCTCGATACCTGTTGACACCGCATGAGACCGTTGAATCCACAGCATCTCCTTCAAGCATCACGGGAAGTGGGGGAATTGTGTTAGAAGGGGAAGGAAAGGGAAGGTTAGGATTCATCTTGGTAGATGATATGACCAGAATGCGAACTGTGAACCATAATCGTTGCCTTCTGCGCTACGACGCTATGAGAAGGACTTATCATTCGCGTATTTTTTACTTCTTACCGCCGGCGTGCCATCCGAGCAACGATGCTTTGGGATGGGCTTTCAAAACGAAATGAAATTTGAATTAACGCATTATTCGGTAACGTACAATTTAAAATAGATCCGTCGTCGTGCCATCCGAGCCACGATGCTAAGGGAAGGGCTTTCAAAACAAAATGAAATTTTTAGCAACGTAATATTCGTTATCATGTAAACCTGAAATAGTGCTGATATACCGAACTGTTTCAATCGATTTAATGAAATTCTTCGCGCATGACTTCTTTGCAACAAACTTCACCAGGAATTTACCCAGTCCGGACCGCGAACAACCGGCTCAACAACAGAAAGAAAATATATACACAACGACGCGAAGCCTTCTATCAATAAATTCAAGAATCTTCTAGCACTTTCTCGCGGATTCTCGATTCTTCAACCGATCTCTCCACGAACACCACGCGACTGAGGGCCAAACTCCCAAGGCCACCACGAGACACTTTTTTCAATGAACTCTAGATTCTTCTACCCTTTCTCGCGGATTCTCACGCGTCGATTCTTCAACCGATCTCTCCCACGAACACCACGCGACTGAGGGCCAAACTCCCAAGGCCACGACGAGACACTTTTTTCAATGAACTCTAGAATCTTCTAGCACTTTCTAGCGTATTCTCACGCGTCGATTATTCAACCGATCTCTCCCACGAACACCACGCGACTGAGGGCCAAACTCCCAAGGCCACGACGCGACGCAATTTTTCAATGAATTTCAGAATCTTCTAGCACTTTCTCGCGGATTCTCACGCGTCGATTCTTCAACCGATCTCTCCCACGAACACCACGCGACTCCGTTTTCGGAGATATGTCATTTTGAACATTTACGTTTTATCAAAATTTGCTTCAATCTACATATGCGCCCGTTTATTTCACTTGCTTTGCTACCTACTTCGTAAGCATCGTCGCTTCAAAAATCAATACCTGGTTTCAAGAAGTTCGTAATGACTTTATTGGAATTTTCTGTTGCCTACATTTAAAATTGAGTACCTTAGTCAAAATAAGGTATTCGTACCGAAGTTTCTCAAGCGAAACTGGAGAATCTCAGTTTGATACCGAAAAAAGTATTCAGCTAAATATTGACTTAGCATGATGAATTTCTGCGATCAATCCACATTTAAGTTCTATGTTGGTTAGTACAAAACATCATAAAAAGTACCTTTGACATATCCTGAAGCCGTCAGAAACTCTATAATCAAATGCATTTTCATGGACAAGAACATTAGGATTAGTAAGAATATGTTTTGTACATTATCGTTTTACTTCATAATTAATATTTTGAATAAAATTAATTTTTCTATTATTTGATTTAACAATTAAAATTTTCGCAATTTATGCCCGTAAGGGTGGGGGGGTCTCAAGTTATATGGCATGGACTCACAAAAAGAAACACACAGCAGTAAATAATAAATATTTGACTTAAAATGATTTATTACGCTTAACAAAATTTTGTTGGAGGAGAAGGGGGGGGGGGGTTAAAGAAAGAGGAGGGAGGGGTTGTGTCCTTAAAGTGGGGATGTATTAGCTTATCCATAATTTAATAATATAAACCTGCATTACAATATATACGCAATTCTGTTGCACTTGCAAATGTATGAAAAGACTATTTATTAGAAACAATCAACTATTGAAAAACATGAAAAGTCATAAAAATTTACGTATATCATTTCAATACCATACAATCACCCAAATTTGTATGAAAAAACATTTAAAAAGCAAAAAAATAATTTGGTCGCCTGTTTGTATGGAGATGGCCCAATGGTGCGTTGGTTGAAATATCTATGAGTTTGATGAGTTTGATACATCGGATGATAGGGTTTCTCTCATATTCTGGAAGTGTCCCCAAGAGGCCACCGGGAACTAGTTCCAGAATTGCCAGAATGAATAAGCGTACAATGGCATGACCGTAGATTGACACATCAGAAGTGTAGCCAGAATTTTGGGCCGGGGGGGGGGGGGGGGGGCTTGAACATGATATTTTCTTCTTTTTTCTTCTTCTTCCCTCTCTCCCATTTTTCTTCCAAAAACTTTCAGGGGGGGGGGGGTTTGCCCGAAGCCCACCCCCTTAGCCAAAGGGGCCACTGGTAACCGGTTCAGGATTGGCCAAGATTGGTCAACGATCAACGTCATGACCAAAGATTGGCATATCTATCAATTTCATGAAGTTTGATATGTCGGATAATGGGGTTTCTCTCATAATCCGAGAGTGTCCCCTAGGGGCCACCGGTAACCTGTTCCAGATTGGCAAAAATGGGTCACATCGGCGAACATCGGCAAGACCGTAGATTGACAAATCTTTCAATTTCATGAAGTTTGATATGTCGGATGGTAGGGTTACTTTCATATTCCAGAAGTGTATCCAAGGGGCCACCGGTAACCGGTTACAGAATGGCCAGAATGGGTCAACGAACAACGGCATGACCGTAAATTAACATATCTTTCAATTTCATAAAGTTTGATATGTCGATGTTTATTTACATATCAATCAATTTCATGAAGTTTGATATGTAAGATGATAGGGTTTCTCTCATATTAAGGAAGTATCCCCAAGGGGCCACCGGGAACCGGTTCCAAAATGGCCAGAATGGGTCAGCGAACAACGGCAAGACCGTACATTGACATATCTATCAATTTCATGAAGTTTGACATGTCGGATGATAGGATTTCTCTCATATTCTGGAAGTGTCCCCAAGAGGCCACCGGTAACCTGTTCCAGATTGGCCAGAATGGGTCAGCGAACAACGGCATGACCGTAAATTAACATATCTTTTAATTTCATAAAGTTTGATATGTCGATGTTTATTTACATATCTATCAATTTCATGTAGTTTGATATGTATGATGAAAGGGTTTCTCTCATATTAAGGAAGTATCCCCAAGGGGCCACCGGGAACCGGTTCCAAAATGGCCAGAATGGGTCAGCGAACAACGGCAAGACCGTACATTGACATATCTATCAATTTCATGAAGTTTGACATGTCGGATGATAGGATTTCTCTCATATTCCGGAAGTGTCCCCAAGGGGCCACCGGCAACCGGTTCCAGATTGGCCAGGATGGCTCAGCTAATAACGGCATTACCAAAGATGGACATATCTTTCAATTTCATGGAGTTTGAAGTGCAACATGATGGGTTTTCACCAAAAAAAGTCAAGTTGGCCGTTCATCGGGTACCCGGGAACCGGTTCCAGGATACCCGGAAGTGGCCACTAACACTCCAGAGTGGTTCTGGCAATCGTGTATTGTATTTTTAGTAAGTTTTATGGATCAATTTCAACCATTGTGAGAGTATTTGTATCATATATATGTGTAAAACATTAAAACATGAACTTTTCGGATGTTCCGGAACCGGTAGGTCACCTGGCCCTGATATTAATATTTGTGGTCAAAGTACAGGTAAATACCTGTCTAATGCAACCCGGAGCATCCTGATTGGCTGAAATTTACCGGAGATACAGGTCGTCAAAGTTGGGGTCTCAAAAAGGTCTTTTTTTTCGGTTGTAGCCGATTCCCGTGGCCACCGGTGTCCAAATGTTTTTGCCGGCTCTGACTATCGGAAGTCCAAACAGCATCCTCCCTCTTGCACAGGGAACTCGTTCCGGATGGTAACGAAACCAGCAAACACCATCCGGAAGGAGTTCCCTGCGCATGAGATGATGCTGCCGGATTTTGCTGCCAGCTCCGTGACCATCCGGAAGGAGTTCCCCTGCGCTAGAGAAAGGATGCTGTTTGGCCTTCCGAGTATTCAGAAAACTGGGAAAACCATTCTCATGAACAGTCAATCCTTCAGTATCCGGTTCCGTGGCCAGTAAACCCGGAATCCAGGCCATTTTTCACGATACTTACCGGATTTTCTATTGCCGCAATCCAACTCCTTTTAATTTTTGCGCGGTTTGGTCACTTCGACCGACAAAAGACGAAAAAAAACACATAAACAACATTCGAACATAAAAACTGAACAAACTTTGTTTTGAACTTTGACAGTTCCAAGTTTTAGTTGCGTTGCTAGCGCGTTGCTAGATTTGGTAACTCGCTCCCAACCGACGCGTTACGTTTTAGTTTAGCAACCCATTTAGCAACGACCGGTGTGGGAGCAAACCCTGACTGAAAAGTCCATCGGACGTCCGTCGTTTGTCGTCCGTGCAATTGTACGACGTCACACGACAATGTCGTGCGACATTCGCACGAATGTCATACGTTTTTGCACCAAAATGTCGTATTTGTCGTGCGATCGATCATCGAAATTGTTCGACATTGTCGTACGACATTCGACCGACGTCGCACGGTTTTGTTATTTAGGTTGTCGTGCCTTTGTCGTGTGCTTTTTCAGGTTTTTAGGTTATGTTGAAGTTAAAAATAGATATTTGTTTATTTTTAATTTGTTTTATTTTTAATGTAATTTGCACTTTTCCCGGAGTAAAAATCAATTAATTCATTATACTTGTTGTGTCGCGGATCTTCACGTACATCTTGGTGTCGTCTTCCGGTTGGTCTTCCAGTTCTCCTCGTTGCTCGGCAGGAATTCGTCAGTCATCTTCTCGAGCGCCGTTGCGAGTCGCTTCTTCCGATGCAGGCGGGGCAGCATCTTGGTCAAGATGGACTGTTGCTCCTCGCTGCTGCCGCAGATGCTGATCAAAGTTGACTTGAAACGGTCCTGGTGCTGCCCCACTGTTTTATGTCCGATGGACTGATGGCCACTGAAGTAACGGATAACGTGGGTTTGCGCACTTTGCAAGACTTTCGGCAGGATCAGATAGGAATATTTTCGAATGTCTGAAATAAGATAGGGTGATTCCGTTTAACCATTCATATTTAGAGGTTTTTGCTTACAGGAAAATACAAGATTTTAAAATTACAAGGTAAAAATACCCAATTTTATTTAAGATTAATCGAATAAAAGATTCTAGAAATAAGTATTTTTAAATCATAGAATTTTAGAATGCTGAAGATTTCAAATATTTTAATTGTATAAATTTAGAAATATGCAGCCATTTAAAAAATAATTTGACGATTTTATAATTTAACAATTTCATAATTTATCAATTCAATAAATTAACAACTTGACAAATCAAGAATTAAATTAATCAAAAATTTCATAATTAATATTGTTACTAATTTTTATTTATTTTATAATTTCTTAATTATACAATACAAAAAATTTATTATTTGAAAATTCAAGAATTTCATAATTTAGGAATTTCAAAGTAAACATTATTTTAAATTTCAAGAATTTGATAATTTAAAAATTTTATAATTTTATGATTTTATAAATTTAAAATGTTATAATTATAAAATCATTAAATTATAAAATTCCACAATTTTAAAATTATTAAATTACAAAAATTTTAAAATTATTCAATTACAAAAATTATAAATTTTTAAATTACAAGAAAATTAAATTTTATAATTTTATAATTTTATGATTTTATAATTTTATAATTTCATAATTTTATAATATTATAATTTTATAATTTTATAATTTTATAATTTTATAATTTTATAATTTTATAATTTTATAATTTTATAATTTTATAATTTTATAATTTTATAATTTTATAATTTTATAATTTTATAATTTTATAATTTTATAATTTTATAATTTTATAATTTTATAATTTTATAATTTTATAATTTTATAATTTTATAATTTTATAATTTTATAATTTTATAATTTTATAATTTTATAATTTTATAATTTTATAATTTTATAATTTTATAATTTTATAATTTTATAAATTTATAATTTTATAATTTTATAATTTTATAATTTTATAATTTTATAATTTTATAATTTTATAATTTTATAATTTTATAATTTTATAATTTTATAATTTTATAATTTTATTATTTTATAATTTTATAATTTTATAATTTTATAATTTTATAATTTTATAATTTTATAATTTTATAATTTTATAATTTTATAATTTTATAATTTTATAATTTTATAATTTTATAATTTTATAATTTTATAATTTTATAATTTTATAATTTTATAATTTTATAATTTTATAATTTTATAATTTTATAATTTTATAATTTTATAATTTTATAATTTTATAATTTTATAATTTTATAATTTTATAGTTTTATAATTTTATAATTTTATAATTTTATAATTTTATAATTTTATGATTTTATAATTTTATAGTTTTATAATTTTATAATTTTATAATTTCATAATTTTATAATTTTATAATTTTATAATTTTATAATTTTATAATTTTATAATTTTATAATTTTATAATTTTATAATTTTATAATTTTATAATTTTATAATTTTATAATTTTATAATTTTATAATTTTATAATTTTATAATTTTATAATTTTATAATTTTATAATTTTATAATTTTATAATTTTATAATTTTATAATTTTATAATTTTATAATTTTATAATTTTATAATTTTATAATTTTATAATTTTATAATTTTATAATTTTATAATTTTATAATTTTATAATTTTATAATTTTATAATTTTATAATTTTATAATTTTATAATTTTATAATTTTATAATTTTATAATTTTATAATTTTATAATTTTATAATTTTATAATTTTATAATTTTATAATTTTATAATTTTATAATTTTATAATTTTATAATTTTATAATTTTATAATTTTATAATTTTATAATTTTATAATTTTATAATTTTATAATTTTATAATTTTATAATTTTATAATTTTATAATTTTATAATTTTATAATTTTATAATTTTATAATTTTATAATTTTATAATTTTATAATTTTATAATTTTATAATTTTATAATTTTATAATTTTATAATTTTATAATTTTATAATTTTATAATTTTATAATTTTATAATTTTATAATTTTATAATTTTATAATTTTATAATTTTATAATTTTATAATTTTATAATTTTATAATTTTATAATTTTATAATTTTATAATTTTATAATTTTATAATTTTATAATTTTATAATTTTATAATTTTATAATTTTATAATTTTATAATTTTATAATTTTATAATTTTATAATTTTATAATTTTATAATTTTATAATTTTATAATTTTATAATTTTATAATTTTATAATTTTATAATTTTATAATTTTATAATTTTATAATTTTATAATTTTATAATTTTATAATTTTATAATTTTATAATTTTATAATTTTATAATTTTATAATTTTATAATTTTATAATTTTATAATTTTATAATTTTATAATTTTATAATTTTATAATTTTATAATTTTATAATTTTATAATTTTATAATTTTATAATTTTATAATTTTATAATTTTATAATTTTATAATTTTATAATTTTATAATTTTATAATTTTATAATTTTATAATTTTATAATTTTATAATTTTATAATTTTATAATTTTATAATTTTATAATTTTATAATTTTATAATTTTATAATTTTATAATTTTATAATTTTATAATTTTATAATTTTGTAATTAATAAATTTTATAATTCAGAAATTTTGAAAAAATAATTAAAAACAGCAGAAGTCTTAAAATTTTAAAACGTGTAAGAAATTTTTTTTTGGATTTTATATTTTTTAAATCATAGATTTTTTAAGATTTTATAAATTCAAGAAATTAAAATTTTTTTTTAAAAAAACTTCAATTTGATTTATGTTAATTTTTTTCAGATATTTTTTTTTTATTTTTGAATTTTGTTATTTTTGAATTATATTTTTTGTAGTTTTTTTTTTGGAATTTTTGAGCTTATGAATTTATAAATATTTTTTTTAATTCTGAATGTCTGTTTTTTTATTATTTCAAAACTCACCATTGATAATAACTTCTGGCGAATCAGAAACGCCACCGGGAGCGTATTATTCCGTCCTCCTCCGCCTTTTCATTCACCCAGAACAGTGAACAACTCTCTGGGAATTGGAAGTTCCGTTTCCTTATTTATGTTCCCTTGACCAGAACTTGGTATTTAATCCTTTTTCTCTTTGGGAATGCACCGCAACCTCCCGTGGAAAATAAAACATCCGCTTCCTCGACCGCAGATTGGTTCCTTCCCATCCCGTCTTCCGGCATGGCCGCCGGGTTATCTCTATTTCCCATCCTCCTTCGCCTCCACCACCACGATAACCGAAATCAGGAAACCTGGAACAAATGACACTATGATTCGGCCGCTGAATCTTTCCAGCAGAAAAATAACACAACTCACCTATCAACCGGCCAAAATCCTTGCGAAGCTCAACAGCAATCATGTTCAAACAAGTCCAACTGAAGAGAACTGTCAAACTCTTGCGTCGACGAAAATCGTGACGTCAAATTGAAGGAAAATCGATAGAAAAAACAATGTCGGGCATGTCGAGTGTTTGTCGTACGTTTGTCGTTTTTTCGACCAATCGATATCGAAACGGTAAAATCAAAACCGTGCGACAACTCGTACGACGTGCGACATTTTTCAAACAGGGAAGTTACTAACACGCGTTACAAAACGCTAAAACCGGCCTAATACTCACGCTGGTAAGGTTGCTCTTACAGCGATGCCGAGTAAACATTATTTATTTATTTATCTGTTTTATTTAAATGTATGAGTGACCGATTCAAAAAGTATAATTAGTTATTTATCAACTTTGTTGTGTAATGTGTTTAACCAGCATACACGCAGAAAAATGTTTTGTAGAATCAGCCTGTACGAGGTTTGAATCAACAAAATTTTTGTTGAATATAATCAACGCCGATTTTGCGTTGAAACAAACCTTGATTTTCTCGATTCAACAAAATTCTTTTGTTGTTTTGAAAAAGCTGCTTTGACGTTTAGCGTTGAGTTAACAAAAATCATGATTTTCAAATCAACAAAACGTTTTGTTGATTCAGATATGCCTTATTTTTCTGCGTGTATTTAAAATTTTGAAAATAAATACAATAATAAAGGAAAGTCCTCACTAAGGGCATCTCCACCGTAGGGACCTAATTTCGATTGCAAAGCTAATTTGGCACCCGCGTCAAGCCCACCGCGGTACTTGTGCGAGAGCTAATTTAGGTTCGAGTTCATCCGTGTTCATCCGAATCTAAACAAAACTCAGGTTAGCTCCGGGATCTACCGGGAGCAAATCATCTGACGGATGGTTTTTTTTCAAGCAAAACAATGTAATTGGGCCAATGTGAGTTTGTAAACAAAGAGTTTATCCTGCTCACGTCAGGAGTGATGATTGATTTTTCGATTTTAATTCTTTGAGTTTGGAGATATTTTCCCTCCCGTGCTGCAAGTTTACGCATGAAACTTGGCATGAAATTACTGTGTGGGCATGAACACACCCCTCGTAAGCCAGTGGATATTTTTTTGTTAACTCGGTTTGGCATGGTTTTAACGAAACTTTTAAAAGGTTTTTATCGAGAAAGTTTTCAGCAAAACATGGGAGAAGGGAAGTGATCAAGAGGGATAATGGATTTAAAAAAAAGGTCCTTAGCAGAAGTTTCTTTTTCTTTGCACCCTGATGTTTTTTTTTTTTCTCCGCCATATTTTTCTGTGCATGTCTGCGATAAATGCAAATAGTGTCTAAAAGGAAATCGCACTGTGAGAGAAGAATACAAATGGGAAATAGTGAGATAAATTGTGATTTTGCGACGGATATTTTAGGCTTGTAGGCGTTCACTGAATAGGCCTGATGGGCTTGTGAACGTCTGCTGAAAAGGCCCCCCGGATTGTGAGCTCTCACTGAATAGGCCTGTCTGGCTTGTGAACTCACTGAATAGTCCCAACGGCTTGTGGGCGTTCACTGAATAGGCCTGATGGGCTTGTGAACGTCTGCTGAAAAGGCCCCCCCGGATTGTGAGCTCTCACTGAATAGGCCTGTCTGGCTTGTGAACTCACTGAATAGTCCCAACGGCTTGTGGGCGTTCACTGAATAGGCCTGATGGGCTTGTGAACGTCTGCTGAAAAGGCCCCCCCGGATTGTGAGCTCTCACTGAATAGGCCTGTCTGGCTTGTGAACTCACTGAATAGTCCCAACGGCTTGTGGGCGTTCACTGAATAGGCCTGATGGGCTTGTGAACGTCTGCTGAAAAGGCCCCCCCGGATTGTGAGCTCTCACTGAATAGGCCTGTCTGGCTTGTGAACTCACTGAATAGTCCCAACGGCTTGTGGGCGTTCACTGAATAGGCCTGATGGGCTTGTGAACGTCTGCTGAAAAGGCCCCCCCGGATTGTGAGCTCTCACTGAATAGGCCTGTCTGGCTTGTGAACTCACTGAATAGTCCCAACGGCTTGTGGGCGTTCACTGAATAGGCCTGATGGGCTTGTGAACGTCTGCTGAAAAGGCCCCCCCGGATTGTGAGCTCTCACTGAATAGGCCTGTCTGGCTTGTGAACTCACTGAATAGTCCCAACGGCTTGTGGGCGTTCACTGAATAGGCCTGATGGGCTTGTGAACGTCTGCTGAGAAGGCCCCCCCGGATTGTGAGCTCTGACTGAATAGGCCTGTCTGGCTTGTGAACTCACTGAATAGTCCCAACGGCTTGTGGGCGTTCGCTGGAAGGTCCTCTTGTCCTTTGGTTAATGAGCAGACTCAACTGGCATTTACTGGACAGAATGAAAAAAAGTGTTTTTATTGGTCTACTTTCAGAAAAAAACATGAAGCGTTACAGAGGCGGGAGATTTGTAAAGTGGCCCCCGGAGAACTGGGAAGTTGATTCGGAAGGCAATCAAAGCTCGGACTGGGAAGTATCGGATAGCATCGGCGGAGAGAATATCGTCGAATCGACGAGAGTCATGAGTTCGAACCATCCTAACGTCGCTGAAGGCATCCAGAACACCTTCGTCGCTGAAGGCATCCAGAACACCTCCAGTGAGCCACCCCGGTCGATTCCCGATCGCCAGCTGAGGAACGTGTCATCGGACCCGCCAAGAGCTCTTGGGGCGTCGACTAGCTTTGACGATCGAATGACTGCAGTTGAGAAAGTGTTGAACACAATTGCTGGATCTCTGTCAGAGAGACACCAGAACAACGAAAGTTCGCCAGCTGACGCCACCTGGTCGGCCACTGCAGATCCATCGACCAAGCCAGCAAACGCGGTCAATACGGTCCGTGTGGATTAGCCTGGTTCACGTTTCTATGAAAAAGACAAAAGTTGTTATTTTGTCTTGCATCAACCGGAATTTCGTTCTTTTATGTCCCCAGAAGCACTCCTGAAAATTTGAGCCCATTTGGTAAGGTCTAGGAGCTCCAGTTTTAATTTGAAATTTATATGGGATTTTGATTTATTTTCCATGGAAACTATCTTTTTACATTGTATTAGGATTTTTTTATAAATCGATGAAATGACTTGATTCTTATAGTAGGAAATAGGTTTTGAACTGGGAACAACTTTGTAGAACATACCAACATGCTAGGAAGTGACCCTTTAAAGATACAGATACTTTTAGATGGTGGCTTTGAAGGCCAGCCACCATCTAAAAGTATCTGTATCTTTAAAGGGTCACTTCCTAGCATGTTGGTATGTTCCCCAGTTCAAAACCTATCTCCTACTATAAGAATCAAGTCATTTCATCGATTTATAAAAAATCCTAATACAATGTAAAAGATAGTTTCCATGGAAAATAAATCAAAATCCCATATAAATTTCAAATTAAAACTGGAGCTCCTAGACCTTACCAAATGGGCTCAAATTTTCAGGAGTGCTTCTGGGGACATAAAAGAACGAAATTCCGGTTGATGCAAGACAAAATAACAACTTTTGTCTTTTTCATAGAAACGTGAACCACGCTAGTGTGGATAGCCTGCCGCAATTTCCAAAAAACGTGCCGCATGGCTTGATCTGGGAAACCTTCACCGCCTACCTGGAGAAGTTTAATCTATCGTTGTCTCTCTACCACGTCAGTGATTCAGCTCAGAAAGCTAAGCTGTTGTACCTGGCCATGGGTGATGACCTTCAGGAGATCGTACGTACCAACGGCTTGCGCCCGAGTCTTGGGGACCCTGAGTGCTACGAGAAGATGATTAAGAACATCGAATCATATTTCCGCTCATTGACCGACGCCTCAGCGGAGCATGATGCATTCGGCGAGATGAAGCAGGGACCCGACGAACCGGTGATGAAGTTTGTAGCCAGACTCAAGTCGAAGGTCAGTGCGTGCGGCTATCACACGGACGACGAGGAGCGGTTTGTGCGATCTCAATTTTTGAAGGGGATGATCGATCAAAGCTTGGCCGAACACGCGAGGATCCACAACCACGCTCTGGGAGAGCTGATCAGCAACGCTCACCGCGCAGAGAATCTGGCCAGTAAGAGAAAGGAGGCTCTGGCGAAAGAGGCGCAAGCAAGGGGAGCGCTAGTGCACGAATCATTCGCTTTGCAGTCAGGAAGAGCATCAGGACGTTTGCGTGAACAGAATTCCCTCGGACGCGCGAAGGGCTACCACGAGCGTGAGCAGACAACCCGCAGGTACGGACCAGGTGACACAAGCGGAAACGGGCGGAGCTCCGGTGGTTACCAGGAATACGGGCGGAACTCCGGAGGAACACGTGGACAGGGTTCACGTGGACGAGACATCCAGCGCAACGAAGGAAACGGACCAGGGAGGAACAGGAGCTCGTCGGCTAGAGTGTCGAATGGGCGCAAAAGTTGCCCCAACTGCTACAGTGACCATAATGACCGAGAGCCGTGTCCCGCCACGGACAGGAAGTGCTGGCGATGCAATGGAGTTGGTCACTTTGCATCTGCCTGTCGTCTCCCTGGATCGAGGAAGTTCGCTCGACAGATCGAACGGGATAATTCTCGCGACCAGGTATGAAGAAACACCTTTTGTTTTTTCCCTTTCTCATGTGGAATCACCTTACAAAAACGTTGTCTAACGATTATTCATTAAACTGAAATGTTACTTTGCTTAGCACTAACTCAAATGTTTTGATCTGAATTAAATACATGCGAATGGACACGAATTTAGAAGCCAAACTTTAGTATTATTGAATCATTCATGACTAACTGATCGTCGAAGGAACGAAATTACATCCCTCTTTCCCCGTTATGTCCCTCTCTGCAGCTTGATGTAAACACGTTGTCCCTAGACGACGTCCTCGTTGACTGCTGTGTGGGCTTGTCGGAACCGATCAAGTTCATGGTGGACTCGGGCACGGATGCTAACATAATTGGGGGTTTGGATTGGAGGAAACTTCGCATTGACGTCGACCGTGGCCGCGCAGCGATCCGAATGGTAAAGACCTCAAGAACCACAAGTCTCCGTGCGTACGCGTCAAGCGAACCGCTGCAGGTAGAGCTCGCGTTCGAAGCGGATATACAGATCGCAGGAGTCTCCGGCAGGGCAGTCCGCGCCGAATTCCTTGTTGTCCCCGGCGGCACTCGATCACTTCTCGGCCGATCGACAGCAAGCGACATGCAACTCTTGCGGGTCGGGCTGGAAACTAATGCTTGTCGCGGAGTCAAGGAGCTGGATGTGTTCCCCAAGATGCCCGGCGTCAAGGTGCAATTCAGTGTGGATCGCTCGGTGGTGCCCGAAAAGAATGCGTACTACAATGTACCAGCTGCATTCCGCGAGGGCGCCAGGAAGCGGCTTCGGGAAATGCTGGAAAAGGGAATAATCGAGGAGGTGAAATCCGCCCCGAACTGGATTAGTGGTATGTCAGCGGTGCCAAAGGGGAAGGACGATTTCAGGCTGGTGGTGAATATGAAAGCTCCCAACAGAGCCATCAAGCGTGAGTACTTTAGACTACCCTTGGTACAGGAAATGAAAGTGAAGTTAAGTGGCGCAAAATACTTCACCAAGTTGGACCTGACCAGCGCCTACTACCACCTAGAGTTGGCCGAGGAATCTCGCGATTTGACCACCTTTTTGAGCGAGGAAGGAATGTATCGTTTCTGCCGGCTTCTCTTTGGAGTGAACGCTGCGCCTGAGATCTTTCAGCGGGAGATGGTACGGATCCTTAAGGGAATTAAGAACATCATCATTTATATTGATGATATCTTAATATTTGGTGCGACACTCGAAGACCTAAGGGAAACGGTTGCTAAGGTAATGGCGGTTCTGAAGGCCAACAACCTCACGCTGAATCCGGGAAAGTGTGAGTTTGATAAGCGTCGAATCACGTTCCTGGGACACGAATTGGATGAACACGGCTTCCACGTGGACGAGAACAAAATCAAGCACGTTGAGAAGTTCCGGCAGCCAAGAACGGCTTCAGAGTTACGGAGCTTCCTAGGGCTGGCATCGTTCATCAGTCCATACATCCAGAACTTCGCACGGCTGACCGGTCCGCTATGGGAAGTAGCTTCGACAAAAACGTGGAAATGGGGCCCAGGACAATCCGATGCTTTCGAGAAAACGAAGACGCGCATCTCTCAGTGCACAGTCACTTTGGGATATTTCTCGGATTCGGATAAAACGGTACTCTACGCCGACGCTTCTCCAACTGCGCTGGGCGCCGTTTTGGTCCAAGAACCTCGGTCTGGAAGTCCTCGTATAATATCGTTTGCTTCAAAGGCGTTAGATCCGACGGAGAGGAGATACGCTCAAAACCAGCGGGAGGCACTTGCTGCTGTTTGGGCCGTAGAGTACACAGAAAAAAATATGTAAATTTACACAGCACGTAATTACTGTTTCTTATGTAAACTCACTCAATGTAATGTTGAAATATGATGTAAAGAGTAAAAAGTCATGGAAATTACTCCAATGTAAATCTAAATCTAATGTAAATCATGAATAGAATGGAAACGTTGAGCATGGAAACTCAAATCTGATGGAATTCTACCCGTGTTCGGCTTCCTGTAAATTCCTATTTAATGTAAATCATATATCCAATGTATTTCTGCCAAACGTTGACTTCAAAACTACCCGAACTAAAAATAGTTATATTTGGTTCTCTTTCTATCGCTCTCATATTTCGCTTGCCCACCTGAACAAGTTGATGCTTTAGCCGTTCGTTTATAAAATGCGAAGATGGCTCAGTCGGCAGCGGGTAGCAGCAGTAACACCGAACATCCTACCCGTCGTCCGTTCGATTCCAGTCCAGCATTATTCCACTTGGCCGTCGACGAGAAAGCGTCCCCTACCTGTGAAACATCTTTTTAAAATCAGATTTTCCTTTTGCTGCCCGCTTCAACCATTTTAAAATAGAACATAGGCCACACCCTTTCCTACTGCAATCCAAGTCGAGCTTCTTTTTCCCATTGGCCAATCAGAATTAGTTGATTTGAACTAATGTAAATTTCAAAAGTAATGTAAATCCCAAAACTAATGTAAATTTTCAAAACTAATGTAAATTTCCAATGAATCTAGTGTAAATTTCCAATGAACCTAATGTAAATATACATCATTTATCATGATACCTTTTGGTACATGATAAATAATGTAAATTTACAGGAATATTTTTTTCTGTGTACTTCTCATTCTACCTGCTGGGAAGACACTTTACGCTTAGGACTGATGCTCGAGGAGTGGCATTCATTTTGAACAGGACGCGCGAGAACTCCAAGCGAGCTCTGACCAGGGCTGATGGTTGGGCTTTGAGGCTTAGTCCGTACCGCATCACCGTGGAGTACGTCGAGGGAAGGTTCAATATTGCAGATCCGTCTTCTCGGCTTTACGTCGGGGTAGACGACCCGTTCGATGAAGCTGAGAGCCCATGGGAGGTCGCAAAGATCGATGCGGTGGACGCCAAATTTCTGACCGAACGAGAAGTTCAGGAGGCTACTGCGCGGGATCACGAGCTTTCGCTTGTATCACGGGCCCTGAGGTCCGGGGTGTGGCCGAAAGAAATCCGCAGGTTTCAGCTTGTTGAAAACGATCTCTATGTCAGGAACGGTATCGTCGCCAAGTTAGGCTGTGTCGTGGTGCCGGAACCCCTCCGCCGCAAAGCCTTGACTGTGGCGCACGAAGGTCACCCGCTCGTTGCAAAGCTGAAGAGCATCCTCCGCGAACGGGTGTGGTGGCCTGGGATGTCCAAGGATGCCGAGGATTGGGTCAAGTCCTGCCAAACGTGCACGATGAATGGAATGCCTGAAAAGACGACGCCGTTAATTCGAATCTTTGCTCCAAAATCGGTATGGGAGATGCTGGCAGTTGACTTCAACGGACCCTACGCCAGGTTTGGCGGAATTTACATCCTGGTGTTGGTGGAATACCGGTCGCGATTCGTGTACGCCCGGCCAGTTAAGTCGACTAATTTTGAAAACACCAAGCGCATCTTTGACGACATCTTCGAGAAGGAAGGTTTCCCGAAAGTGATCAAATCCGACAACGGGCCACCGTTTAACGGAGAAGAGTATAAAAACTATTGTTTGGAGCGAGGAATCGAGCCAATCTTCTCAACTCCACTCTTCCCTCGACAAAACGGGATGGCCGAGTGTTACATGAAGTTGGTCAACAAGGCCATGGCCTCTGCTGCTCTGAGCGGAACTGGTTTTGAGAGGGAACTTCAAGCCGCGGTCAGAGCCCACAATTCCTCCGCGCACTCAATCACCAAGGTTCCTCCAGAGGAAATGATGTCCGGGAGGAAAATTAGACGAAATTTGCCTCTGCTGGTGAACAAGGAGATACGACTGGACAACGAGGCCATCGACGAGAGGGACCGGAAAGCAAAGCAGAAAGGAAAGGAACGCGAAGATGCCCGGCGGGGAGCTCGTGAGTGTAACATCAAGCCCGGTGACAAAGTGATAATCCAAAAACAGTCGCGCTCAAAGGGAGACTGCAAATTCGGCTCAACAAAATACATGGTCATTGAACAAACTAACGGGAACCTCACTCTGGAGGACGACGAAGGCTTACGCATTAAAAGACACGTATCCCAGACGAAGCGGGCGCACAAGTGGCGAGGTGAATCCCCCGGACACGGCGTTCGGTCCAGTACAGCAAACGATTCGCCGCAATCCGAAGAGGCCGTGCGGCCAAATGCATCTGCATATCCACTCCAACCTGCTGGCAGTGGCCGACGAAGCGCTATACCCGACCTGTCCCGATCCGGACAGGAGGCTCGTCCTTCCAGGCAGAAGCAGGTTCCACTCTATCTACAAGACTATGTGCGGCTGGTGGAGGAGGACTTGGCGTATCAGAAAGCGAAACAGGTAGATGCGTGGGTTTCTCGGCTGTGTTGTTCGATATGACCTAAAATCCAATCATTTTTTTCCAGAATTGATTTTTGTTTCATAGCAGTTCGGTCCGGTTAGGAATCGACGATTCGAGGAGATTCTTCGGTTTAATCTTTTTTGTTTGTGCACAACAATTTGACAAGCAAAGGGCTCAAAGAATAAAGGGTTCAGAACACCAAATTCTAGCTTTAGTAGTAGGTATTTAACTGTTACGAGTGAATTTACCTGGACTGAAACTGACTTGGCTGCTTGAGATTTGAACATTTCGATGCGATTTGTCAGTTGTCATGCCAACTGTCAGTTGTTGAGGGATTCTGATACCATTTATTTTGGTGTGGAGATGGATTTTGATGTTTCACGAAATCCAAATAGGAACAAAACGGAAAGTGAAACAACCCAGTGAGAAAAAATCGAGGCAAGATTTAGTTTTTTTTTTTTTCATTTCACCAAACGAAAGCATACACTAAGAGCTAAGATTAAGCAAGGCTAAACAAATACCAAAACTTTTTAAAGTTTTTTATCTCTGGAGAGGGGGAGAGATGTGTGGGCATGAACACACCCCTCGTAAGCAGTGTAACGTTTGACGTCTGATGACACGTCAGGGCAATGGAGCACCACGCTCGACGCAAGCTGCCGACTCGGGCTTTGTCCTCGTCCTCTTTCATCGTCCAACCTTCGGAGAGGTAAGTCATCATCTCCGCGCCGGGAATCACAAGTTGCACAATTACTTTTGGTAATCTGGGGTGATGCAGTTTAGTTTTTTGGGTCAGATTGGGGCTGTGTTTGTTTAATTTTGGTCAACGCATTGTCGATCTACTGCCGGATATGCAAAAGACAAGTCATTTGTATTGAGTAAAAAGCTAAATTCAAGCATAACATTTTAAATAAGCCAATACGGATTTGAAAACAAGCAATCCTAGCAATCCTGATCTTAATTTCTTAAATTCTTAAATTCCTAAATTCTTAAATTCTTAAATTCTTAAATTCTTAAATTCTTAAATTCTTAAATTCTTAAATTCTTAAATTCTTAAATTCTTAAATTCTTAAATTCTTAAATTCTTAAATTCCTAAATAAATTCTTAAATTCTTAAATTCTTAAATTCTTAAATTCTTAAATTCTTAAATTTAAATTCTTAAATTCTTAAATTCTTAAATTCTTAAATTCTTAAATTCTTAAATTCTTAAATTCTTAAATTCTTAAATTCTTAAATTCTTAAATTCTTAAATTCTTAAATTCTTAAATTCTTAAATTCTTAAATTCTTAAATTCTTAAATTCTTAAATTCTTAAATTCTTAAATTCTTAAATTCTTAAATTCTTAAATTCTTAAATTCTTAAATTCTTAAATTCTTAAATTCTTAAATTCTTAAATTCTTAAATTCTTAAATTCTTAAATTCTTAAATTCTTAAATTCTTAAATTCTTAAATTCTTAAATTCTTAAATTCTTAAATTCTTAAATTCTTAAATTCTTAAATTCTTAAATTCTTAAATTCTTAAATTCTTAAATTCTTAAATTCTTAAATTCTTAAATTCTTAAATTCTTAAATTCTTAAATTCTTAAATTCTTAAATTCTTAAATTCTTAAATTCTTAAATTCTTGAATTCTTAAATTCTTAAATTCTTAAATTCTTAAATTCTGAAATTCTGAAATTCTGAAATTCTGAAATTCTTAAATTCTTAAATTTTTAAATTCTTAAATTCTTAAATTCTTAAATTCTTAAATTCTTAAATTCTTAAATTCTTAAATTCTTAAATTCTTAAATTCTTAAATTCTTAAATTCTTAAATTCTTAAATTCTTAAATTCTTAAATTCTTAAATTCTTAAATTCTTAAATTCTTAAATTCTTAAATTCTTAAATTCTTAAATTCTCAAATTCTTAAATTCTTAAATTCTTAAGTTCTTAAATTCTTAAATTCTTAAATTCTTAAATTCTTAAATTCTTAAATTCTTAAATTCTTAAATTCTTAAATTCTTAAATTCTTAAATTCTTAAATTCTTAAATTCTTAAATTCTTAAATTCTTAAATTCTTAAATTCTTAAATTCTTAAATTCTAAATTCTTAAATTCTAAATTCTTAAATTCTAAATTCTTAAATTCTTAAATTCTTAAATTCTTAAATTCTTAAATTCTTAAATTCTTAAATTCTTAAATTCTCAAATTCTTAAATTCTTAAATTCTTAAATTCTTAAATTCTTAAATTCTTAAATTCTTAAATTCTTAAATTCTTAAATTCTTAAATTCTTAAATTCTTAAATTCTTAAATTCTTAAATTCTTAAATTCTTAAATTCTTAAATTCTTAAATTCTTAAATTCTTAAATTCTTAAATTCTTAAATTCTTAAATTCTGAAATTCTGAAATTCTTAAATTCTTAAATTCTTAAATTCTTAAATTCTTAAATTCTTAAATTCTCAAATTCTTAAATTCTTAAATTCTTAAATTCTTAAGTTCTTAAATTCTTAAATTCTTAAATTCTTAAATTCTTAAATTCTTAAATTCTTAAATTCTTAAATTCTTAAATTCTTAAATTCTTAAATTCTTAAATTCTTAAATTCTTAAATTCTTAAATTCTTAAATTCTTAAATTCTTAAATTCTTAAATTCTTAAATTCTTAAATTCTTAAATTCTTAAATTCTTAAATTCTTAAATTCTTAAATTCTTAAATTCTTAAATTCTTAAATTCTTAAATTCTTAAATTCTTAAATTCTTAAATTCTTAAATTCTTAAATTCTTAAATTCTTAAATTCTTAAATTCTTAAATTCTTAAATTCTTAAATTCTTAAATTCTTAAATTCTTAAATTCTTAAATTCTTAAATTCTAAATTCTTAAATTCTTAAATTCTTAAATTCTTAAATTCTTAAATTCTTAAATTTTAAATTCTTAAATTCTTAAATTCTTAAATTCTTAAATTCTTAAATTCTTAAATTCTTAAATTCTTAAATTCTTAAATTCTTAAATTCTTAAATTCTTAAATTCTTAAATTCTTAAATTCTTAAATTCTTAAATTCTTGAATTCTTAAATTCTTAAATTCTTAAATTCTTAAATTCTTAAATTCTTAAATTCTTAAATTCTCAAATTCTTAAATTCTTAAATTCTTAAATTCTTAAATTCTTAAGTTCTTAAATTCTTAAATTCTTAAATTCTTAAATTCTTAAATTTTTAAATTCTCAATTCCTGATTTTGAATTCATTTTTTTTTTATTTTTGATAAAAAAATAGTTTTTGAATGTTAGAATTTCGGGTTTTTTTGTAAATTCCGTAGTAACATTTCAATAGGGCGAATCCGCGTTTGTAAACAAACAGTCTATCCCTTTTGCTCAAGTGACAGTTCACGTCAAGTAAGACAGGGATAGACTGCTTGTTTACAAACGCAGATACGCCCTATTGAACTGTTACTGCGGAATTTGTCTTTTCGAATTTCTAAATTTCAGATTTTTAAGCTTTTTTAATTTCGACTTGTTATTTCTGAATAAAATAAATACTTTAATATTAAAATTATTATTCAACTCTGCATATTTTTTATTTAGAATTTCCAAATTTGAGATTTTTTACTATTGAGTTTTTCAGTCAGATAATAGATATTTGTATGATAACTGTCAAGTTTATTTTCACTCTAGTTTACTTCATTTCGATCCGTGCGGATCAATTGGGTCCTAAAATGAAGCTTAGATTGCTGATATTATTGTTTACAGCGATAAAGCTTATTTTTTCTGAGTACAATGACCCTTTGTACGACCACAAAGAGTTTAAAATGGATTTTGAAATTAATTTTGAACAATTAACCTTGCAGTCCTTCTTCACAGAAAAGCTCCCACTTGACAGCTCGTTCCAAGGGGACCATAGTTGACCCATCGAAAAAATGTTAAATTAACGACTCGTCTCTTTGTATTCATAGTAATGCATTCTGCTAGAACGCTCAACCATCTGAATCTGAAATGGGTTTTAATCGTGTTTTTTACCGTTGTACATAAAAATTGACATAGTGCTTTAGTACCCAATTGAACAGCGCACTGGACTCACAATCCAGAGGTTGCTGGTGTTTACTAGAAATAGTTGCCGACAGATATAAAGACAACTTCTGTTGTTACCGTAAACTGGGGTCAATCGGGACACATGGGGCGAATTGGGACAGCAGTTTTAACCATGTTGGAGCATAATATTCTGATTTTTCTGGTTGGTTTCGGTTAGAACAGACTCAGGCCAACAAAATGTGTACATCCATTTCCAAATTTAAAAGCTTTAAGTGCTCTAGAAACTGCTGTCCCTATTCAGACTGTAGTCCCGATTCACCCCAGATTACGGTACTCATTTCGTCCAAAAAACTATATCTGTCCTTTTAATTTCAAACTTCTGCATGAGATTCGGTGGGGATTTTCAATATTATTAAATCGAATACAATATTATTGAAACGTTTGTGAGATTCAGTCGCATACAAAAGGAAAATTCTTGATATATATTTGAATTTTAATACATAATTTAAAAATGTGTTATGGGACCATCCATAAACCACGTGGACAACTTAGGGGTTTGCCGATTTCCACGCTCCATACAAAAAAGATTTTATTTGTATGGAAATTGTCCACGATGGGGGGGGGGGGGTTGCGATTCCCAAAAAAGTGTCCACGTGGTTTGTGGATGGTCCCTATTTAAAAAAAGTTATTTTTAAATTCTGAACATTCATGTTTAAATTTTCTGTGATGATTTGCTTATTTTAAATATAGGTGGTTGATTATTTTTTATTTAAAAATTACTAAAAAATGATAAATAACACAATTTTTCAATTTAATAAAGTAGTTTTGAACCAAATTACTAATTTCTTCAATATTCATTCAAATTTGTTAATCAAAATAAATGCAACTTCAATCAAAACAAAGACAAATAATTCAAAGAATCGCTGAAAAAATTAGCCACTTGCAGCTCGGGGACTTCTCGAGCACCTATCTTGGGTACTCGACGGATCCCCGATGAACTTTTTCTTCGCTGAATGAACTCGAAGGCTAATTTAGCTTTAGCTTTGCTACCCGCGGTGCGAAAGTTGGGGTGCAAACATGTCGGGAGCAAATCGGATGAACTCTTTTAAAAATTTTAATATGATATTTTATTGATGTAAGTAAACTATAAGGACATATAATGCAATTGGAAGCATGTTCTATCATAAAATAAATAAATTAGATCCCTGCGGTGATTCGGTAGCCAAATTAGGTCCCAGCGGTGCGAAAACGTGTATTAGCTACGGAGCAAAGCTAAAACTGGGGATCCAACCGATAGGTTTGCCACGCAATTAGATCTCTGCGGTGGAGATGCCTAAGTGTTTCAGTTTAGGTATCCCTGAAAACAAGAATATTTGTACCAAGCTCAGCCACACTCCCATACACACATACACCAATACATATTTTTAGACTTTGCCATAAATGCAACTTAGATTTTTATCATGGACTTTGAAATTATTTATGAAAATTTGCCATCATTTCACAGAGGCATCGATATACTGTAATCACAGACAAACAGACGTGACTCTCCATACAAATTATTATTGAAATCCATCGTCCTTCATCAAACCACCAAATCACGGCGACGCCAGCGCTGCCTGGTGAGCTGATGCCGAAGCGCAGCCCAAACATACCAATACCCTTCACTGTCATGTGTCATGTCAATGTATGTGTGAGACAATCAAGCCATAACGATTGTAAACATAATCAGCTGATCGAAATAATTTTGTTGTTGCTGATCGTCAGTACCCGATGAAAACATAAAAATCAACACCGATAGCCGAAGATGACGGTGGGTCGGTTCCACGGTTGGTTCCGTTGCCAATGGAAGAACCTCATGTGCCAAATCATGCGGCAGCATCAGCACCGACGCAACACAACCGCAACGACAGAGAATAAAAAACTGGTCCTCCCGTTGCTTCCAAATTCTGTCGAAGATTCCTCCTCCACCGAAATCTCAATACCCCTGGTCACGAAAACACCAGTAGTGACCGCTGAAATAGAAAAAAAATCCAATTCAAATCTATCAGAATTGGTCCCCATGATGGGCGTTTGGAAACATCCGCGGGGAACGTGTCCACGGAGCAGTTAAGTTGCGCCAAACAACAACAGCAAAAAGTCGCAAAGATTCCAAAAAACGCTACCACAAAATCATACATCGAAACAGAATCAAAGAAACTCAACTGTAGAAGAAGATTGAGTGGCGCCCACGATCGACGCAATATCGCCAAAAGGACGACCAGCAGCAGAAATCTGAGCAGCAGTCCACGAAGGATAAGCATCAGGTTCCTCCGAAGGAGATGACTCCACCATAGGATCCGGCTTCCTCCGCAGTATCGGGCGCCTCAGCAGCAGCCTCAACATCGGCGGGCTGTTGAGAAGTCCTCCCGGGTTAATAGTGGGGCAAAGGTATGTCTTCGTTAGTCAGCCGCTCATATGACCCTGACCAAGACTGCCCCAATCTTGTCCAGCAAAGCCTGGATTGTGGATCATCGTTAGAATTCTTGAATTCCATCATAATTGTTTTGTTTTCATTTGCTGCCTCACACGTGCTCAAGCTCAACTTAAAAACACACATCACACACACTAAGAAAAGACGGGCGAGCTGTCACGACAGCAGCGACATCAGCGCCGGGTGAGTGGATGCCGAACCAAAATTTCATTTGAAATAACCGTTTTAGAAGGACGATGGTTTGGCACTCGAGTGTCCTGTTTGTCTGTTCTGTAATCATCCTGAAATTCAGCTAATCAAACTTCCAGAATAACTAAGTACCCGAAATTGGGTTGAATTTCCAGTAAAAGTAGACAAGCGTACCAAATGTCACTCACTAAGTGACACTCACATGCTCAAACAGTTCTCACTCGCAGATGGCTCTCACGCTCACACTCATCATTCATTTTTCTACACTCACTTCCACACATACTTGAAATGTCAACATGAAACGCGCTCACCCGGGTCTTGAAGACTGGAGACTGCTCGCCGTTCCGCAATCGCCACCGCAACAAAATGTAAGAGTTAATAATAAAACGAAAAATACAACAAAGATGAAGAGCATTAAGCTATACCACTTAGCATGTAAAGGAAATGTAATTATTATAAGAAAGTTCAATAAAGATATATTTAATTTAAACAAAATCAAATCAAGCCATCCACATTAACGACCCCCAGGTCTTTTGTGGTCTCTATTGCAAGTTTCTGCTCGAACCTATGAGTCCAAAGGCTTGAATGGGGAGAGCACCCAAACCTCTTTTTACTCCAAGGAACCCTTCCACTCCAGGGTTCGAACTGACGACCTTTGGATTGCAAGTCCAACCTCCGCCAGCGATGCCACAGGAGCAGGCTTGGTTTGGTGTGATGTTTGTCTTTATAGCAGGGAGACGACTCACTTACTTGGAATGACTTAACGGCCTAACAACAACCAAGGTCGGGACCGACGTTTTACTTTCTCATCCGATAGAAGGTTGAAATATCGCAAATTTGCCCATTCTCCTTTTAAAAAGATGTTATTGTCATCATCAAATTCCTAACAAATCCGTATGCCAGATGCTAACTTTGAATTCCTACGTTGTGTTGTTGTTGTCCAGGCGCGTAGAATCTCCAAATTGAATAGAATAAAACAATCGTATGAATTGACTGCTGAGCCAACCGTCTCGGACGGTGGTCAGCGCGCGAAGAGGCAGAAATGCTTTATTGTTCTGATCAGTACAAAAGTAGTAGAGAAGTAAACATACAGGGGACGGACACAAATACCGTCTTGCACGAACACCGTATTACACGAAAAAAAAAATCCGTTCAATCTAACCTGTTAAAAATCCGCGAAGAGGGACAAAATCCATATGGTACGGAAATAATCCGTAAAGTAGGTGGCCTAAGGTATGGTATGTCCAGCACGAAAACGGGTTTCTCAATGAAAAGAGCAACAGCTTTCTTTTACCCATTTTAATAATCTATTTTATTTCTAGCTTCATAACCTACAAATCACTGCAATGCACGAATGGATGGAATATGTTCAAAATGGCATCTTTCTCTCAGATATCCAGAATTTTCCTTCTTAAGTTAGAAATGTAATGTGAGCCACACACTGACCATGATACTTATGACAATTGCTGGCATCGAGTATTTCTTATTGGATCCGTTAAATGGCGACTGAGTTATTCCTGGAAATATGGAAAAGATGGTTTAACTAAACAATCTGTCCGTTTATATTCGTACAATTGGGTACTAAAGCCCTATGTCAATTTTTATGTACAACGGTAAAAACACGATTAAAAACCATTTCTGATCTTTTTTTTCATTTAAATGCAAAAAAAATTGACAAGACAACATTTTTTTGATGGATCAACTATGGTCCCCTTAGAACGAGCTGTCAAGTAGGAGCTTTTCTGTCAAGAAGGACCGCGAGGATAATTTTTCAAAATTGATTTAAAAATCAATTTTAAACTCTTTGTGGTCGTACAAAGGGTCGTACAGCTTTATCGCTGTAAACAATAACATCAGCAATCTAAGCTTCATTTTAGGACCCAATTGTACGAAATTCTTTCAAAAAAATGTCTAAAACATGTGTAGCGTCTTTTAAGAAAAAATACTTTCAATTTAAAAAGATCGTTCGTTGGATTAAAAGTTTGCGTTGGTGAATATTCGTAAAAAGTTCAAACTTTTAAATTTAAAAGTTGGAAAGTTGTTGATACTACCATGCATTTCTGGAACAAAATCGTTGTATCGGTAAAAGTTTTTCCTTTTAATATTCGCAATTCGCAATTTTTAGTATAAGAACGCCCGATTAAAATTATATTGTAACCCTAGGGTACATATTTCTACGTTTAGATTTTGCTACCTGAGTGCTCTTTCAGGGAAAATAAATTATTTTGTATTTTGTAGATTTTATAATTATAATGTATTTTGTAGATTCTATTTAACGAATTCTTTAAAGTTTATTTATGTCTATCATATTTTTAAACATAAATCCAGCAGGTCGACAAAAAACTTCACTTCTTTATTCAACTTCAATTTGTAAAATTTTAAAGCAAAAATCATCAAAGATTTCATAAAATTGTGTTTATGTTATCACTTTTTTGTTATTCAGAGTCTAAAAATATCTCTATTGATTAAGGCTGTATACTTCCCGGGCGGCCATTTAAAAAAAAAAATCTTGAGTCAGGTGCACCAATCAAAACATGGTTTCCTACAGGTGTTCGTGGAAGAGTTTCACATATCGTGATTAATTTTTCATATCGAGTTTGTGCGCCGTTGACGTTGAATCAACCACAAACTTGGGCGATCCCACCATGGAAGACTTGACCGTACGCAGGCCGGATGACGTCTTCGACTGGGGCGGGGTGCGCGATCGCGAGAACGTGCTCGAACTGCAGCCCCGGACGACGTCGGTGCATCTTTTAGAACATGACTTATGCACACAGTCATACAAACAAAAAACTTCCAAATTGACGAGCACGATCATTCCTAACTCCAGGACAGTTTAACGAACCAACACCAACATGCAGGTTACCTTACATCACAGACAAACAGACGTAAATCATTGAACAAATTTTATAAAAATCCATCAACCACCACAAAAGTAGGAAAATAATCATCAACTAGCTCAATCTGGTGGCCAATACTAGAAATGATCATTGCGATGTATGAGTTACTAATGTATTAGTGCATGCGACACGGCATGCGATCGTGTTTGTGGTAGTGAGAGTTGGCAGATTTGTTTACTTTAAGTTTCAAGGAGAAATCGAGTTTTTTTTTCTAGAAATATGATGGCATACTTGTTACTGTCGGGCCTCGGTAACCCCGAGCTGGTTTGGGGGATTTTCTTCTAGCTGATGAAATTGGCCGACCTACAGGCGGCTTGCTCGGTCAACCTCCGCATCCACTGGGGACTTGAGGTGTCTAGCCTGCAAGAGAGGAATGCCGGAGATTTTGAGAAGCTTGGGCCGTGAATTTGCGATTACTGCTGAAATTGAAGCTCCCGTTTGCTTTTCAACGTCAGAAGTGGAATTTGAACCAAGCTTGTGGAATCAGAACTAGCTCTTTGTCACCACGAAAAAGACCCTTTGCTTTACCAAACCCAAAAATCGACAAACTGCAGCCGACGTGAAGATTGCCGATCTTTTCGGTAAGCCGTTCTACTGTAACCATTATCAGCTTAACGATAACCTTCAGAAGAACCAAGGTCCAGACCTAGTTCCAACCAACTCCATCTCGATGATCCACTATATTTGTAGCCTAAAAATGTATGTGCCCCACTATATGTGGGTCGCTTTGGTGTTGATAACTGTCATCCATAAAACAAAATTTGGTGGTCTCGAAGAACACCGCACAGGCAAAACAAACAAAGAAACGTTTGGCGCGCTAGTTGAAACGTCAGTTTGATTGTGCCTTGACTGTAGTGCCATCCCGCACCGGGTGGATGATCCGAGAACTACATCCAAATTCAAATCTATTTCAAACCAGCCGTTATATTCCTGATTGATGGATTTAAAAAGAGATTTACGTCTGTTTGTCTGTGCTTACATTAATAGCGTCAGTGGGGGTGACATTGGGTCTGGGGGTGAGATTGGGTCAAAGTGATTTTTTACGGATTTTACCATTTTTCAGGTTATTCTCAATGAAACTGAATTCTGTTAAAAGGGTTGTGTAGGGGACATCTTAAGATGACTTCGCTTAAAAATCTGGTTCCTAGAACAAATCCTGTTATTTTGGCACATGCCTAAAGTTGGGGTACGTTTTTGGTCAAAAATGACCTCTCGAAAAATCATTTTTCTAATATTTTTGTTAGAATTGCTTGAAAACTACCCAAATGTTTGAAAATCTCCACTTCAAACATTGTAGCGTGTCAATACGATTAAGGCAGTTGTCTTCCAGACAGCGCTGGAATCAGACGTGCGTGTCAGTGCACAGCTTCAGTTCAAGGTCATTTGATTTTCATCGAGAAACAATGGAGCCACGGAAAGAGTTCACTCTGAGAATACATTTCGGAGTAGGTTCCCGGAAACCAAAGGATGCAGAAATTTTCCAGTTCTTCCGGAAACAAGGTTGGACCAGCAGTGACTTGAGTGCGATGTACCGGGAAGACCATAGCCTGTACGTCCGGTTCAAGTCGGCCAAGGGAATGGGAGAAGCCTTTTCTAGGTTAGGTCCGAAAACCACGTTTTCGTACAGTGATGGAACAGCGGCGGATGTTACGGTAGCGGATGCTGGAGGCGTATCGAAATATGTTCGTATTTTCGGATTACCACCGGAGGTTGAGGATGATCGGATTAAGGAGGTTCTGGAAAAATACGGAAATGTTCAACAGCTGAATCGGGATACGGTGCGGAAACTGGATTCCCAATTTGGAGTGGTGTTCGTGGAGTGTTTATGGAGGTGATCGATGCGATACCAGCTCAGGTTAGGATTCAGGGATTAAACGCAAGGATTTACTACGAAGGGTTGAGTGACAAATGTTTCGTGTGTGGTTCAAAGGATCATTTAAAGGCAAATTGTAAGTATCGAGGAAAAGTGCTAGAGAATCCAACCAACTCGTCAAAAAAGGCTAGCTCATTCGCGAGTGTATTAGTAGAGTGTTTGACACCTTCCCAGCCAGACAAACCGTTGTCTGGTGGCTCAAGAGTGGAAGACAAACAACAAGAAACTCCAAAACCAGCATACACAAACGAGGGACCACCGTCTTATCCAAGTGATAAGAAACCATTCCGATTCGAGAAAGGAAGCTAATAATAGACAAAGAATTTGCGAAATACTGGGACGACCGAGATGAATTAATACTAGAAAAAAGAGCAGCAACAGCCAAGATACTACAGGATAAGCAAAGACAAGATGGACGCAGCGAATGATGTAAAGAACCCCATTTATTTACTTTTGTAAATATTTTAATTTTGAGCAAATAAACAGATTAAGAAAAAAAAAATTCCCTCGAACAAGAAACGCTGTTGGATGACTTGTTTTTACCATTTTAGTTTCATTTGACCCAATGTCACCCCTCTAAGGGATGAGATTGGGTCCATTTTCAAACTATTGGCATTTAAGGTAGTGTTCATCAAAATCCACCATATTTTGGGAAAATGTTAGTAAACTATCTAAGAACAAATCTACGTTGAATGATTTTCGATGTTATTTAAATTGTTTTTATTATTAAGAAATTTCGAGAGGTGTATCGTTTTTTGACCCATAGTCACCCCCACTGACGGTATGCGACGTCTGCAGATACAGTAGAATGGACTCAAACCGTCTGTTCAGTACCAGTGATGTCCTAGGGAAGTTCCGCTGTGAAAAACATGTCATTGGCATTTTGAAATTCGAACAATAAATTAATTCCATGGTGACGACTGAGTGCTTCTATGCATATGCGGCGAGTGCAGCTAATTTAGGTAATCTCAAATACTCAAAACTTTAAAATTCGATATCTCTGGAACAAAACATATTCCTTTCTGTCGATAGGTGATTCTTATGTAAAATTGGACGGGGAATACGATGGTGAGGTCAAATTAAAATTAAAAAAATAAATAGGACTCTTTCGAGATACGGCCATTTAAAGTTTTCAATTGCGCAACACAAGTAGAAAAAATATTTTAATCTAAATTTTGATCACGAAAATGGGTTCTACGTCCAATTTCCTTCAAAATTGAGTCTAAGACCGATTAAGATTTGTGGTTCCTGAGTTATCGTCGTTTGAAGATAGAGGTTTCGCTCAAAAATCGCAAAAAAGTCGATTTTTAGGAGGGTACAAAAATGGAGGGGGTGGTCCGATTTGGATGAAATTCGGAATTTTTGTATGTTTTAATAGTCTCAACAGCTCTGCCAAATTTGAGTAGAATCGGAGATGGTAATTTTCAAATGCTGTTCCGCTTCAGATGGAATGACCCATAGACAGCTGCCAAATTTATATGGAAAATTATATGAACGAACGAATGATGCAACCGCTGCTTCAGGGAGTTTGTACTCATCCCAACAGTATTATTTATATTATTTGTTTGATCACAGACTTTGAGGATACTAACATTCACATCTCACATACCCATTTGAAACTTTAACGGTGGGCTGGACATTCTTCCATCTCCTCCATTGCTGTAGGCCAGCACGCGAAGATTGTACGATTTACCTGAAAACAACATACATCGTCATTTTTGCCTTCTTTATGAGCGTGCTTTACCTGGAGTTAAATTATCAATATATTTCTCGAGTTTGTTTCCTATTGGAACCACGGTGTCATTTGCCGTTGTCATATCTTGATCCGTTTCCCAGATCCGAATTTTGTATCCTTGCACAGGCTCTTCGTCTTGCGAAGGAGCAATATATCGCCAAACAACGCGAATCGTAGATGGGTTTATTCCAAAAATGTTCACAGAAGAGGGTGGTTTCTGGGGAGCACTGCGATATGTCCTTTCTAGGTACCTCTCTGATTCTGGGCCTTCCCCGGCTCCATTATATATCATGCATTTAACGAAGTAGTAGGTGTCAGGCTCCAGACCGACAATTAACGCCCATGAATTGATGGATCTAGATAAGTAATAAACAGCATCTTCTTCCTTGTGTTCCTTCTTCCAGTATTTTAGCTGTGAAATTAAGCAATGATGCGATTTGTACTTTAAAAAGATGTCGATGACTACAACGAAAACTAAGCTCGCCGCCTAGGTTGAACCGTTTGCACGCATCATCTACAGTGATGATGTTGCGGTGCTGCAGTTCTGTACTTTAAGTTCTAAATTTGGAAATACTTAACGATCCAAAAGGTAAATCACAGCAACAATGACAGACCATTGAGATCATCGCAGACAAAAAATACCTCCTTCAACGTGCATTAGGGTTTGTGTTCAAACATCCGCCCCAAAACGGAATCTGAAAAAGTTGTTTTTTGGACGTGGGTTCTCACCCAAATTGTGAGAAAAGTTCAAACAATGCACAAAGCAAAGCAAAGTAATCCACTTTAACGACCCCTGGGTCTTTTTTGGTCTCGGTTGCAAGTTTCTGCTCATTTCTAGGCGTCCGAAGGTTATGTGTGGTGAGTCACCCAAAACCTCTTTTAAGCAAATGGACCGACGTTTTACTTCCCCATCCGATAGAAGGCGTGGTCAGGCAAATCTCGTCTCGAAAAAAGCCACCGGGTCCGTCTGGGATTGAACCCAGGCCATACTGGGGTGAGAGGCTACCACGCTAACCACTGCGCCACCGGACCCGGCAAACAATGCACGGTTCGGCCAATTACTGCCTGTGAGTATCTACAATGTGCTGCGTTGCTTGCTGTTTTTTGAATTTAGAACATACGATCTCCGATCTGTGCTTTCAGTATGGAACCGCAGCATCACAGCATTGTCATTGTAGAAAATCAGACTGATTTTCATGTGTACAAAACTTTCGCTTGCGTCTGCGATCCTGCGAGTCTCCTGTTGTAGACCAGGCTTAGTATTTAGAAAGAAAGGTATAAGTTTTTGTCAACGCGGAGCAGCGTAGGATCGCAAAGTACAAAAGATGGTCTGTTTCGTATAATGAAATAGAACCTTGCGAAATTTTCTTACCCTGTGACCAATCATTTTTCCTCTAATGGTTTCCCTAGTTTGAGGTACAGACACCCAAGAAACGTTAAGAGCCGTTGAATTGAAGCTTCTTGCAATGGTTTGTTGTGGAGCCACTTGTGGCATATCTTCCGCCGAGTAAATTACTGCTATATCACTGACAGGACCGTCTCCTAGATCATTGATTGCTTGCACTTTGACTTCATATTTGGTGTAGTATTTATCAGAAGGGATGTGCACAACGGCTTTTCCAGTGTTCCCACGATTTTTCAAAACATCAGTTGCAAATTCTTTTTGGCCGAGCAAACGGTAGAACACTTTGTAGTGAATATCAATACTGTTTTGCTCTTCAGGAAGTAAAGGTGTCCAAGTGATGGTTAGATCGCCAATCTTGCCCCCGCCTCCACCAATATTTTTGGGGAAAAGGTACGGCTTATCTTTTTGGGTGTTATAAAGCGGACTTGGTAGACTTGGAGTGCCTCCTCCCAAATCGTTTACTGCCATCACACTAAATTCGTACCCACATCCTGGTGTCAAATTGTTTACTACTGCTCTCTTTCTTCCGTTGTATCGATCGATTTCCTGAGCAACAACGTTTTCCGATATGTTCACCCAGGTTTTATTCCAAGTGGTTCTTCCCAGAATATTATAGAACATAATTTGTCTACCATTATCGCTACCATCTATCCATTCCAAAACAGCATCCGTTTTTTTAATATCTATGACCTTAATAGCGCCTGGAGCACCTGGAGGACCTTGCACAAACACGTTCGTTTTCGAAACGACTTGATTTACCGCAGATTTTACAATACATTCGTATTCTCCTGAATCTAGAAGAGTCAGATTGTGAACTTCCAGGTGATTGTTATTAACAAAAAATCGAGAATTATTCCTGAAAACATCATCGTCACTGTTAATCAATCGTCCGTTATGTGCCCACAGAAACGCCACATCTAGGACTTCATCGTAGCTGACATCGCATCTTAAGTATAACATTTCGTCGATTTGTTTTATCAGTTTAGGCGGCAGTTGCTCGATAAATCGAAGCTCTTGCAGTACTATAAGCCGAGCTTTCGATTCTGCCACTCCTTGTGTATTGCTAGCAACGCATGTATACACACCCTCATCGTCTCGACTAGTAGGCGAAATGTAAAGGGTGCCTACGGGCAGGATTTTCCGATGACCACCGCTGCCTATAACATTTCCATCCTTTTTCCATACTATTTTCGGTCGTGGTGCTGCTTCCGGTTCACATTCAATGGTGGTGTTTCCGTTATATATAGAATAAATTTCAGATTCCAATGGCTTTTTTTTGAATGACGGCTTCATTGATAAAACTCGTAGCTGAGCAGATGAGTAAACGCCCTTCAATTGATTTGATGCCTTGCATTGATACATTCCATTGTCTTCTTCTGGATCAAGGAAATTAATTTTCAGAATATTGTCTTGTATAATATATTTATCTTTGTTAAATTTACTGCTCTCGGGATCCATCAATTGGGCATTTTTATACCATGTGTAGTTTACATCAGGAATAGCAGTTGCTTCGCACAAAAAAGTCACGGAACTTTGAAAATCTTTCAACTTATCCTTAAGTGGAATGGTAAAGTTTGGCTCCATCTGGATATTTACCAGAATACTTTTCGAGAGAAATTTTCGATCATTTTTTATTGTACAGGTGTATTCGCCATTATCATTCGCCGTTGAGTTTCTTATCACAAGTACTCGGTTGTAGCTTTCTAAATATGATTGCCGAGGAAGGTTTCCACTCTTGCGGGTCCAGTTGTAGGATGGTACTGGGTACCCAAATGCCATACATTCTAATCTTACGTCCTTCCCGGCGACCGGTGCCTCGGGATAAATTTTGGGAAACGTATTCGCGAAAATAAGGTCCTGATAATGAGGATGCGAAACGACTTGCAAGTTGAAAAATGGACCGTTTCTTCCTGTATCACTGACTGTGCTTTGAACGTTGCAAGAGTAGTTTGCTCGATCTTTGATTTCTAGCGAGGAAAAGTATAATGATCCGTCGTGGCTAACGAAAACTCGCTGATCCTCTTCAACAAAATTTGGAAAGTATGTTCGTGACCAGTAGTACCGTACGTCTGGATAGTGCTGAGGTGGGTCACAATACAAAGATTTACCCCAGTTCATTTCACCGTTTTCGGACGACCGTTGCAGATTAAACTCTAAGATGTAACCAAAGTTTAGCTCGACGCTTTCCGAAATGATCTTTCCATATTTGTTTTCAGCAATGCAGTGGTATGTTCCTGTAATGGATCAATACAAATTTTAATGTTAAAGACTGTTCATTGCAGTGCTGTCGGAACTTAAATTTATGTTAAATTGGGTCCTAAAATGAAGCTTAGATTGCTGATATTATTGTTTACAGCGATAAAGCTTATTTTTCTGAGTACAATGACCCTTTGTACGACCACAAAGAGTTTAAAATGGATTTTTAAATCAATTTTGAAAAATTAACCTCGCGGTCCTTCTTAACAGAAAAGTTCCTACTTGACAGCTCGTTCCAAGGGGACCATAGTTGATCCATCGAAAAAATGTTGTCTTGTCAAAAAAAAATTGCATTAAAATGAAAAAAAGTGATCAGAAATTGTTTTTAATCGTGTTTTTATCGTTGTACATAAAAATTGACATAGGGCTTTAGTACCCAATTATAAGAATCGTACCTTGATCTTGAATTTGTTGAGGATCGTGAATTATCAGGCTGCCACCACTTGTTGTATATCTCGAATTCTTCAGCGGGTCCAGTTTGACAACCGTTACATTGTCATTTGTGTAAAGTTCACGATACCAAGAATACGTTGGGATTGGATAACCTCCAGCAAGGCAACTCAGCATTACATCTTTTGTTATTTTTATTTTACCCGTATCATATGTTGTGTCACGAGGCTGTTTTATAAAATATGGCCCCCGTGGAACCTTTGTTATGTCTTTTATTTCAATTCCGTAATCGTATCCACGCCTATCATCAGCCAAAATGTTCACGTTTTCAATTGAATATAATCGATCTGATTCACATATAAACAAGTTATGATCGCTTGATTCAACAGGTACAAACTGCCATTTCTCGCTATTCATGTTAAAAGCATAAACAAGATTGTTTCGCTCATCGTTGTAACCGAGAAGATTTTTCTTGCGCTGGTCATATTTAGACGAAAATTTGTTTTTGTTAAAAATAACTTCGTAGCTACTGCTATCAACTTCCGTATCATAATTAAAGGCATCCTCCAGGGTTAGCAGTTGGGTCTTGTCCGCATTTATCCAATTTCCAGGCGAAGCTTGGCGCGCTGAGATAAAAAATCTACTGCTCTTGCTTATGGTTTCAGTGTCTAACAGCTTCAAAACAAAAGAATGTTTCTCTAAATTATCGATGCTCACCAAATCCCCCTGATATGCTTGACAAATTTTCTGCGCATTCACATAATCTTTTCGTGGTGACTTATGAATACGAAGACAGGTGCTTCTATATGTTCTCCAATGTTCCGGACAAAAGTTTTCTTCTTGCATTCTTAGGCCAAATTTGTCCGGTGATTTGTAGCGTCCCACACTTGCATAGAATGAGTCATCATTTGAAGGGGTTGGGCCATTGAACGATTGGTACTGAAGTGGTGTGTTTTGATTGTTGCCCAAATTATATTTGACATTCTGACTGTGAGCATTTCTAACAAATAAAGCAATTGATACATACAAAATAAACAGCATTTTCCGGATCCAGCTTTTAAAATAAAACGGGCGTGGTCAATGGCATATATCATGTTAACGATCTGTTTGCTTACTCACCAAACGGAATTTATTGAAAATTTCAAAATTACGATAATAGAGATAGATAGATTATAAAACTGAACACAAACTTTAAAATATCACATTGCTGTAATATTTCAAGAAATAGGAGCGTCCATGCCCGAATAATAAAAACAACTGTTGAGTGGCAATCAAAAATGGCTTTTGTACACTGGAGTTTTAAATTACGCCGGATCTGCGTTGACCATACACATTGAATGTGTACACCGGGTTAATCACTTCGAGTCGAATACACGCACATCCAAAATAACTCGGAGCCTGAGTTAAATCAAAGATACCTAATTTAAAAAGACAACTCCCAAAATCTGGGAACAACGCTCAATCATCAAAACCGCAGAGCCATCTGGTGGGCTGACATCTTAGTTGTCGCGCTTTTCAATGCCCGTACACGCACACAGTGAAACAAAATATGCGCGCACACACACAGTCAAACATGGTAGTGATGTTGTTTTTCGTTCATCTCTTTCGCACTGTTTTGACCAAATTTTCACACAGCGAGGAAAACATTCAGCGAATTGGCGAGCAAGTTTTGGAATTTCATGATTATTAATTAAGTTTAGATCAAATTAAACACCGGGCGGGTTTGGGCCCAGTGGAAAAATCAATTCAATCAAAGATACTTAATGTTAAGTTTTGTATCACCACGTACGCCCGGTGGCCGATGTAGTACGTGAGAGACAATTAACATTTAACAAATTAAAAGCAAGGACAAAATAAGACTTAATGTCCAACAAATAAAACAACGTGTTATCTTGTAAGTAATTAAACACGGAATGGCTTTATTGAATCCATTTGACAACCGGAACCTCCTCTACGTATGCGCTGTGGTGACGTCGTAACCTGGGCGTTCCAGACGCCAAGTTCGAGTCCAGCGGCGTGCGGACTGGTGGGGACCATCGCTGATTAGGTTGTCCCAACATCCCCCCTTCTCAATTGAGCTGGTACGAGTTGAACCGCTGAGGCTTCTTTCGAACTCGTGTAGAACGACGAAGCCCCGGTACCAGCGACGCAGGCTCGCTTTCAGGTGGTACAACCTGCTCGGGTGATCTTGGTATGGATGGCGAGCATTCTGGGACACCATGTGACGAGCGTTGATCCGGACTTGCTGACTGTAGTGACGCGTCCAAGACCGTCGGTGTTGTTGGATCCGCAGCCGGTGTTGGTTTCGACAGATTCCAGGAATCCAGCAGGATGTCGAGGGGCAACATCGGCTTCTCTGCTCCATCTGTCCTCGGATCCCAATCTGCACGACTGAGAAGCTGATTTGCGTGCGATCGGAGCATACGGCGGTCCTCAACCCAAACGGTATACATCACCTGGCCAACCCGGTCGCAAACAACGCCAGGCGCCCAGTGCCACTTGTTTCCGCTGTACAGCTTCGCGTAAACCAGAACGTGTGGTTCAAACCGTCGCTTCCGGGAACCACCTTTTAACTCCGTTGACTCGCTTGGTGGTTTTGGTTGTGGTGGCAAGAGCAGTTCCAGATTCGTCCGGATGCGGCGTCCAAACATGGCTTCAGATGGTGACACGCCGCCTTCGACCTGACGATTCGGTGTAGTTCGATACGTCATCAGGAAGACGTCCAGCGCTTCGTCGATTGAGCTCCTCCCCGCCTGAATCTTCTTCACTGCTCGTTTAAACGTATCCACAAACCGCTCCGCTTGGCCATTGGACTGCGGATGAAACGGGGCCGTCGTAAGGTGCTGGATGCCGTTAGTTGTACAGAACTCCAGGAACTCAGCGCTCGTAAACTGTGTCCCGTTATCGCTGACCAGCAGTTCTGGCATACCCAGACGAGCAAAAACGCTGCGAAGCATGCCGATTGTTGCTACCGAAGTGATGCGATTCGTCTTAATCACCTCCGGCCATTTGGTGTAGGCATCTTTTTTTTTTTTGTTTCAGTAGGACGAAAAATCTGTCTGCAGACATCGTGTGAGGTTGGAGTTGAGTCCGACTCACTAAAAACGCCACTTTATCACGGTAGGCCTTCAAGCCTCCCGGAACTGTCTTTCGACATTACTTCAGGGAGGGCAGCGCTAAATAAGCGCACTCGTGACAGAACGGTTGGGCCCGTAGCCCTTTGTTCCGGGACACCCGCTGGTACGTACGTTTGTACGTGCGCGTGCCTTCTTTATGAGATGGAGTTGAATCCTTCTCATCCCGTACCCTCTCGAACGGAACTACTGGGTGAAGACCCTTCGTTCCGGGACGCACGCTGGTCCGTACGCCACTTCCTCTGTAATTTGAGCATAATCTGAGTGATGGCTCTGGAAGCTGCACCCACGCTTCCTCACTAAGACACATTCTGTCTATCAAGTTGTCTGGCGTTGTGTCCATCCCACAACCCAGCAACAAGATCTCTCGACTCGTCTGGAACCGTGGGCAGTCAAATACCACGTGTTCCACCGTTTCAACGGTACCCGTACAGTTCGGACAGTTGGGTGAGGTTGCATGTCCGAATCTGTGCAGGTACTGTCTGAAACACCCGTGCCCTGATAGGACTTGGGTCAGGTAGAAATTAATTTCCCCATGCGTCCTATTTACCCACCTCGCCAGGTTGGGTATCATGCGATATGTCCATCGCCCTTTGGTCGAGTCATCCCAGCTTCTTTGCCATTCAGCCATAGTGGCTATCCTGGCCGAAGCACGGTGACCCTCAACCCTTCTTAGCTCGTAGCATCGCATGTCTTCTCGGACAAGCAGTCCAATCGGTACCATGCTAGCTAGAACGCAGGCCGCCTCTGCTGATGCGGTGCGGTACGCGCTGCATACCCTAAGGCAAAGCAGCCTGTAGACGCTCGTAACTTTCTGGAGGTTAGTCTTTGCTTCTAGGGCGGCGCCCCATGCCGGCGCTCCATAGCGGAGAACGGAGGTAACTACGCTCGCCAGCAGACGCCTTTTACTACTCTTGACCGCCGAGCTATTCCCCATCATGCGAGATAGGGATGCTATCGCTTTCATTGCTTTCTCGCAGACATACGCAATATGGCTGTTAAAGCTCAATTTATCATCCACCCGGATACCCAGGTATAGTAGTGACCTCTTGGAGTCGATTGTACAGTTTCCTGCCCTGACGTTAATGCACTGTGCAGACTTGAAGTTGTTCACGGCAACCACCTCAGTCTTTTGATGCGCCAGCCCTAAATGGTGTAGACCCATCCATTCTTCGATTGTCCGTATTGCTTCGGTTGCTCGTACCTCGACTTGGAGCTGCGACTCACCCAGCACCATCAGGACGATGTCGTCGGCAAAGCCAACTATGCTAACGCCCGTCGGAAGCTGTAGAGTCAGCACCCCGTCGTACATACCATTCCACAACCCAGGACCGATCAAGGAGCCTTGTGGGACCCCGCCGTGATGATCAGTTCGCGAAGACCCTCGTCCGTCTCGTAGAGAAGGACTCGGTTTTCGAAGTAGCTTTTGAGCAACTTGCACAGGTAGTTGGGGACGCGGAATCTATGGAGAGATCTCGCAATGGCTTCCCAACTAGCGCTATTGAAAGCATTCTTGACATCTAGAGTGATGATGGCACAGAAGCGCATCCCTCGACGCTTTGGTTCAACGGCAATCTTGGCTTTCTCGAGGACAGCTCTGATCGCGTCGACCGTGGACCTCCCTTTCCTAAAACCAAATGGTTGGTCCGAAAGACCCCTCTCTAAATAGATCGTTAGTCTGTTCAGAATAACTCTCTCAAGCAACTTGCCAGCGGTGTCTATGAGACAAATGGGCCTATACGCGGATGGGTCGCCGGGTGGCTTCCCCGGCTTCGGCAACAGGACTAGCCTTTGTCGCTTCCACCGATCCGGAAAGATCCCCGAGTCCATGCACTTCTGGAGAGCCGACCTGAACATGTCCGGGTTTTCCTCTATCGCCAGTTTAAGGACCTGGTTGGGGATCCCATCGGGCCCCGGTGCCTTATTCGCTTTGAGGGCTGATGCGGCTTTGATAAGTTCCTCATTCGTGATGCTGGATTCATCTTCCGTCAACCCCGCATGGTAATAGGGGGTCGTTGGCCAGGGCTGAACCTCGTGGTGAGGAAACAGCCCGTCAATGATTCGTGACATCATTTCAGGAGAACGATCAATGGCAGCCGCACCACTCTTTAGCTTAGCCATAACAATCCGATAGGCGTTACCCCATGGTGCATTGTTGGCTTCCTGGCAGAGGTTGCCGAAGCAGTTCCTCTTGCTCTCCTTTATCGCCTTGCATAAGGTAGCTTTAGCGATTTTGTAGATCACCCGCCTGGCTTCCCTCTGCTCGTCAAAGCGAGCTCGTTGGAGTTTCCTCCGGGCCCTCAGACAGGCCGCACGTATGGCCGCTATATCGTCGTTCCACCAGTAAACTGGGGTCCGCGCGTTTCGTGGCTTTGCTTGCCTCGGCATTGCTGCATCACAGGCGCCCACTAGGATGGTCATTAGTCCATCGCAGTCGAGTTCTAGAATGTCCCGAGTGGCACTTTCTCTTCTTAGCGCTTCGACAAAGACCTCACTTGTCAGGGTCGATGTCTTCCACCGGCACACTTGGTGCGGTGCCGGTTGTGCAGGACGTGGGGCCACACGGCAGATCTGAAACGATACCGCTTGATGATCGCTGTGAGTGTAACCCTCGTCCACTTTCCAGTCCATGCTTGCCAGAAGGCTGGGACTACAGAAAGTAACGTCAACAATCGACGAGACTCCGTTCCTACGGAACGTGCTCGCAGATCCCTCATTGGCTAGATCAACGTTTAGCCTGGCTAGTGCCTCGAGTAGGTCCTGGCCTCTGCGGTTTGACTCGCGGCTACCCCACTGTGTGGACCACGCGTTGAAGTCGCCGGCCACCACTGCAGGGCTTTTACCTGTAAGCGCATCCGTCAGTCTATCCAGCGACCCACCCAAGGCTGCGGCAATCTGGGTGACGGGTCAGTTCCCAATTCAGGAGCTAGTAGCAGCAGAGGAGGGCTTCGTGATCGCTAAGGTTAACGAAGTCTTCTACTGCAGCTGCTATGCTCCTCCGAGGTGGTCTATAGACAGGTTCGACAGAATGCTGGATAGACTGGTGTAGGCATCTACAATCAGCAAAAAGCACGCACCTTCCATCAGACCAGCGAAGTCCACGTGCACACGTTTCCATGGTCCCGTCGGTCTAGGCCACGGAACTGGTGCTGAGTGCGGAGGGGATCGTGCCGCTGATGCGCAATGCTTGCACGCCTTCACAAGTGCCTCCACATCGTCGTCAATCGAAGGCCAGTAGACATAGCTTCGGGCGATGGCCTTCATGCGTGAGATCCCCGGGTGTCCTTGGTGCAGCTGGCGCAGACACCGCTGCCGGTGCCGTTCAGGGATGACCAGCCTTTCTCCAAACAAAACGCACCCGTCCACAGTGCTCAGCGAGTCCTGCCGAGCGAAGAAGCGCAAAATTTCCGAGTCGACGATCGTGTGCTTCTGTGGCCAGCCATTGCGCAGGTAACGGTAGATCTTCTTCAGCAACGGGTCGACTTGCGTGTCACGCTCCACAACCCTAAAACTGAGAGGAAGGGCACTTGCTACGTCAACTACTACTGACCTCAAATCGTTGTCCAGGGTGATGCTAGCAATAACGTAGTCCTCGTCGGGTTTGGCGTGGTTGCTGATAAGCCGTGACAGCACGTCGGCGTGACCGAACTTCTCAGTCGGGACGTGCTCGATGGTGAAATCGTACAGCAAAGGGTCAACGCGTAACGCTGCAGCCGGTTCGCCGTATACACGGGAATGCCCTTACGCGACCCGAAGATCCGCAACAGCGGCGCGTGATCGGTCTGGAGCCGGAACGAGCGACCGAAGATCATCTTGTGGAACTTGGTAACGGCAAAAATGATGGCTAGACCCTCTCTGTCCGGCTGGCTGTACCCTGTTCCGCCTTCGACAGCGCCCGAGCTGCATGCTGAACGACTTTCACCGAGCCGTCGGTGTACTTGTGGCTGATGGTTGCGCCTAGCCCAACGGATGACGCGTCGGCCGAGACAATAATCTCCTGCGTCGGATCGTAGTGGGCCAGCATCAAGTTGGAGCTGAGAATCTGCTTGAATCGGTCGAACGCTTGCTGGCATTCCGGCGTCCACCGAAACTTGTTCCCATCCTTCAGCAGCTCGTCGAGGGGATACCGCAAATTGCGCATGTTCGCCACAAACTTGCCGTAATGGCTCCCAGAAATGACCGAACTCCACTGACATCGGTCGGAACGGCGAGATCGGCGATTGCTTCGATCTTAGCTGGATCCGGCCGCAATCCCTGGAGATCAAGAAGATGGCCCAGGTAGCGAATTTGCGGCTGACCGAACGAACATTTTTCCGCACGAATCGTGAAACCAAACTCCTCTATGCGCTGCAGCACCGCCCGTAGGTTTTTCTTATGGTCCTCTTCGTCCAAACCCCCGACAACCACGTCGTCGAGATAACCACAAGTCCTCACGAGCCCGGACAGCATCCCGTCGATGACTTGCTGGAAAGCTCCCGGTGCTGGCTTTACTCCAGGTGCCAGGCGGTTGTACTGGTATAGTCCCCAGTGCGTGTTGACGGTGAGCATGGCACGCGAGCTTTCGTCCATCTCCACCTGCAGGTACGCATCGGTCAAGTCAATCTGACTGAAGACGGTACAACTGGCCAGACTAGCAAAAATGTCCTGGGGAAGAGGCAACGGGTACTGGTTGGGCTGCAACGCGTCGTTCAACCCCGTGGAATAGTCTCCACAGATTCGTACTGCCCCGCTTGCCTTTCGTACCACCACGATCGGAGCTGCCCACTCCGAAAAATCCACAGGAGAAATTATGTTGCAGCGTTCGAGTCGGTCCAACTCATCATCCACAGCTTGGTACATCGCGTAAGCAACCGGTCTCTTGGGCCGAAAAACGGGTGATTTTTCCGGCTTCAACTCAAGTTTCACCTTCGTCTTCACGCACAAGCCCAACTCTCCAGAAAACAAATGTGGAAATGTGAGTGCATCAACATTTGTTGTTGTTGTTGTTGACGTTTCAACCAGATGACAGATGGTGTAAAGCGGCACTGACCACAGCCCAAAGCTGTCAATTATGTCAGAGCCCAGCAAATTCAGAGGTTGACTTGTCACTCGAACCAGACCAGAAGAATTTCGTCCCCCGACCACCATTTCGCACCAGAACTCACCGTCGATCCCCAAGGGCTTGCCCGTAGCAGTTTTTGCCACGACGGAAGTTGTTGACATCGGTGGACTTCCAATGCTGCGCCACGTTCCCGTTGAGATGATGGTGATATCGGACCCGGTGTCGAGTTGCAGCCGCACAGAGGTGCGATTCATCACGACTGGCACGTACTTCCGACGATCTTCCACGCTGCACGTGTTAACTTTCACCACCTTCGTCGAGACGTACTTCTCAGCGCTCCGGCAGTAGCCTTCTTTGTGGCCAACCAGTCCACAGTCGGTGCACTCGTGCGCCTTGAACGAGCAGTCCCTTGCGTAGTGCATCCCACCACACAACCAGCAGGCCGTGTCTGGACCACTTCTACCGGACTTCGTGCGATCACCAGCTGGACCAGACTTGAACTGCTTCCTCGGGAACTTCGGCTTCGAATCCAACGCTTGCACCGCGGCTACCTGCTCCTCGATCATCGCCGCGTCGTGCCAAATGTTGAGAAGGCGTTGGCATTCTTCCGAAATCAGCTCCAGTGTTATGTCTGCTCGCTCCTCGATCCTGCACAGCAACCGCGTTCTTATTTCTGCGTCTTTCTCTGACTTCAGACCACACACAAAAACAAGACACTTGAACTGCTCCTCCGAGAGCTTGGGCAGTTCGAATTCAACGCAAGCTTTGTTGATGCGGCAGGCATAGGTGACATAGTCCTCCAAAGGTTGCTTCATGATCTGCAAGCAGCGGTACCGTCGACTGATCACCGATTCGGCCGTACCGAACAGTAACGTAAGCTTTGCCACGGTATCCGCGAACGAGAAAAACTTAGCTGTTTTCGGCAGTATGTAGCTCGTGTACCGCTCGTGTTCCGACATCCCCAGCTTCCTGAGCAGCAAGCGCACCTTGGCCGGATCGTCCAGCCGGCTAGCGTCGTTCGCAAAGAGCTCGTCATAACGATTGTACCAGGCCGCGAAGGTGACGTTGTTTTCCGGATCATACCTGAACTCCTTGATGTTGTTGGCAAGCGAGTCCAGAATGACCTCCGGGTTCGGCGGGACCTGTACATTGATCCGAGTCATGACGTTCCGTAGAAGCTGCTCCTGCTGCTCCATGAACGCTCGCTGTTGCTGCTGCATGGCCGCTTGTTGCTGCTGGAGAACCTCCTGCTGCTGGCGGAACATCTCCGTCACGTAGACTTGCTGCTGCTGCGAGAACCACTGCATGTACGGATCTGCCCCAGGTCGGAATCCATGTGGTTGCTGCCCGAACTGCCCGTTCGGCGGCAACTGTCCGTTCGGCGGCAACTGTCCGCTCAGCGGCACCTGCCCGTTCGGCGGAACCTGGCCGTTCATGGATTCGTCGCCGTCCATCGAGCTCTCGGAACTTTCCCGAAGTCTTCTACGTTTCCGCGTGGGCGTCGTCTTGGACCCGTAAAGATTAGGCCAAAACTAACCCGAGTCGCCACTTTTGTATCACCACGTACGCCCAGTGGCCGATTTCGTACGTGAGAGACAATTAACATTTAACAAATTAAAAGCAAGGACAAAATAAGACTTAATGTCCAACAAATAAAACAACGTGTTATCTTGTAAGTAATTAAACACGGAATGGCTTTATTGAATCCATTTGACAACCGGAACCTCCTCTACGTATGCGCTGTGGTGACGTCGTGACCTGGGCGTTCCAGACGCCAAGTTCGAGTCCAGCGGCGTGCGGACTGGTGGGGACCATCGCTGATTAGGTTGTCCCAACACTAAGCAGTTTTCATGGCAAACCAAACCATAACAAACCCGGATCCAGCCAAAGACGAAGAAAAAAGCTCTGCTGGTAAATTCTTCCAGATAGAGAACTGTCACAGGCTCCCAGGGACAAATGCAGCCAACAGTTAGTGCCTGGTTAGTGCCTTTTTCCGGTCTTCGAAGGAAACGCTACACGAGGACGTGGTAGAGTTAGAGAACAAAGGGACCCTCATTACGAGTTAATTGATAGGTTTACAAGCAAAACTATTTTCAGGTGATCCGGTAAGACCGAATTGGCCAACAATCGGACACAGGTCAGACGGGTGTTACGGCAATTTTTGTATTTTTAACGATCAATATTTCATATCAATATTTTCGACTGTCTCAAAGCATCAAAGCAAATATAATCACGAGGGTTTTCTTACAAAATAAGTTATCACTTAAAATTATATGCTCACGTCACAAAATGATTCATTTATTTCAGTCAAAACAATGCAGATCAATACGTATCACTACACAATCGAAAAACAACAAAAATGATCGCTAACTGATTGATTTGCTTCTAATCTAATCTAATCAGACACTAGCGCAGCCAATCTTTCGAAGGGATCCTGGAGAGTGCCTTAGGTTAGATGACGCCTAGCACTCTTCTGGTCATTTATTAACATTTGTAGTGCGCATAATGCATTGACACATCACAAGCGTTAAAGCGGCCAGGCCTACTGCGTAAAGCCGTATCGCAGAGATGACTCGTAATTGGGTTGAGTTTGAGCACTGAGTGTTCGAACATCAACACAATTCTGAATCGACAGGGAGGAAGAAGCGTGGGGACACACCACCATACGCTCCGAGATTTGGTTGTATTCGTTGGGAGCACCATGCTAAGAAGGTTTGGTACTCCGGGACCCTCTGGGATGGGACATTGGGAGCGTAACATTTGACGGAAAATTCCCTGTTTGAAAAATGTCGCACGTCGTACGAGTTGTCGCACGGTTTTGATTTTACCGTTTCGATATCGATTGGTCGAAAGGACGACAAACGTACGCCAAACACTCGACATGCCGGACATTGTTTTTCCATCGATTTTCTTTCAATTCGACGTCACGATTTTCGACGACACAAACAGTTTGACAGTTCTCTTCAGTTGATCTTGTTCCGTGTCTTGTTCGGACTTGATTGCAACCGAATCGAACCAGCTGTCGTTTCTTTTGGGATTTGGTTTACGAGCTTCGAAGATTTTGGACGATTTTCGACGGATAATAGGTAAGTTTAGTTCTAGATTGCAGGCCCGTATCCAGAATTCTTCAATGGGGGGTGTTTTCCCTTATAAGGCGTTAGGGGTGTATGTGTGTTATAGGAAGGGCGTATACAGTCAACAAATGCGTACCAAACAAAAAAGTGAAATTTGCTTTATATATTGTAGCAGTAATGCTAAAAAAATATCTAAAATTCAATAAGTTCATGAAAATATTGTTATTCTTGCATATATCATTGATGTGATATATGTGATAGAAAATATTGAAATAACGCCATTGAATCCCTTGATAGTTTAGATTGTTTTGTTTCCAATTATTTTTTTTCTCTTCAGTAATTTGTTTTGCCCCTTAGTTTTTCGAGAAAATTTTACATGAGAGCATTTTTTTTTATCTATACACAGCTTAAGCCAGATTGGTAACGAACTCGAGCATCTCAAGCCAAATCAATTCAAAATGGAAATCAACTCGTATTATCTATGCGTTTGGGTTTTCGCAGTTTTTATTATTTTTTTAACATAGTTAGTTAGATTTTAGTTTAAAAAAATTAAGGCGATGTAGACGTATCTCTTCGATGTTTTCAACAAAGTTGTTCTTTAAAACTTAAACTATAAGCTCATAAAGTTTTTGGAAAATCAAAATCAACAAAAAGTTTTCGTACCAAACTTACCAGATTTCTAGCTTTCTTTGAAAGAAGACAAACATCAAAGCTGACAGATATTTTTTTCTTGTCAAATGTAACATAGGGAAATTTTCGTATGTTTGGCAGGTTAATCTCTCGCTCCCAACTCCATCCAATTTGCTGATTTTCACTATTTAAAGAACTAATTTAGCAAAACTTTCGATAGAAACTTGCTTGCTCACTTCCTATTGAGCTATTTATCACTCGATTTCAGTCGAAAACGCTTTTAATAAGCTGTAATTGAATGTCAAAGTACTGATATGACAACATTAGAGGCACGCTGGAATTAGATGCTGTTCCCCTACCAACTAACATTTTTTTTTTTCAATCCTCGTCATATCACACAATAACATTTTTAAACATTTTCGAATCAATCACATTTCAGAGAACAGTTTGTAGATAAAAAAGATAATATCGTAAAAAAAACATTGATTTGTCCGTACAAGTTTCCATAGAAGTTTGACAGCTGCCCATACAATTGCTTACGAGGCCATTTCACGAAGCGGAACACCACTCGAAGTTGACTTTTTTCTGAATATGCCTAAATTTTAGCGGAGCTGTTTATCCTATCGAAACATGCAAAATCCCTCCTTTTTGGCACCGCCCCAAAGTTTTACGATTTTCATCTATTTCTTTAAATTAGTTTTCAAATGGCCATGTCTGGGATACAAAAAAGCAAAAATCGACTGCTTTTTTAAGAAACGCTGAATTATATGGCATCATCAAATTTTTTATTCGAATCAAACTTTACTTGTCAGGACAAGTTGATATCTCTTGAGAATTTCAAATTTATAAGCTTAAAGTAGCAGAATTTACCTACATCCATCCCTGCATCATTTATTCTAATTGCTCAAAATGCTGCCATGTTTGATTTTAATCAAAATGTTGACGCTGAATTGAATCAGCGTCAAGTTTTTTTCTAAATTGCAGTCGAATATTGCTCTATCATTTTTTCCAAAATATTTGACAATATTTTTTAACTGGCGAAAATCGCAAAACTTTGGGGCAGTGCCAAAAAATAGAAGATTTTTGCATGTTTCGATATGATAAACAGTTTCGCCAAATTTCAGCAGGATCAGAAAAAGTAGATTTTGAATTTGTACTTTTTTGTTTCCAGTTGGGGAGAAATGACCCTATATAAAAAAACACTTTGGCGTACATAGTCAAAGTTGGATTTGGATCTGGCCGATAACGATCTAAGTATTTTGTATGTATGTATGTATGTATGTATTTGAACCCCCGCCTTGGCAGGACTTGGCCATGACCACAGTATATTTCAACTGAGACGGTTCGGTTAGTAACCACCATATAGGGCCCATCCAGTTAGTCAAAGGCTTTATAATAAAAATAGCTGGCCGTTTTTAGTGCGATTTCGATTTTTCGAGATTTTTATGAGGGCGTATTAAGCTAAACTTTAGTTTTTTTCAAGGCGTCAGCGATCAAAGCTTTTTTTATATTTTCTTGAGGGCGTATTTAATGACAGTTGAATTTTTTTCAAGCCGTCAACGATCAATGTTATTTTTTAAATAATTTATTGAGGGCGTATTTAGTTAAAAAAAAATTCAAGGCGTCAACGATCAAAGTTTTTTTAAAATAATTTTTATGAAGGCGTATTAAGCGAGAGTTTAGTTTTTTTTCAAGGCGTCAGCGATCAAAGCTTTTTTTTATATTTCCTTGAGGGCGTATTTAATGGAAATTTTTTTGCAAGGCGTCTACGATCAAAGTTTTTTTTTAATAATTTCTTGAGGGCGTATTTAGTGAAAGTTTTTTTTTCAGGGCGTCAACGATCAAAGTTTTTTTTAAATAATTTTTATGAAGGCGTATTAAGCGTGAGTTTAGTTTTTTTTCAAGGCGTCAACGATCAAAACTTTTTTATATTTTCATAAGGGCGTATTTAGTGACAGTTGATTTTTTTTCAAGCCGTCAACGATCAAAGTTATATTTTAAATAATTTATTGAGGACGTATTTAGTGGAAGTTTTTTTTTCAAGGCGTCAACGATCAAAGTTTTTTTAAATAATTTTTATGAAGGCGTATTAAGCGAGAGTTTAGTTTTTTTCAAGGCGTCAACGATCAAAGCTTTTTTTATATTTTCTTGAGGGCGCATTTAGTGACAGTTGAATTTTTTTTCAAGCCGTCAACGATCAAAGTTTTTTTTAAATAATTTATTGAGGGCGTATTTAGTGAAAAATACAATTTCAAGGCGTTAACGATCAAAGTTTTTTCTTAAATAATTTTTATGAAGGCGTATTAAGCGAGAGTTTAGTTTTTTTTCAAGGCGTCAACGATCAAAGCTTTTTTTATATATCCTTGAGGGCGTATTTAGTGGACATTTTTTTGCAAGGCGTCTACGATCAAAGTTTCTTTTAAATAATTTCTTGAGGGCGTATTTAGTGAAAGTTTTTTTTTCAAGGCGTCAACGATCAAAGTTTTTTTTAAATAATTTTTATGAAGGCGTATTAAGCGAGAGTTTAGTTTTTTTCAAGGCGTCAACCATCAAAGCTTTTTTATATTTTCTTAAGGGCGTATTTAGTGACAGTTGATTTTTTTCAAGCCGTCAACGATCAAAGTTATTTTTTAAATAATTGATTGAGGGCGTATTTAGTGAAAGTTTTTTTTTCAAGGCGTCAACGATCAAAGTTTTTTAAATAATTTTTATGAAGGCGTATTAAGCGAGAGTTTAGTTTTTTTCAAGGCGTCAGCGATCAAAGCTTTTTTTATATTTTCTTAAGGGCGTATTAAGTGACAGTTGAATTTTTTTTCATGCCGTCAACGATCAAAGTTTTTTTTAAATAATTTATTGAGGGCGTATTTAGTGAAAAATAAAATTTCAAGGCGTCAACGATCAAAGTTTTTTAATTAATTTTTATGAAGGCGTATTATGCGAGAGTTTAGTTTTTTTTCAATGCGTCAGCGATCAAAACTTTTTTTATATTTTCTTGAAGGCGTATTTAGTGACAGTTTAATTTTTTTCAAGGCGTCAACGATCAAAGTTTTTTTTAATATTTTCTTGAGGGCGTAATAAGCGAGAGTTTAGTTTTTTTATTCAAGGCGTCAGCGATCAAAGCTTTTTTTATAGTTTCTTGAGGGCGTATTTTGTGGAAGTTTTTTTGCAAGGCGTCAACGATCAAAGTTTTTTTTTTAATAATTTCTTGAGGGCGTATTTAATGAAAGTTTTTTTTTTCAATGCGTCAACGATCAAAGTTTTTTTCAATTATTTTATGAAGGTAAATACGCCTTTATGAAATAATTAAGAGTATCGTTTAGTTTCAAGGCATCAACGATACAAGTTTTTTTCAAAATATATTCTTGAGGGCGTATTTAGTGCAAGTTGAGTTTTTTTTTTCAAGGCGTCAATGATAAAAGATTTTTTTAAATATTTTATTGAGGGCGTATTTAGTGAAAGTTGAGTTTTTTTAAGGCGTCAGCGATCAAAGTTTTTCTAAATTATTTTTATGAAGGCGTTTTAAGCGAGACTTTAGTTTTTCTCAAGGCGTCAACAATCAAAGTTTTTTTTAAATATTTTCTTGAGGGCGTATTTAGTGCAAGTAGAGTTTTTCTCAAGGCGTCAACGATCAAAGTTTTTTTTTAATTTTCTTGAGGGCGTATTTAATGAAAGTTGGGTTTTCTCAAGGCGTCAACGATTAGTTTTTTTTTGCAAATATTTTCATGAGGGCGTATTGAGTAAGAGTTTACTTTTCTCTTGGCGTCAACGAACATAGTTATTTTAAATATTTTTAGATGGGCGTGTTTTGTGAAGTGGAGTTTTTTCGTAGCGTCAAATGTTTTTATGAGGGCGTATTTACTGAGAGTTGAGGTTTCACTAGTGGTGTATCTAGTGAGAGTGAAGTTTTTCTCTGGGTGTCAAATTTTGATAGTCATAAAAATGGCGGCCCTACGGGGCGTTAGGGGTGTGAGCCATTTTTTTCCATGGGGGGTGTTGAACACCCATAACACCCCCTAGATACGGCCCTGCTAGATTGTGATATTTTTGCTGCCGAAATGTTCCGGCCGGGGTGCGCGAGTGACCGAATCAAAGTGTCTTTTATTCCAGATTTCGGTCTTCGTGGCGGAAGACGAGATGGGAAGGAACCGGTTTGCGATCGAGGTAGCGGTTGGTGTTTTACTTTCCGCGGGAGGTTGGGGCACATACCTGATGAAACTGGTGAGTCATGTTTTAGAAACGAAGTGTGTGTTTGTGTGAAATTGTATTAAATTCAAAACCTCAAAACATCAAAATTGTTTTTACCCAATAATTCCAAACCACAGAAAAAATTACCAGAATTTAAAAAATCTTAAACACTACAACTGTAAAATTCTAAAGTTTTTCATTCTCAATTTTGAAACTCTAGTATTTCAGAATTATAGAATGCAAGAATTCGAAGAGTAAAAATTTCTTTAAATTCATGGAATAGTGTTCAATTTAATTCAATTCTGTTTTATTTGTAAATAATCAAGTTACAGTGAGATCATTTAGGTTCACAACAGAGTTTTAGTGTTCCTTTCAGCTGTGTTTTACATCGTAATTCAATCGAAAAATTATTACTTCATGGAATTGTGTAAATTTTTAATATTCTTAAATTATAGAATCTAATAATTCATAAAATTTTCGAAATCTTAAAGTTCTCAAGACATTTCCCTTTAAAAATCTGAAAATCTAAAATATTTAAATTTTGCAATTGAAAAAAAAAACCCTCAAATACTGAAATTCTTTAATTCTAAAATACTTTAATTGTTAAATTTTAACATTATTAAAATTCTTATATTCCCAAAATACTTGAAATAAAAACAAAATCCAAAAATTCTAAAAATTATGAGTTTGAAATTCAAAAAATTCAAAAATAAAATAACAATCAAATTTGTTGATAGCTTTATATTTTGAATTTCTAAAATTTTAAAAATTCGAAAAACTCTATTAATTATAAAATTAGCAATTTCAAAAGTCTAAAAATTCTAGAATCCTAAAAATTGTAAGACTTCTTAAAACTCCAGAAATCTTTGAATAACTCTAAGAACTATTAACTTTTTCAATATTTTAAGAAATTACGTGAACTGCATTGGATGATTTATGTATTTCAGAATTTTAAGGTTTAAGAATATTAGAACTTAAGAATTGGATGATTTATGTATTTCAGAATTTTAAGGTTTAAGAATATTAGAACTTAAGAATTTTATAATTTTAGAATTTAAGAATTTAGGAATTTAAGAATTTAAGAATTTAAGAATTTTAGAATTTTAGAATTTTAGAATTTTAGAATTTTAGAATTTTAGAATTTTAGAATTTTAGAATTTTAGAATTTTAGAATTTTAGAATTTTAGAATTTTAGAATTTTAGAATTTTAGAATTTTAGAATTTTAGAATTTTAGAATTTTAGAATTTTAAATTTTAAATTTTAGAATTTTAGAATTTTAAATTTTAGAATTTTAAATTTTAGAATTTTAAATTTTAAATTTTAGAATTTTAAATTTTAAATTTTAAATTTTAAATTTTAGAATTTTAGAATTTTAGAATTTTAGAATTTTAGAATTTTAGAATTTTAGAATTTTAAATTTTAGAATTTTAGAATTTTAGAATTTTAAATTTTAGAATTTTAAATTTTAAATTTTAAATTTTAGAATTTTAGAATTTTAGAATTTTAGAATTTTAGAATTTTAAATTTTAAATTTTAGAATTTTAGAATTTTAGAATTTTAGAATTTTAAATTTTAGAATTTTAGAATTTTAGAATTTTAAATTTTAAATTTTAGAATTTTAGAATTTTAGAATTTTAGAATTTTAGAATTTTAGAATTTTAGAATTTTAAATTTTAAATTTTAGAATTTTAGAATTTTAGATTTTAGAATTTTAGAATTTTAGAATTTTAAATTTTAGAATTTTAGAATTTTAGAATTTTAAATTTTAGAATTTTAAATTTTAAATTTTAAATTTTAGAATTTTAAATTTTAGAATTTTAAATTTTAGAATTTTAAATTTTAGAATTTTAGAATTTTAGAATTTTAGAATTTTAGAATTTTAGAATTTTAGAATTTTAAATTTTAGAATTTTAGAATTTTAAATTTTAGAATTTTAGAATTTTAAATTTTAAATTTTAGAATTTTAGAATTTTAAATTTTAGAATTTTAGAATTTTAGAATTTTAAATTTTAAATTTTAGAATTTTAAATTTTAAATTTTAAATTTTAGAATTTTAAATTTTAAATTTTAAATTTTAGAATTTTAAATTTTAAATTTTAGAATTTTAAATTTTAAATTTTAAATTTTAAATTTTAGAATTTTAGAATTTTAGAATTTTAAATTTTAGAATTTTAAATTTTAGAATTTTAAATTTTAGAATTTTAAATTTTAAATTTTAGAATTTTAAATTTTAAATTTTAGAATTTTAAATTTTAAATTTTAAATTTTAGAATTTTAGAATTTTAAATTTTAAATTTTAGAATTTTAGAATTTTAGAATTTTAAATTTTAAATTTTAAATTTTAAATTTTAGAATTTTAGAATTTTAAATTTTAGAATTTTAGATTTTAAATTTTAAATTTTAGAATTTTAGAATTTTAAATTTTAGAATTTTAGAATTTTAGAATTTTAAATTTTAGAATTTTAAATTTTAAATTTTAGAATTTTAGAATTTTAAATTTTAGAATTTTAAATTTTAGAATTTTAGAATTTTAAATTTTAAATTTTAGAATTTTAAATTTTAGAATTTTAAATTTTAAATTTTAAATTTTAAATTTTAAATTTTAAATTTTAAATTTTAAATTTTAAATTTTAAATTTTAAATTTTAGAATTTTAAATTTTAGAATTTTAAATTTTAAATTTTAAATTTTAGAATTTTAGAATTTTAGAATTTTAGAATTTTAAATTTTAGAATTTTAGAATTTTAGAATTTTAAATTTTAAATTTTAGAATTTTAAATTTTAGAATTTTAAATTTTAAATTTTAAATTTTAGATTTTAGAATTTTAGAATTTTAAATTTTAAATTTTAAATTTTAGATTTTAAGAATTTTAGAATTTTAAATTTTAGAATTTTAAATTTTAGAATTTTAAATTTTAGAATTTTAAATTTTAAATTTTAAATTTTAAATTTTAAATTTTAAATTTTAAATTTTAAATTTTAAATTTTAGAATTTTAGAATTTTAAATTTTAGAATTTTAGAATTTTAAATTTTAGAATTTTAGAATTTTAAATTTTAAATTTTAAATTTTAGAATTTTAGAATTTTAGAATTTTAGAATTTTAGAATTTTAAATTTTAGAATTTTAGAATTTTAAATTTTAGAATTTTAAATTTTAGAATTTTAGAATTTTAGAATTTTAGAATTTTAAATTTTAAATTTTAGAATTTTAAATTTTAGAATTTTAAATTTTAAATTTTAGAATTTTAGAATTTTAGAATTTTAAATTTTAAATTTTAAATTTTAAATTTTAAATTTTAAATTTTAAATTTTAAATTTTAGAATTTTAAATTTTAAATTTTAGAATTTTAGAATTTTAAATTTTAGAATTTTAAATTTTAAATTTTAAATTTTAGAATTTTAGAATTTTAAATTTTAGAATTTTAAATTTTAAATTTTAAATTTTAGAATTTTAGAATTTTAAATTTTAAATTTTAGAATTTTAGAATTTTAGAATTTTAGAATTTTAGAATTTTAAATTTTAAATTTTAAATTTTAGAATTTTAGAATTTTAAATTTTAGAATTTTAAATTTTAGAATTTTAAATTTTAAATTTTAAATTTTAAATTTTAAATTTTAAATTTTAGAATTTTAGAATTTTAAATTTTAGAATTTTAAATTTTAAATTTTAGAATTTTAGAATTTTAAATTTTAAATTTTAAATTTTAGAATTTTAAATTTTAGAATTTTAGAATTTTAAATTTTAAATTTTAGAATTTTAAATTTTAAATTTTAAATTTTAGAATTTTAAATTTTAGAATTTTAGAATTTTAAATTTTAAATTTTAAATTTTAAATTTTAGAATTTTAGAATTTTAGAATTTTAGAATTTTAAATTTTAGAATTTTAAATTTTAGAATTTTAGAATTTTAGAATTTTAGAATTTTAAATTTTAGAATTTTAAATTTTAAATTTTAGAATTTTAGAATTTTAGAATTTTAGAATTTTAGAATTTTAAATTTTAGAATTTTAGAATTTTAGAATTTTAGAATTTTAAATTTTAGAATTTTAGAATTTTAGAAATTTTAGAATTTTAAATTTTAAATTTTAGAATTTTAGAATTTTAAATTTTAGAATTTTAGAATTTTAAATTTTAAATTTTAAATTTTAGAATTTTAGAATTTTAGAATTTTAGAATTTTAAATTTTAGAATTTTAGAATTTTAGAATTTTAGAATTTTAAATTTTAAATTTTAGAATTTTAAATTTTAGAATTTTAGAATTTTAAATTTTAGAATTTTAAATTTTAGAATTTTAGAATTTTAGATTTTAAATTTTAAATTTTAGAATTTTAGAATTTTAAATTTTAGAATTTTAATTTTAAATTTTAGAATTTTAAATTTTAGAATTTTAGAATTTTAGAATTTTAAATTTTAGAATTTTAAATTTTAGAATTTTAGAATTTTAAATTTTAAATTTTAAATTTTAGAATTTTAAATTTTAGAATTTTAGAATTTTAGAATTTTAGAATTTTAAATTTTAAATTTTAAATTTTAGAATTTTAAATTTTAAATTTTAAATTTTAGAATTTTAGAATTTTAAATTTTAGAATTTTAGAATTTTAGAATTTTAGAATTTTAGAATTTTAGAATTTTTAAATTTTAGAATTTTAAATTTTAAATTTTAGAATTTTAGAATTTTAGAATTTTAAATTTTAAATTTTAGAATTTTAGAATTTTAAATTTTAGAATTTTAGAATTTTAGAATTTTAGAATTTTAAATTTTAAATTTTAAATTTTAGAATTTTAGATTTTAGAATTTTAAATTTTAAATTTTAGAATTTTAAATTTTAAATTTTAGAATTTTAGAATTTTAGAATTTTAAATTTTAAATTTTAGAATTTTAGAATTTTAAATTTTAGAATTTTAGAATTTTAAATTTTAGAATTTTAGAATTTTAGAATTTTAAATTTTAGAATTTTAGAATTTTAAATTTTAGAATTTTAGAATTTTAGAATTTTAGAATTTTAAATTTTAGAATTTTAGAATTTTAGAATTTTAAATTTTAAATTTTAGAATTTTAGAATTTTAGAATTTTAGAATTTTAAATTTTAGAATTTTAGAATTTTAGAATTTTAGAATTTTAGAATTTTAAATTTTAGAATTTTAAATTTTAGAATTTTAGAATTTTAGAATTTTAGAATTTTAGAATTTTAAATTTTAGAATTTTAGAATTTTAGAATTTTAGAATTTTAAATTTTAGAATTTTAAATTTTAAATTTTAGAATTTTAAATTTTAGAATTTTAGAATTTTAGAATTTTAGAATTTTAGAATTTTAAATTTTAGAATTTTAAATTTTAGAATTTTAAATTTTAGAATTTTAGAATTTTAGAATTTTAGAATTTTAGAATTTTAAATTTTAAATTTTAGAATTTTAAAATTTTAGAATTTTAGAATTTTAAATTTTAGAATTTTAGAATTTTAGAATTTTAGAATTTTAAATTTTAAATTTTAGAATTTTAGAATTTTAGAATTTTAAATTTTAGAATTTTAGAATTTTAGAATTTTAAATTTAAGAATTTAAAATTTAAATTTAAGAATTTAAATTTAAGAATTTAAGAATTTAAGAATTTTAGAATTTTAGAATTTTAGAATTTTAGAATTTTAGAATTTTAGAATTTTAGAATTTTAGAATTTTAGAATTTTAGAATTTTAGAATTTTAGAATTTTAGAATTTTAGAATTTTAGAATTTTAGAATTTTAAATTTTAGAATTTTAGAATTTTAAATTTTAGAATTTTAGAATTTTAGAATTTTAGAATTTTAGAATTTTAGAATTTTAGAATTTTAGAATTTTAGAATTTTAGAATTTTAGAATTTTAGAATTTTAGAATTTTAGAATTTTAGAATTTTAGAATTTTAGAATTTTAGAATTTTAGAATTTTAGAATTTTAGAAAATTTTAGAATTTTAGAATTTTAGAATTTTAGAATTTTAGAATTTTAGAATTTTAGAATTTTAGAATTTTAGAATTTTAGAATTTTAGAATTTTAGAATTTTAGAATTTTAGAATTTTAGAATTTTAGAATTTTAGAATTTTAGAATTTTAGAATTTTAGAATTTTAGAATTTTAGAATTTTAGAATTTTAGAATTTTAGAATTTTAGAATTTTTTAATTTTTTAATTTTTTAATTTTTGAATTTTTGAATTTTTGAATTTTAGAATTTTAGAATTTTGAAATTTTAGAATTTTAGAATTTTAGAATTTTGAAATTTTTGATTAGATTATTTTTAATACATTTTTTATGTTTTGATATTTGTTAACTTTAAGAATTTTTGAATATTTTGAAAATTCGTTACATTTGATATTTTCTAAAATTTTAACATTCTGTAATCCTTAAAAATTAAAGTTATATAGTTCCATTGGGTGTGGGGTGTGAGATTGGGTCAAACAAATTTCAGCATTTTTGTTTGACCCAATCTCACCCCTGATGACAGAATGTCACCTCTGATGACGGTTCATAAAATATTTCAAAGAATTTTGAATTTCAAAAAAATTGAAATCTTGAAATTCAAGCATAAGAACATTAATTTTTTTAGCATTTTTAAATTTCTTAGATGATTTAAACTTTTAAAAAGTCATGCAATTTTTATTTTTTGAGGATTTTTTTAAATTTAGTATCTTGAAATTTTCATGTTATTATTATTCAAATCTGAATTTTATTTATAAATGCTTGCCAATTTATGATTGACGCATCTTTTTTTCAGGCAACAAACGTATTCCAATCAGATCCTGCCGTCCACGTGTGGTCCCGCGTTGCAGCGCGATTTAGTTACCCTCCACCCTCCAGATTTTTTTAGTACAGATATTTACCCTCCACCCTCCAGATTTTTTTTAGTACAGATATTTACCCTCCCTAGCCACCCTCCAGCAGTTGAATTTATTACTATTTAACCAAAATTTAGAACTCAATTTATTATATGAAAATTTCATACTTTGTTAAAGAAAATTTAATTGATCACAAGTGTCATTCTTCTATACAACCAGGAATCGTTAAGTTACATAAGCGATGGATGGATCATAGTCTTATTCAACACTGTTATCAATGCCAAAGTGTTCCATTATCGATAGATAAACATTAAATAGCTCTGAAGACTACTATGTGTGTTTTGTTTTTTTTTCATAAAATTATTTTTATCAAACCGGTTCCGAGAAAATCCGGGTTGTTTCACGGTTTTGTCAAAACTGTTAATTAAAACGATAATCAGCGCCGTACCTAGGGGTTGGCGCAGTTGGCATGCCGAAAACGATGATTGTACAAATTTGTCATGTTATTATAAAATCATAGAAAGGTATTCAGAACAAAAGGGGCGCCAAATTTTAAAGTAGGACTACAAAATAACTCGATAATCTTGGTCGTAATATTACAAATATCACTTATAACACTTGGGGCGCCAAAATCAACTATTTCAATAATTATACCAGAATTAAATTTAAAATTAAATTCTCTCAATTCATTTATCAAAGGGGGCACTCAAGTGGCAAAAATTTCAGGGTTTTATAACAATTCTTTGAAATAGCTAGAGATTTTATATTCCAACTACAGTATATAAAATTCAATTTAAATTTCACCATTTTTTCCAGCATCAGGAACCATCAAGCTTTTTTATGTTTTGAAGTATTTTTTTATATAATCAGCTATTTAATTGAAATTTACAGATTTCTATTAAAAATCTGAAATAAAAGAATAAGATATTTCAAGTTTACGTTTTCGAAATACTGAAGTGTTTAAATTGAATATTTCTAACACAAAAATGCTTTGACTTTTGTTAAATTTCTAGCAAAATATTTTTTTCAACATAAAAATGTTGGTTTTTAAGAGCACATAAATTGCTCTAAATATATTATATTCTGCTGCTTGTATTCAATTGCTTGTAGCAAGAGTGGAAAAGTAAAATTTGGGTGTCTTCGACAAAGTTGCATAGATTGGCATGCCCACCAATTTTTTAGTCGTAAAAGTAAAATATTATACAATTTCTTGTATAATTTTGATTTGCAGAAACACCATTATCGCGGACCCATTAGAATTTAAACCAAAGCAAAATTTCAACTCCAAAAACAGCAATATTTTTGGGAAAACACAAAGTTCCACTTAATTTTGCTTCTAGGGTCAATAATTTGAAGAATGTTAGTAACATTTTCCTTGAAAATTTTTGTTTTGTTATGTTTTAATGGAATGGATAAAGTTGCTTATCTTTCACATACATTTTTTTTATTTCATGGATTCCATGTGTTGGGCTATCCAGTGAAACTTCGCCTAAATTTTCACATTTACACAAACGGTTCTAAAAGCTTTGTGTGTAGAGGGTGACTATTCTCGAGATTTTCAATTTCCCGGGAATCGAGAGTTGAATTTGGAAATTTCCCGGGAATTCCCGGGACCTGGTAGTGTTTATAACTATGCCAATATTGCCAGTAATGTATAAAGAAAAGTTATAAATGTGTTTCTTTTCAATGAATTCAGTTACGATTTGTTCATGCTTATTTAACGAAACGTTAATTAGTAGCCTCATTATTTTTGGGAACTATGATCTACTTCTTGATTTTTTTCTGAATCTGCAATACAACTTGTTTTATGAACTTGTTATTAGATTTTTGTGAAATAACAAAATAGCTAATATATAATTTCCCAGTATCGGGATTTTTACAATATAATAAATAGCGACTCAAAACAACAATTTTAATATATTTTTTTTTCTTTTTTAAAACTGTAAATATGCATTGAAGAAATAGTGATCCGGAAAACCCGAATGTTCACATTTGGCGGACTTTACAAAGATTTCCAGAGTTTTTTTTCTATGATATAATTTAATATTGAGGTTTAAGCGAAACACAAAATGACTCCATGACTTCAAAAAAGGAAATTACCTTGATACAGCGAAATTAAAATAATAAGAATAAAAAAAATGGATTATAAGAATTGCTATGCTTGAAAGAGGATATGAAAATTATACTCTTAGAAATAATAAACAAAAATATAAAAAAATTAGACTTTCTTCTTGTGGCTAACTGCTAAGTATGCTTTAAGGTTAATTTTGGGGTCCACATTATTTTAAGTTTTCCCAATTATAGTTATTGGAATTTTTAATAAGTTAAAATTTACACTTTCTGAATTAGAAGATAAGAGAAGCATTAGTTCATTCGAACTTGAACATCTTACATTGAACACCCAACGTTCTGAACAATTTCGAATTTCCATTTTTTTTTATTTGTTTATAAAATTTTGCTTCGACCAAATTTCCCGGGAATCGAGAGGTCCAAAATTGGTTGATTTCCCGGAATTCCCGCTCGTCACCCTCTATTTGAGTGTAATGGTTTTTCAAAATTTTAAGAAACTTTAGATGTCGAAAAATAAACACAAAAAATTTCAATGTGTTAAAAAGGTAAAAACTAATTGCCTTTGTTTGAAGCTATGAATTTTCAAAAAACAAATTTTAGGAATTTTATATCAATCAAAAAACACAGTCACAGAGAAGAGAAATATTGTTTTCAAAAATAAATTGAAAAAAATAGTTTCAAAAGGAATCCATCCAAAAACAAGTTTGAAAAGGAGTCCATTTTCTAATCAGTTAAACAATTTTTCAGAAATGCAGGAAAATGCTGATACAATGAAATGTAAGCTAGGTCAGATCAAATTCTGTTTAAAACGATAAAACAACACTCTGCTATTTTCAGTAAACATTAATCCTAAAGCACCTTTTCGTTACAACCTATCTGTATTGGAAAGATATAAATCGATTGAAATGGTTTAAAAATAATAAAACATTAATTTGAATATTCTTCAAAGAATTAAATTGTGGTTGGATTTTTTAGCTGTTATATTTATTCAATCAATTACCATTATATTATTAAAACCCTTCGAAGCAATCGCTGAAAATTTAAGTAAACATATCAAAATGATGAAAAATTTGGAGGGGCGCCAAATTGATGCTTCGCCAAGGGCGCCGTGGACCCTAGGTACGGCTCTGACGATAATATATCATAAACAATGTATTTTTAAACAAATATTGTTGAAACTAGTTCAATAGAGGCTCTTATAACATAAAATAACAATTTAATAAAAATAGTTTTTCATGAGCATATTGCACAATTTGTACCAAATTCTCCACCCTTGCAAATCTGATATTCTGATAAGTAAAAAGTAAAAGTAAAGTTATCAGAAGATCAAAATTGTGTAAAACTAGCTTAAGCTACTTGTATTAAAACAGTAACAACGTTTACTAAAAGAATTCACTTAAATCGAGAGGATTTCGTAGTTTTATCAGGGGTACGAATAATTATTTGAATTTTTAATTGTATTTTTCAAGAATTTTGTTATTTTTTCTGCAAATTCAATAACAGGATCTTAAAGAGGACATTCTGCCACGTCAATTGTGTGATAAAAGTTGGGATTGTAATTGTTTGAATCAGCTATTGTTAGAACAGAACCACGGTTATGACATAAGATATCTGGTTTTTTAATTAGGTCCTATAAACATATGAAAGACAATAGGACAATTATTGGTCCTTTTAAAAAAAAAAAAAAACTCTGGATATTTGTCTCAATATTAGTGTTTAAGGGGATTCCCAAAGAATTGAGCATGCTGAAATTTTGCTGGACAGTGTAATCATATACACTGTAACTGAAAATCGCACTTTGCTGAGTTTGTTTTGGCACTTTTTCATACGATTTTTTCAGTTGGACTGCGATTACACAAAAAAGTGTAATCGTATTTGAACTGAAAAAAACGTATGGGGAGGTGCGAAAACGAACACAGCAAAGTGCTATTTTCAGTTACAGTGTACTTACGATTCCCGTTAAAGAAAATCCTTTGTACCCAGAACATTTGTAGGGTTCCAAGTTTTGGCTTCAGCCCTTTTAACACTGTGTGTCGGTAATGCAGTTCACCATTAAAAGCAACAATGGAAATAATTTTAAAATTTTAAAACAAATGTTTATGTAATCAATTTAAATATTTATTATTATCTACCAAAGCAAAAAAAACATAACAATTTAAGATTCAAGTTTAAAAAACCGGGCACCACTGGCAAACTTGGTTTTTAAAACTCGCTTGAAAGCGAAAGTTATCCAAAAATAATATTGATTGCCAGACAGAAAAATCCGTCAAAAATGTTTATTTACGTAAACAAGTGCTGATTAAGCGAAATAGCTGGTTAAGAAAAATCACAAAAATTGTTTATAAATTTAAACTATTGTAGAATGGATGTAGAATAGTTATACAAAAGTACACAATTTTTTAATGACTAGGTATCGTTGTGGGATCGTCACAGCAGCTGTTTAGATATTTATTCCAAGCAGATAGTCATAACTGTTGAGCAACAAGTACTGTTACGCGAACGTGCTTAGTTCTGTTTATAGGTAAGCTTTAAAACAAACAAAAAACAGGATTTTGACTAGTAATTCAGCCTTTCTCATCAGGAATTGACATGTTACGCTCCGGAACCGCCACGTCTTGCTTTTTGGCCATTCATGTACATGCTGAAATGCCGGATACAGGACACTAGGAAGGACGTAACGGTTAAAAACAGAAGGGGTTGATTCGAGTGTTAATCTTACTATTATTGTAATTTTAATTGTTTTTGACAATGTTAAGAAAAAAACGGTACGTGGAGTTAAACTTTTTGTCGAGTTGCTATAAAGTTTACTGCAAAAGTTTAACTCCATGTTCCCGGCACACATCTCATTTATTTTTTGACACCAAAATAAAAATCATGGGCCGAGAGGGGAATTCGTCACGTAACGTTTTCGCTTCGCGAAAATTTTGGATTGACACCACGTATAGAAACCTTAGGACAAAGTTCTTTGTCAAAAACCCAAAAAAATAATTAGAGTGTTTCGGTTTTTTGATTTATGGCCACCTGATACACCATAGTGCAGCAGTGCCAACCAAGACCCCTTATTACAAAAGCCTACTCGGTCCTAACCAGGTCCCTGTACCGAAAAGGACATAATAAAAATAATTTTATGAAAACTAGCAGCCATCACAATAAAAGTAAAATTACACTTCAAGAAAACCGTAAAACAAATGTAAAATTGCAAATCTAAAAATAAAAAAAATTGCGGGACCCATGGTGTAGCCACTGAAGATTAGAATTACGCCAAAAAGCAAGCTTCCCTGCACCGTGCGGTACACGCGGTTCACTTGTCCCTCGGGTTTGCTTTGCGCCTGCTTTGTTCGGTTTACACCCGTACCCGACTTACACGAACCGAGGGTATTTTGGTTCATCGTACCAGCGCATCACGAAACTCTCGGTTCGCCGCGTCGGTTTTGTGTCTGGCACTCACCCATGGCATGAACCCGGTGTATGAACCAAGGTGCTTCACTCGGTACGAGCCGAGGTACGTGCCGTGGTATGCGCTGGCGGTACAAAACGGGTTCAATACCACGGCGCGTACCACAGCACGCTGGGTTCATGCCATGGGTGAGTGCCAGACACAAAACCGATGGGGCGAGCCGAGAGTATCGTGGTGCGCTGGCACGATGTACCAAGATACCAATACACAAATGGGTTCAAGCACGTACCGAAGCTAGAAAACCAAACCCGCGGTGTGCGTTGACACTGGCGCATGGGAAGCTTGCCAAAAAGTGTTAAATCCAACCATTTTCGCACAAGACCACGCTTCAACCATCACGCCGTGTAAACAGCCCGGAACACATTGGCTGGATTCTGGTCAAAAACGCATCCAATGTGTAATTTTTGTTTTGGTGGTGGCAAAAATAGTGGTGCAGAAATAGAGGGAATATTGTGCTTATAGAGTCATTTTTGTTTTCCTTAGTAAATTTAAATTAAACTACAATTTTGGAAGCTTTTATTAAAAAGAAAAGTTAGAAATTCACATCAACATGCACATTTACATGCGCTCGAATTGCGGTTTTTCACCGTTCTCCACTTCAAGCTGCTTCTTCGACGTTTCCTGCGTGTCCAACTCCTTCAGATCTTCAATTTTTACGTCAACGCAGATCTATCCGCTACCAGCGTACTCTTCTCAGCCTGCAGTTGCTCCACGGACTTGTCCAACTTGACGACCTTACCCTGAATCGCTTCCTTCTCCGACAGCGGACCCTCCAGCGTCCTATTTGTCTCCTCCAGCTGTCGAACCTTCTCACCGCTCGCTTCTTCTCGATGATTGCCCCAAGCTTCCTCTCCAACCCCCTAACCCCTTCCTACAACTTTCTAACCTCCTCATTCTTCCGAGCCAGCTCCTCGAGCAACTTCCCGCACTACTCCCCGTCAACCCGCTCGCACTCCGCCTCCAGCCAGCACTTTTCCTCGCGCAACGTGTTCCGATCTTCCTCTAGCACCGCCACCGACTCGGTCAACTCCTCAACCTGCTCGGTCAGGCTGTCCCGCTTCGGGGGCGCTTCGTGGGCGGTCAGCAGCTCTTCCTGCTCGTCCGTCAGCAGGGTGACTTCTTGCGCTACCACACCGAGTTGGGCGTTGAGGCTGGTGAGCTCGCGATCGAGTGACTCCTGGAGCGAGGAGCTGCGCTGTCGGGTTGCGGTCAGAGACGGTTGCGAATTGCGTGTTGAAAGCAGCCACGTTGTTTCGTACGCATACTCCACAAACCCACATTGCACTATGGGGTATTTCCATATAAGCGAGCGGTCAAAAATTATTTTTTTGCTTTTTTGTGACTTTTTTGTGTTGTTTGTACTTAGTATAATGAAAACAAATGAAATTTGATATTTTTCCAAAAAAAAGTTTAATTTTCGATTTTTTCATATATATATTTGAGGCCACATGCAACACAGTGGTGAATTTTAATATTCTTGCTCTGTCTATTTGATGCACGGAATGGCGGTTTATGCTATGTTAAAGTTTCTGATTTACGTTCAATCTCCCTCCCCTTTTTCTTGAGTTAAAATCCACCTCTCTTTGTAGACACCCCCTCCTCCAATTAAAATTTGATTTTTGCGGTGTTTTAGAATTTTAGACGGTTTATTTTATGGAACATTGTATGGATTCTCGTCCACGTTTTTGGTTGTGGTTTTTCCCTGAGTTGATCATGTGATGGTTCTGCAATGTTGTAATTCTTACAAATATACTCGAAAGCAGTTCTCACGTTTTCAGAATAGTGCTTCGTTATATCGTACAGGGACACTACGGTATTATTATCCATACTTTCAAAAGAACACAACAACGAACTGATACGAATATTCGACGAATCGTTTCTGTAAAATACTTAGAATAGGAATTTCTAATTTTATTAAACGTACCTAAGTACCAACAAAGTCATGAATATCAAATCAATTTCAAAACATACATAGCAGGTACGTCATTTCTGCCTACGCAGGTAAATAATGTGATTTTAACCAAGCGTATACGCGAAATCATTAATTTCCTTGCATGAATCAAAATGTTCAAAATGGCATAACTCAAAAAGTGCACATAAGTGCACTTTGAAATTTGGAGACAAGTTAGGACATGGTTCAAATTTTAAGCTGCAAAATTTTCAGATCGCACAAATGCACACAAAAAAAGTACTCCATTAACAAAGTTGAAAAAAACTAAATTTTGAATAAAAATCCATCTTTTTTGATTTTTATTATTTTTCTAGCCTGTAAAAGTATGTTTTGTAAAATATTATTGAAAAGTTGAATCAATTACCTTTCTGAATATATATAATGATGCAGGAAAAAATACATAAACAGCTACACAGTACAACTATGAAAAATAATCATTTTTTTGTCAACATGTTTTTTCTTACCATTTTCGCCTTTGAAGGTCTGCAATTCAGTGAATTTTGAACCTACAACTTTCAAACTCCGGATTTTTCTTAGTTAGAATGTTTATTTTCGAAAAAAAATACCAAAAAATTAATTAGAGTATGTCAGTTTTTCGATTTATGGCCGCCTGAAACCCCATAGTGCATTGTCTCGTACTCCTGTGGCCATCAATTCGACGATCAATTCGTCGGAGATCCAAGATTGTCTTCGCATCCCTGTACAACTTTGATCAGCTCGTCGGGGATCAAAAGTCCAGCACCAAAATGCTGCCAGGAGAACACCAATCCAAGCCCGAAGCTGCGGTCAAGGAAAATCAAGGAATTTTGAGAAGAATCTGCGATCCGAAAGTTTAATTGAGTGAAAAAGCTAATATTATTGTGAAATTTTGTGCGTCTGAATAAAAAAATAAAAACAAAACCACATGTTTTTAACTGCAACATAACCTAAAAATTAGAATTGACAGCACACGACAATGGCACGACATCCTAAATAACAAAACCGTGCGACGTCGGTCGAATGTCGTACGACAATGTCGTACAATTTCGATTATCGATCGCACGACAAATACGACATTTTGGTGCAAAAACGTATGACATTTGCGCGACAGTCGCACGACATTGTCGTGCGACGTCGTACGAATGCACGGACGACAAACGACGGACGTCCGACGGACTTTTCAGTCAGGGTTACATCAAATTTGAAAATTACACGCTCGTTTTCTGACACTCGTTCGTGCATTGAATTTTACATTAACGGAATATCGGATGATGTAATTTTGGAATTGATGTAATTTGATTGGGCTGTGGCTGCCTGACCAGTGATTTTGAGGTTAGAAATTAACAGAGTGCGATTCATAGTTTGTTTTTTTATTTCACATTTTATTGAAAGTTTTCTTCACCATGATCACCTGCACTGAACTATTAACACTAATAACTAATAACTAAATATTCGCTGTCCACTGCCCTTTTGTTCCCGTCCCAGGAAAACACAAACTACTGCCTGGCAGGAATTGGTGGCCTTGAATTGTCCGAACTTAGAGACGGAGCGGGTTACATGGTTCAGCTGGATCAGTGTGGCCATGGCTCGTTTTGTAGGCAAACTTTAACCGCAGCCTCTTACTTGCAATTAAACCCTTCAACTCTGGATTTGGCTGGATGACGACCGACGATGTAATCAAACCTGGCAAAGAAAATAAACACGAAACACATTTTTCAGTAATTTTCTCTGTTGAAATTTCTAAACCGGCTTACCTTGTTGACTACCTGCGATAAGGCCAGCGGATTGGTTCCGGAATCTTCACCGGCAACGTTTTCCTTTGCCTTCATTTTTGGGGCGCGCAAAACCACGACACACAAACAATCAGTTTCTGAGCACGCTGAGCATGGAACTCTTAATTTTTATTTCATTAGTTTAATAAAAAAACGGTTAAAAGTTTTCTCCAAACAATCTCCAAATCAATTTTGCACTTTGCTCGGCAAGCTAAACTGTTGAAAAAGATGGCCGACGTTTGACAAAGCCTGCTGCGATCGATGATTGTGAGAGCTGTCAGTCTCTAAAATTGTGTTTCATTTGCTGTAAAATTACATTTCTTTTGACGCTCCAACTATGTGCATCATATAAGACTGAATATTACATCAAATCAACCAGAGTGGTCAATGTAAAATCACAATATTTCAATTTAGACGATTCTGGTCACGATTACGTTTTATCAGATGTAAAATTAGGTTAAATAGTACGATACGTTCTTTTTATGTCGGTTGAGTTTATGATTAGGTCAGGTGTAATATTCACAATTTTTTAGTGTGCACGAATCTAAGGGCAGATCACTTCTGATACTGAGGTGTGTATGGAGTGTGTATGTAGCGGGTATCGTACTAGATATCCCTGACTGAAAAGTCCGTCGGACGTCCGTCGTTTGTCGTCCGTGCAATTGTACGACGTCACACGACAATGTCGTGCGACATTCGCACGAATGTCATACGTTTTTGCACCAAAATGTCGTATTTGTCGTGCGATCGATCATCGAAATTGTTCGACATTGTCGTAAGACATTCGACCGACGTCGCACGGTTTTGTTATTTAGGTTGTCGTGCCTTTGTCGTGTGCTTTTTTTCAGGTGTTTAGGTTATGTTGAAGTTAAAAAATAGATATTTGTTTATTTTTAATTTGTTTTGTTTTTAATGTAATTTGCACTTTTCCCCGGAGTAAAAAATCAATTAATTCATTATACTTGTTGTGTCGCGGATCTTCACGTACATCTTGGTGTCGTCTTCCGGTTGGTCTTCCAGTTCTCCTCGTTGCTCGGCAGGAATTCGTCAGTCATCTTCTCGAGCGCCGTTGCGAGTCGCTTCTTCCGATGCAGGCGGGGCAGCATCTTGGTCAAGATGGACTGTTGCTCCTCGCTGCTGCCGCAGATGCTGATCAAAGTTGGACTTGAAACGGTCCTGGTGCTGCCCCACTGTTTTATGTCCGATGGACTGATGGCCACTGAAGTAACGGATAACGTGGGTTTGCGCACTTTGCAAGACTTTCGGCAGGATCAGATAGGAATATTTTCGAATGTCTGAAATAAGATAGGGTGATTCCGTTTAACCATTCATATTTAGAGGTTTTTTCTTACAGGAAAATACAAGATTTTAAAATTACAAGGTAAAAAATACCCAATTTTATTTAAGATTAATCGAATAAAAGATTCTAGAAATAAGTATTTTTAAATCATAGAATTTTAGAATGCTGAAGATTTCAAATATTTTAATTGTATAAATTTAGAAATATGCAGCCATTTAAAAAAATAATTTGACGATTTTATAATTTAACAATTTCATTATTTATCAATTCAATAAATTAACAACTTGACAAATCAAAAATTAAATTAATCAAAAATTTCATAATTAACATTGTAACTAATTTTTATTTATTTTAAAATTTCTTAATCATACAATACAAAAAAAAAATTATTTGAAAATTCAAGAATTTCATAATTTAGGAATTTCAAAGTGAACATTATTTTAAATTTCAAGAATTTGATAATTTAAAAATTTTATAATTTTATGATTTTATAAATTTAAAATTTTATGATTATAAAATCATTAAATTATAAAATTCCACAATTTTAAAATTATTAAATAACAAAAATTTTATAATTATTAAATTACAAAAATTATAAATTTTTAAATTACAAAAAATTTAAATTTTAAAATTTTATAATTTTATAATTTTATAATTTTATAATTTTATAATTTTATAATTTTATAATTTTATAATTTTATAATTTTATAATTTTATAATTTTATAATTTTATAATTTTATAATTTTATAATTTTATAATTTTATAATTTTATAATTTTATAATTTTATAATTTTATAATTTTATAATTTTATAATTTTATAATTTTATAATTTTATAATTTTATAATTTTATAATTTTATAATTTTATAATTTTATAATTTTATAATTTTATAATTTTATAATTTTATAATTTTATAATTTTATAATTTTATAATTTTATAATTTTATAATTTTATAATTTTATAATTTTATAATTTTATAATTTTATAATTTTATAATTTTATAATTTTATAATTTTATAATTTTATAATTTTATAATTTTATAATTTTATAATTTTATAATTTTATAATTTTATAATTTTATAATTTTATAATTTTATAATTTTATAATTTTATAATTTTATAATTTTATAATTTTATAATTTTATAATTTTATAATTTTATAATTTTATAATTTTATAATTTTATAATTTTATAATTTTATAATTTTATAATTTTATAATTTCATAATTTTATAATTTTATAATTTTATAATTTTATAATTTTATAATTTTATAATTTTATAATTTTATAATTTTATAATTTTATAATTTTATAATTTTATAATTTTATAATTTTATAATTTTAATTTTATAATTTTATAATTTTATAATTTTATAATTTTATAATTTTATAATTTTATAATTTTATAATTTTATAATTTTATAATTTTATAATTTTATAATTTTATAATTTTATAATTTTATAATTTTATAATTTTATAATTTTATAATTTTATAATTTTATAATTTTATAATTTTATAATTTTATAATTTTATAATTTTATAATTTTATAATTTTATAATTTTATAATTTTATAATTTTATAATTTTATAATTTTATAATTTTATAATTTTATAATTTTATAATTTTATAATTTTATAATTTTATAATTTTAAAATTTTATAATTTTATAATTTTATAATTTTATAATTTTATAATTTTATAATTTTATAATTTTATAATTTTATAATTTTATAATTTTATAATTTTATAATTTTATAATTTTATAATTTTAAATTTTATAATTTTATAATTTTATAATTTTATAATTTTATAATTTTATAATTTTATAATTTTATAATTTTATAATTTTATAATTTTATAATTTTATAATTTAATAATTTTATAATTTTATAATTTTATAATTTTATAATTTTATAATTTTATAATTTTATAATTTTATAATTTTATAATTTTATAATTTTATAATTTTATAATTTTATAATTTTATAATTTGTAACCGTACGGACGTTGGACCAGAACGTCATGGTACGGTACAGGGAAAAATTCCAAGAAAATGTTACAGGGAAATGTGCGAGATCGCCGAAGCGCACTGGAAGAAGCGGATAGCTTAAGCGCCACCTCGTTAGAGGACCACCCGCCTGATCTAAAGTTGCCCAGCTTGAGACTCTTCCTTAGGAAGGTCCAGTTTACTCGTGAGAAGAGGTTTGGAGAACGATTCAGCTTTCCCCGCAGTTTCCCTGCGTCCGACTTACCGAACTTCAGTATTATCCGAGCCCATAATGCCCGAATTGACCTAAAACCAACGTGCTCAACGAATGCTCCCAACATCAATACTCATTCATCATCGATAGTTACTGATCCCACCACCAGGTGTCGCAGAGTGACCGGTGCGCGGCAGACCGCTGAAGCGTAGCGCAAGCGCTCATAACTAAATTCTTTCCCAAGCATCAACCAAAGCAACTTGAGTCGGGTTAAATAGGGACTTTATTAAAGACGGCATTTAAAGATCGCAGATTAACATTTTTGAGTTCAGTTTTATTCCCTAATAGTTACAATCCATCTTCTAATTACGACCACCCTATCCTACAGTGTGCGTGCTCTTAATTCTTCTCCGGAGATCTTCAACAATGGGGCGTTTTTGGGGGGCTAGCGGTGCGGGCTAGCGCGGGTTGTACATGCTTGCGAACTCTGTGGTTCAAAGGACGTCACATGTGCACACGGACAACTAACACAGAGTTTGTACTTACGAGCCCGTCGTCGTCGTCGTTGTGCGCGTTCTTTCTCCTCTACTTCGCCCTTGCCGGCGCCGTAGACTGCTGCTCTGCGAGTTCTGCTACCTGCTACTGCTGCTGTTGTGCGATCACGATGGTTGTGTGGCGGATGATCGACTCACCTTCCAGGCGTCGGGAACCGATCGATTTGCCACGTGGTCGGTCTTCAGGTCTGCCGACCTTCGGTCCGTGACAGCGTCACGGCGTGTTCGAGGCGTTCGCTGCGGGCCACGTGGTTGTTGGGGGCCAGGCAGCTTCGAACGGTGATTCGTGAAGAATCCTCACGAGTCGACGAAGATCGCCGCGGCAACTAGGTTGCGGTGCGGCCAGGCGTTTACGTCGAAAAGGCCACAGGTGACTGGAGTGGCTCGGTCGAAGGTTGCGGTACGACCGGGGTTTTTCTGCCACGATGTTGACGGCGTGGCGGCTGGCCACAGGGTTGTAGCTCGGCCAGCAATCCTGTCCGCGGACGAGGGAAGCCGCCGGAGACAAGTAAACTTGTGACCACGCTGCCTAAAGAGAACACGGACCGTCGAAACGATCGTTTTAGAGCACGCACTATTTCGCACACTGACTACATTACCTTTCTTCGCAGGTTCTCGCACAAAGGTCACAAAAGCTAGCTATCTATCGCACTACTTTTCTATCGGCCTAGCTTCTGAAAAGTTAACTTGAAATTAACACCCGAGATCGAACCTCGCGCAGATTACCTACGTTACAACTCCAGCAAATTCACTGCACTTCCGAATCGTTCCACGGGTTAGGAGAATGTGATCGAGTCACTAAAATTTCTCAGACTCGAGCCTGGGAAACTGATCGCCGAAGTTACGTACGAATCCACCGGATGCACGTAAACGTTGCGTTGGGCTTAGCCTATTCGGGAAATATCGCTCTCTAATAGTGTGTCCCGCTCCCACTCGGTACGCTGAAGGTACACGGCCTACACGCTCTCCTTTTCCAATTCTCACGAAGATAAACGAGTCAAACCCTTGGTTCAGAATCTGCACGTGCGGCCTCTTAAGATCGTAACTGAGTTCCAATCACGTGTCGGTTTGAGCAACCGCTCGTCAAAGCGCGCGCAGCGAACTCACGTCATGGGGGTTGCCTAATCATCAGGGGTAAACGCGAGTGCTTGCACTCCGTCACTCACTGTGAAGCAGTGAGTGTCTTTACAAAGGGCTATCTTCGAAATCGTATTTTAAATTCAATTAATAAGGTAATAATAATAAATGAAAATGTTATATAAATAGAGTTTGCGCAAAGCGCTAAATTTGTGATGTTTCTTAGAATCAAATAAACCAATTTAGTACAACGGTTACATCACTCCTCACTGAATTTACGAAAATTTAGTTGAGAAACAACTAAATTTTCGTAAGGGTAAATTTCGTCTCAAAATTATTTACACAACTAACTATAAGGGGGGAAAATGAATTAACCTAATTATTAATACTTTTTTACATGATTATCCTCAAACTTTAGAATCCCGTTCTTTGCTCTACCGGTAACTGTGTGGTACTCGCTAGTTTCATCTTAGTACATCCACTAATTTAAGCAAGTCATTGTTAAGGTCTACCTTTATACTCTCGTGGAATCCCACTACTTTTCACAGGTCATCGTCCTCAACTCGTTTCACTTCGTGTAAATTGCACTAGTTCCACTAGTTTTCCCCGTTCAATGGGTTTTCGAGTTACCAGGTATTGCAAAAACTTTCATCTTCAATTAATTAATTAAATTAACCTACAAAAAATTAAAAAAAAAAAAATAATCCAGAAAAAAAAATCAATCAAATTATTTAACAGTTCAACACCAGCTCATGGCTTCGGTGCGCCTAATTTCCACAACTTAACTTCGCAAACACTCATAAATCCCAATCAAACTAACACTACTTCAACAATTTTTCAACAGGTCTTTCAACTTATTGAAAAGCAAGAATAACAAATTAATACACCCAAAAAAACTGGCTCATTCAGAACTTGATCATCACCTCAATCATTACGTTGAGCAGTATGATCGTGTCTTCATTCACCGAAAGATCAGTCTGGTCAGACTCAGGCCCACCCTAAAGCTCCTCTTCAGGTAACTTGTCCCTAGTCGTTCCAAACGCAAAATTACACAAACCCTAATTTGAACTTTTCCATCAGTATCATTAACTGAACAACTAAAATTCAAAAAAGACTAAATTCACAACACTGGTTTCCCAAGTACGTGAGCTACTGATTAACAGCTAACATCACATTCCTACTGAGATCAAACGCACCATCTGCTTAGCAATGGGTCGAACTGTCAAACCTCAACTGTCAAACTCAAAAATAAACAGGAAATCGTCCATACTCTCTGTTCACGCGGCCAAAAATTTCTAAAATCTAAAATTTAAGTATTCTATGCGACTGGAGTAGGCTGAACTCTAATTAAACTGATAGATTTACGGGGGTAACTCATAAAATTGAAAAAATGAAAGAACTAAGTGCTTTGTGTGATTTATTTTTAGGCGTTTGTAATGAAAAGCAAATGTAAACAATGAGGCTGAAGGCAACTGGATTGGACGGATTTCAATACTAATTATGGGACTATTAAGATGATGATTCAACTGGCTAAGGAATTAAATGAATTGTAAGACCGGGCTATGGATATTCAACAAACTACTGCAACCGAAATATGTCAACCGATGACCTCAACAATCATCAATGAATTATACTACTACTACTACTATTGAAGCATAACCTACAAATCGGAGCTGCGTCAATGTAAACAAGCGGATTCCTGATCATCGATATCATCTAATCAATGAACGCACCGTGCTCGATGTTGATCGCACGTGCGTGTCGTATACTTCGACGAAGAAACGAACTAATCCTAAATTAGTACTAATATATCTCTAAACTAGGTACACTACTAACTAGCTAACTTAAGTGCTTTTTGTTTTGATAGGTAGGGTTTCTTTTTGTCAAATCCGGTTGGTCTTCTACTTTGTTTCGTGGTTTCGATGGTACCGTTTGGTCTTGAATGCGTCATCGATTTCATTCATGGTTTCTGTTTCGATTCTCAATGGCCGTTCAACAACTTGTCACCAGTAGTTTGTTCATGTTTTTGTGGGACTCTCGACTCATTGCTGAGGAGTTAGTTGGAACGATTGATGTTTTCATGCAATAGTAAACATTGCTTCGTAAACTTTCAAAAAGTTGTCATAGCTTATCAACATTACTCGATTTCCGAGTGGAGTAGTGAATTTTCAACGAGGTTGATGAATTTCAACATAAATTCGTTGGTTTTTCAAGTAATTGTTAAATTACAAATTGTTCCTACCCTATTTTAGTAGTGACATAGCTCGTTAAATCATATTTTGTTGCAAAGAATTTTGCAAAATTTGTGATTATTTCCCATTGTAGGATTTTTGTACACGTTAAATGTTTCGTAACCTCCCTTGAGGGCTCATAGCTTTAAAATTTAATTTCTCATGTAACACCAGACTGCTTGACAAGTTGTGACGGTGAATGGTTCAATTTCTTCAAATATTTACAATTGAACACCCCGATTCGTTTTCCCTTCTCGTCCTCTAATTCATAACAATGTTCACCCACAACTCGCTTGACTACCGCAGGGACGTACTTAGGGGCCAGTTTCGCGCAATAACCTTTCCCTTTATCTGAAAGTTCTGTGTTTCGTTTTAAAACTTTTTCCCCTAATGTGTATTTTGGACATTTGTCGTTTGATCTCAAATTATAGTATTTGGAGTGCTTTTCAAAAGCTTTTTTAAGATTTTCTCGAACTTCTTCGTACAATTTCGCCCGCTGGGCATCGTCAAGATTCCCGCTTCCCGCTGAATTGTCTCTCAAGTGTCTATATTCTCTACCATCTGAAATCATATTCCTACCAAACATAACAAAATAGGGCGTGTAGTGGGTGGCTTCATGAACTGAGTTTCTAATTGCATTAGCAATAGTTTGAATATTATTTGACCATTCCTTGTGATCCCGCTTTATCGTCGCTCGTATGCCCGTTGTGATAACGCGATTAACTCTTTCAGAATCGTTAATTTGGGGGTGGTAACTGGGAGTCTTCCAATGAGAAACGTTGTACCGATTCAGAAGATCTTGAAACAATTTTGAAACAAATTGAGTTCCATTATCAGTGAGCAACACTTCAGGTACTCCGAAAAGTTGAAAAACCATATTTTCTACAAATGGGCAAAGCGATTCAGCGGTGGCTTGTCTAAAAGGCTGAATTAAGACAAATTTGCTAAACACGTCCGTTATTACTAGGAGGCAAGTGTTTCGTCCCTTCCCAGAAGCCGGAAGTGGGCCGATGTAGTCCATTGTGACGAACTGCCATGGATGTTCTGCTATCTTCCGCTGGGTCGTCAACGGTGCTGTCGTGTTGACATTCGTCGCCTTGCTCGTCTGGCAAATCAGACAGTTTTGACAAAACCGCTTGGTCTGCGAGCTCATCAGGGGCCAAAAATACCTTTCCCTGAGTGCCGCGAGGGTCTTCTCAAAACCCAGATGTGCTGTTCCGTGGATTCGCTCCAGAATGCTGCTTCGTTCTCCTTGTGCTGGGTAAATTTTCCAACAGAATCTCGTGTCCTCCATTCTCCCTTCGTTCTTCACCAACTTGTAGATCTGTCCTTCGACTACGCGAAAATCTGGGTAACCCTGCGGGTCGCTGAGGATTTTCTTGGTAAGCTCCTGGTACTCCGGATCGACCGAGGCAATTCCGATCGCGTCTAGGGACCGTGACAAACAATCTGCCGTTATATTGTTTTTCCTTTTCGATATTCTAGTTCTATGTCGTAACTTTGTATTTTTAACGCCCATCTCAAAAGTTTTGAATTTCCCGATTCTACCCCAATTGTAAAAAGCCACAATAGACTTCTGGCATCCGTGACTACCTTAAATCTTGATCCTTCAACAAAATGCCGAAAATGTTGGATGGCGAGTAAAACTCCTAAACACTCTTTTTCGACACTTGCGTAACGCTTTTGAGTGCTACTAAGCTTTTTACTAAAATAGGCTACAATTTTAGTTTCCTCATCTACCTTCTGAACTAGGGCTGCCCCAACAGCATTGTCGGAGGCGTCCGACTCAATTTCAAATGGCAAAGAGAAATCTGGGTTGGCCAGGATGGGCGCAGATATCAAAGCTGTCTTAAGTTCCTGGAAACCCTCTTCGGCCGCTTCCGTCCAAGTAAATTTCTTTTTTTCTTTCTTTAGGAGATCAGAAATGGGTGAAACAATTCGACTATAATTTTGAATGAATCGTTGATAGAATCCACAAAGACCTAGCAGTCGTCGTACATCCTTGACGCATTTTGGTCTTGAGTAATTCAAAATTGGTTCAATCCTAGAGTTGTCAATGGAGACGCCTTCTCCCGTCAACAAGTACCCCAAATAGGTAACTTTTTTTCGACAAAATCTGGACTTGTCTAATGAAATGGTAAGGTTAGCGTTGCGAAGACGTTCAGCAACTATTTTTAAAAGTTCTAAATGTTCATCTAAAGTTTTTGTGGCCACCACAATGTCGTCTAAGTACACGAAAACTTGAGGTTCTAAATCGAAGCCAATCACTCGATCCATGAGGCGGCACATGGTGAATGGGGCGTTAGTTAAACCAAAGGGACAGACTTTAAATCTGAAAAGACCTTTGGACGTTCTAAATGCTGTATAATCTCTACATTCTTCCTTTAATGGAATTTGAAAATATGCGTCCTTCAGGTCAATTACAGAAAAATAGTTTGCACTCCCTAGTCGGTGGAAAATCCCTTTCATATCTCTCATTGGATACGAATCTTTTTTTGTGAGGGCGTTGATTCTCCTCGAATCGAGACACACTCTCAACTTCCCATTGGACTTCCGCACCGGCACTAACGGGTTAGCCCATTCGCTCGTACATTCTTCAATCGCGTCCAGGTCCTTGTACCGTTGAATCTCCTTATCCACTTCCGCTTGTATCGCCGGCGAACAGCGATAGAGTGGTTGTCGTCGTGGCACTGCGTCTTCTCGTAGGTTTATCTCGTGCTGTAACAGGGTCGTCCGGCCAAGAACTCCATCCGCTGTACACGGGAAGGTTCTAATGACCTCCGCCAGGTGGCTTCGCTCCTCGCTGGTTAGTTCGTGCTCTGTTTCAACGGTATCCGGTGTCGTCTTTGATGGTTCAGGTAAATCCAATCCAGGTATATCTAGCGACTCATCTGGAGCTGGTTTTCAAGAACGGAAGTGCCTCGACCGGGTGAATGAAAAAATGAAATATTTCATTAACCATTTCTCCCGTGGCTGGTGATTGTGTTATCTCGGTAATCTCCTCGAGACCTTTTTCTCCTTCCATCATTGGTTTGATTCCAAATGCATTCCAGAAGTTTATTCCTAAAATGAAATTTCTAGCGACCTGTGGAACAACTACCACTGGTACAACTCTCGTAATCTTTCGGAATGTTATTGGGAAATTAACATATCCCTCGCAGGAATATTGCGTTTGGTCCGCCGTGCAAATACGAATCGGCGATGGAAGAATTTTAAGTCCGTAACGTTCGACTAAATCAGTAGAATTCGTCACACAAATACTCGCACCCGAATCTAAGAGAGCGTTAATTTCGGTTTCAAAAATTCGAATTGTCACCTGAGGGCATTGATTAGTTTGAATTTTAATTTCTGAAAGGTTTTGAAAAGGATCAATGAAAGGTTTCGAGTTGGGAACCACTGATTCACCTGGAATACTCGTGCTCCCACTTAAGCATTCCGGTCTTGGTTTCCCGACGGGTCCCCAGTTTGTCCAGTCGGTTCTTTTTCGGGTGCTTGTCACACGTAGCCGCGACCGTTCCCGGGTTACCACAAATGTAGCAAAATGTTGTTTTCCTCTCACTACATTGCCTCCAAAAATGGCCCTGATTTCGACAATTCCAGCAGATTGGCAACCGGGTCGTTTCGTTTCTGTTCGAGGGCTGAGATTGAGACCCTCTTCCGTGTGGTTTCTTATAGATTGCGTTCACTTCCTCTTCATCCGATCCAGCGTGATCTGATGAAGTTTCGAGGTTATGAACAGCGTGCTTCGTGCCCTTTTGGTTCAAACTTGGGTCATTAGCATCAATTCGCTGGTTAAGAGCCTTAAGTTGTTCTAATGTTTGAATTGTGAAAGGTGCTAACTGCAAGCGATAATGAGCATGCATATTTTCCCAAATTGTTTCAAACTTTCTTTGTCTAGACAATGGTTTCGTCAAAAGTTTATTCAATCGTTCTATTTCATCCACAAAGGCGACAAATTTCTCCCCTTTTTGTTGTTTACAATTGTAAATACTCTGACGGGTACCCTGCTCTTGGTTAGGGTTTCCAAACCGGAAACGGATCTGAATCTCAAACATGTCCCAGTCCCAAGAAGGATGAAAATAGGTAAAAAACCATTTCGAAGCCTCCCCGCGTAGTAGCATGTGTACATGGCTAAGTAAGCGTTGTTTGGAAATCTGGTTCATATTTGCGAGAACTTTTATTCTGTAAATGAAATCTTCTATGGTTATAGATCGCGAATCCGCCGAGAAATAAATGTTCCATTTTTCTATTCGCCTATCATAATGTGTTCTACCACTTTCTCTTCCGGAATTTGTTGTCCAGTCAATTTGCGAGTCTTCTTCTGAACTATTTTCTTCTTCTGGATCTAGAAAAATATCTGTGGAATTTGGCGGGTTAGGAGGGATTGGAGGATATTGATTTCCATTTGGATTCTGATTTGGGTTGTTTTGGGGGTCTAAATTACCTTGTGTTTGATTAGGTATCTGATTTTGAGAAGTTTGTAAGGTACTCAAAGCTTGCGCAAGAAGTTCCGCTGTTACGACTCCCTGATTATTATTTTGCCTACCCATTTGACTCATCTTATCTTTCATCTGCTGTAGTTGTTTTTCTAAAGTTTTGACTTGTTTTGTTAGTTCTGTTCTTGCTAACTCTTCTTGTGTAGTTTGTTGAGAAGGTATGGTCAACGGTTTGGTATTTGGAAATGGCAAAGGACCTGCAAACATCTTCTTAACTGCTTCCATTACTGCTGTTTCAAACTGTGTTTGATCGAATGGTTTTGTTGTTTTTGCTTTTCCTTGAGTTCTTGTTCTTTACGTTTAATATCTTCTTCTTTCTTCTTTAGTTCCTCTTCTTTTGCCTGAAGCTCTTGCAATTTTAGCTTGTTATCCTTGTCCTTGTCCTTATCGTTGGACTCTCCATCTGACTTATCGCTATCAGTTTCTGATTCGTTCACGTCGTAAATTGTTAACAACTCTGAGATCGTTGCAAGTATAGATTTCTTAAGACCCTCAGATTGTTCTGTCGTTGTGTTACTACGATTTGCTCTCATGTAGAAATACCTTAACCTCGAAATGTACTTCGGCTGTGGATCTTTCTCTAAAAACGCTCTGAGCTTTTCAATGTGTGAGACCATCCAATCGTACTCTTGATCTATAGCATAAATCGAAGCATAAGTCTTCTTCTCCAATTTGTCTTCTCGATACAAACGCCTTAAAATTTTCTGTTTCTCTTCTAACGGTTTATTAAGATCATCTTTGCGACCTCTAACTCTAAGCTCGTAATCTACATCGTCGTTCAGCAGATGAACCACGTATGGAAATTTTGAACCCATCTTTGAAACCAACTAATATAAGTGTTTTGCAAAGAAAGTGTATGAAATATGCCTTATGTACTATAATATCGTATACTAATAATCTTTAATCTTACTTGTACCCACTCATAAAGTTTTCCACAAAAAACATCTTTCCAAACAGTGTTTCCCGAAATAAACAAAATGTTTTACCAAAACATTCCAAAATATTCGAAAAAGTAACCTAAAACATTATCTCAATTCCTCCCACGAAATTGTATTTTCCTAGACAACCTTATTTAATTTTCAAAACCTTAAAATAGAACCTAAACATGGTAAAAAAACATTATTTCCTACCAAAAACAAACTTTCCGTGACTCCGTGACTGTAGTTGGGCGCCAAAATGTAACCGTACGGACGTTGGACCAGAACGTCATGGTACGGTACAGGGAAAAATTCCAAGAAAATGTTACAGGGAAATGTGCGAGATCGCCGAAGCGCACTGGAAGAAGCGGATAGCTTAAGCGCCACCTCGTTAGAGGACCACCCGCCTGATCTAAAGTTGCCCAGCTTGAGACTCTTCCTTAGGAAGGTCCAGTTTACTCGTGAGAAGAGGTTTGGAGAACGATTCAGCTTTCCCCGCAGTTTCCTGCGTCCGACTTACCGAACTTCAGTATTATCCGAGCCCATAATGCCCGAATTGACCTAAAACCAACGTGCTCAACGAATGCTCCCAACATCAATACTCATTCATCATCGATAGTTACTGATCCCACCACCAGGTGTCGCAGAGTGACCGGTGCGCGGCAGACCGCTGAAGCGTAGCGCAAGCGCTCATAACTAAATTCTTTCCCAAGCATCAACCAAAGCAACTTGAGTAGGGTTAAATAGGGACTTTATTAAAGACGGCATTTAAAGATCGCAGATTAACATTTTTGAGTTCAGTTTTATTCCTAATAGTTACAATCCATCTTCTAATTACGACCACCCTATCCTACAGTGTGCGTGCTCTTAATTCTTCTCCGGAGATCTTCAACAATGGGGCGTTTTTGGGGGCTAGCGGTGCGGGCTAGCGCGGGTTGTACATGCTTGCGAACTCTGTGGTTCAAAGGACGTCACATGTGCACACGGACAACTAACACAGAGTTTGTACTTACGAGCCCGTCGTCGTCGTCGTTGTGCGCGTTCTTTCTCCTCTACTTCGCCCTTGCCGGCGCCGTAGACTGCTGCTCTGCGAGTTCTGCTACCTGCTACTGCTGCTGTTGTGCGATCACGATGGTTGTGTGGCGGATGATCGACTCACCTACCAGGCGTCGGGAACCGATCGATTTGCCACGTGGTCGGTCTTCAGGTCTGCCGACCTTCGGTCCGTGACAGCGTCACGGCGTGTTCGAGGCGTTCGCTGCGGGCCACGTGGTTGTTGGGGGCCAGGCAGCTTCGAACGGTGATTCGTGAAGAATCCTCACGAGTCGACGAAGATCGCCGCGGCAACTAGGTTGCGGTGCGGCCAGGCGTTTACGTCGAAAAGGCCACAGGTGACTGGAGTGGCTCGGTCGAAGGTTGCGGTACGACCGGGGGTTTTTCTGCCACGATGTTGACGGCGTGGCGGCTGGCCACAGGGTTGTAGCTCGGCCAGCAATCCTGTCCGCGGACGAGGGAAGCCGCCGGAGACAAGTAAACTTGTGACCACGCTGCCTAAAGAGAACACGGACCGTCGAAACGATCGTTTTAGAGCACGCACTATTTCGCACACTGACTACATTACCTTTCTTCGCAGGTTCTCGCACAAAGGTCACAAAAGCTAGCTATCTATCGCACTACTTTTCTATCGGCCTAGCTTCTGAAAAGTTAACTTTAAATTAACACCCGAGATCGAACCTCGCGCAGATTACCTACGTTACAACTCCAGCAAATTCACTGCACTTCCGAATCGTTCCACGGGTTAGGAGAATGTGATCGAGTCACTAAAATTTCTCAGACTCGAGCCTGGGAAACTGATCGCCGAAGTTACGTACGAATCCACCGGATGCACGTAAACGTTGCGTTGGGCTTAGCCTATTCGGGAAATATCGCTCTCTAATAGTGTCCCGCTCCCACTCGGTACGCTGAAGGTACACGGCCTACACGCTCTCCTTTTCCAATTCTCACGAAGATAAACGAGTCAAACCCTTGGTTCAGAATCTGCACGTGCGGCCTCTTAAGATCGTAACTGAGTTCCAATCACGTGTCGGTTTGAGCAACCGCTCGTCAAAGCGCGCGCAGCGAACTCACGTCATGGGGGTTGCCTAATCATCAGGGGTAAACGCGAGTGCTTGCACTCCGTCACTCACTGTGAAGCAGTGAGTGTCTTTACAAAGGGGCTATCTTCGAAATCGTATTTTAAATTCAATTAATAAGGTAATAATAATAAATGAAAATGTTATATAAATAGAGTTTGCGCAAAGCGCTAAATTTGTGATGTTTCTTAGAATCAAATAAACCAATTTAGTACAACGGTTACAAATTTTATAATTTTATAATTTTATAATTTTATAATTTTATAATTTTATAATTTTATAATTTTATAATTTTATAATTTTATAATTTTATAATTTTATAATTTTATAATTTTATAATTTTATAATTTTATAATTTTATAATTTTATAATTTTATAATTTTATAATTTTATAATTTTATAATTTTATAATTTTATAATTTTATAATTTTATAATTTTATAATTTTATAATTTTATAATTTTATAATTTTATAATTTTATAATTTTATAATTTTATAATTTTATAATTTTATAATTTTATAATTTTATAATTTTATAATTTTATAATTTTATAATTTTATAATTTTATAATTTTATAATTTTATAATTTTATAATTTTATAATTTTATAATTTTATAATTTTATAATTTTATAATTTTATAATTTTATAATTTTATAATTTTATAATTTTATAATTTTATAATTTTATAATTTTATAATTTTATAATTTTATAATTTTATAATTTTATAATTTTATAATTTTATAATTTTATAATTTTATAATTTTATAATTTTATAATTTTATAATTTTATAATTTTATAATTTTATAATTTTATAATTTTATAATTTTATAATTTTATAATTTTATAATTTTATAATTTTATAATTTTATAATTTTATAATTTTATAATTTTATAATTTTATAATTTTATAATTTTATAATTTTATAATTTTATAATTTTATAATTTTATAATTTTATAATTTTATAATTTTATAATTTTATAATTTTATAATTTTATAATTTTATAATTTTATAATTTTATAATTTTATAATTTTATAATTTTATAATTTTATAATTTTATAATTTTATAATTTTATAATTTTATAATTTTATAATTTTATAATTTTATAATTTTATAATTTTATAATTTTATAATTTTATAATTTTATAATTTTATAATTTTATAATTTTATAATTTTATAATTTTATAATTTTATAATTTTATAATTTTATAATTTTATAATTTTATAATTTTATAATTTTATAATTTTATAATTTTATAATTTTATAATTTTATAATTTTATAATTTTATAATTTTATAATTTTATAATTTTATAATTTTATAATTTTATAATTTTATAATTTTATAATTTTATAATTTTATAATTTTATAATTTTATAATTTTATAATTTTATAATTTTATAATTTTATAATTTTATAATTTTATAATTTTATAATTTTATAATTTTATAATTTTATAATTTTATAATTTTATAATTTTATAATTTTATAATTTTATAATTTTATAATTTTATAATTTTATAATTTTATAATTTTATAATTTTATAATTTTATAATTTTATAATTTTATAATTTTATAATTTTATAATTTTATAATTTTATAATTTTATAATTTTATAATTTTATAATTTTATAATTTTATAATTTTATAATTTTATAATTTTATAATTTTATAATTTTATAATTTTATAATTTTATAATTTTATAATTTTATAATTTTATAATTTTATAATTTTATAATTTTATAATTTTATAATTTTATAATTTTATAATTTTATAATTTTATAATTTTATAATTTTATAATTTTATAATTTTATAATTTTATAATTTTATAATTTTATAATTTTATAATTTTATAATTTTATAATTTTATAATTTTATAATTTTATAATTTTATAATTTTATAATTTTATAATTTTATAATTTTATAATTTTATAATTTTATAATTTTATAATTTTATAATTTTATAATTTTATAATTTTATAATTTTATAATTTTATAATTTTATAATTTTATAATTTTATAATTTTATAATTTTATAATTTTATAATTTTATAATTTTATAATTTTATAATTTTATAATTTTATAATTTTATAATTTTATAATTTTATAATTTTATAATTTTATAATTTTATAATTTTATAATTTTATAATTTTATAATTTTATAATTTTATAATTTTATAATTTTATAATTTTATAATTTTATAATTTTATAATTTTATAATTTTATAATTTTATAATTTTATAATTTTATAATTTTATAATTTTATAATTTTATAATTTTATAATTTTATAATTTTATAATTTTATAATTTTATAATTTTATAATTTTATAATTTTATAATTTTATAATTTTATAATTTTATAATTTTATAATTTTATAATTTTATAATTTTATAATTTTATAATTTTATAATTTTATAATTTTATAATTTTATAATTTTATAATTTTATAATTTTATAATTTTATAATTTTATAATTTTATAATTTTATAATTTTATAATTTATAATTTTATAATTTTATAATTTTATAATTTTATAATTTTATAATTTTATAATTTTATAATTTTATAATTTTATAATTTTATAATTTTATAATTTTATAATTTTATAATTTTATAATTTTATAATTTTATAATTTTATAATTTTATAATTTTATAATTTTATAATTTTATAATTTTATAATTTTATAATTTTATAATTTTATAATTTTATAATTTTATAATTTTATAATTTTATAATTTTATAATTTTATAATTTTATAATTTTATAATTTTATAATTTTATAATTTTATAATTTTATAATTTTATAATTTTATAATTTTATAATTTTATAATTTTATAATTTTATAATTTTATAATTTTATAATTTTATAATTTTATAATTTTATAATTTTATAATTTTATAATTTTATAATTTTATAATTTTATAATTTTATAATTTTATAATTTTATAATTTTATAATTTTATAATTTTATAATTTTATAATTTTATAATTTTATAATTTTATAATTTTATAATTTTATAATTTTATAATTTTATAATTTTATAATTTTATAATTTTATAATTTTATAATTTTATAATTTTATAATTTTATAATTTTATAATTTTATAATTTTATAATTTTATAATTTTATAATTTTATAATTTTATAATTTTATAATTTTATAATTTTATAATTTTATAATTTTATAATTTTATAATTTTATAATTTTATAATTTTATAATTTTATAATTTTATAATTTTATAATTTTATAATTTTATAATTTTATAATTTTATAATTTTATAATTTTATAATTTTATAATTTTATAATTTTATAATTTTATAATTTTATAATTTTATAATTTTATAATTTTATAATTTTATAATTTTATAATTTTATAATTTTATAATTTTATAATTTTATAATTTTATAATTTTATAATTTTATAATTTTATAATTTTATAATTTTATAATTTTATAATTTTATAATTTTATAATTTTATAATTTTATAATTTTATAATTTTATAATTTTATAATTTTATAATTTTATAATTTTATAATTTTATAATTTTATAATTTTATAATTTATAATTTTATAATTTTATAATTTTATAATTTTATAATTTTATAATTTTATAATTTTATAATTTTATAATTTTATAATTTTATAATTTTATAATTTTATAATTTTATAATTTTATAATTTTATAATTTTATAATTTTATAATTTTATAATTTTATAATTTTATAAATTTTATAATTTTATAATTTTATAATTTTATAATTTTATAATTTTATAATTTTATAATTTTATAATTTTATAATTTTATAATTTTATAATTTTATAATTTTATAATTTTATAATTTTATAATTTTATAATTTTATAATTTTATAATTTTATAATTTTATAATTTTATAATTTTATAATTTTATAATTTTATAATTTTATAATTTTATAATTTTATAATTTTATAATTTTATAATTTTATAATTTTATAATTTTATAATTTTATAATTTTATAATTTTATAATTTTATAATTTTATAATTTTATAATTTATAATTTTATAATTTTATAATTTTATAATTTTATAATTTATAATTTTATAATTTTATAATTTTATAATTTTATAATTTTATAATTTTATAATTTTATAATTTTATAATTTTATAATTTTATAATTTTATAATTTTATAATTTTATAATTTTATAATTTTATAATTTTATAATTTTATAATTTTATAATTTTATAATTTTATAATTTTATAATTTTATAATTTTATAATTTTATAATTTTATAATTTTATAATTTTATAATTTTATAATTTTATAATTTTATAATTTTATAATTTTATAATTTTATAATTTTATAATTTTATAATTTATAATTTTATAATTTTATAATTTTATAATTTTATAATTTTATAATTTTATAATTTTATAATTTTATAATTTTATAATTTTATAATTTTATAATTTTATAATTTTATAATTTTATAATTTTATAATTTTATAATTTTATAATTTTATAATTTTATAATTTTATAATTTTATAATTTTATAATTTTATAATTTTATAATTTTATAATTTTATAATTTTATAATTTTTATAATTTTATAATTTTATAATTTTATAATTTTATAATTTTATAATTTTATAATTTTATAATTTTATAATTTTATAATTTTATAATTTTATAATTTTATAATTTTATAATTTTATAATTTTATAATTTTATAATTTTATAATTTTATAATTTTATAATTTTATAATTTTATAATTTTATAATTTTATAATTTTATAATTTTATAATTTTATAATTTTATAATTTTATAATTTTATAATTTTATAATTTTATAATTTTATAATTTTATAATTTTATAATTTTATAATTTTATAATTTTATAATTTTATAATTTTATAATTTTATAATTTTATAATTTTATAATTTTATAATTTTATAATTTTATAATTTTATAATTTTATAATTTTATAATTTTATAATTTTATAATTTTATAATTTTATAATTTATAATTTTATAATTTTATAATTTTATAATTTTATAATTTTATAATTTTATAATTTTATAATTTTATAATTTTATAATTTTATAATTTTATAATTTTATAATTTTATAATTTTATAATTTTATAATTTTATAATTTTATAATTTTATAATTTTATAATTTTATAATTTTATAATTTTATAATTTTATAATTTTATAATTTTATAATTTTATAATTTTATAATTTTATAATTTTATAATTTTATAATTTTATAATTTTATAATTTTATAATTTTATAATTTTATAATTTTATAATTTTATAATTTTATAATTTTATAATTTTATAATTTTATAATTTTATAATTTTATAATTTTATAATTTTATAATTTTATAATTTTATAATTTTATAATTTTATAATTTTATAATTTTATAATTTTATAATTTTATAATTTTATAATTTTATAATTTTATAATTTTATAATTTTATAATTTTATAATTTTATAATTTTATAATTTTATAATTTTATAATTTTATAATTTTATAATTTTATAATTTTATAATTTTATAATTTTATAATTTTATAATTTTATAATTTTATAATTTTATAATTTTATAATTTTATAATTTTATAATTTTATAATTTTATAATTTTATAATTTTATAATTTTATAATTTTATAATTTTATAATTTTATAATTTTATAATTTTATAATTTTATAATTTTATAATTTTATAATTTTATAATTTTATAATTTTATAATTTTATAATTTTATAATTTTATAATTTTATAATTTTATAATTTTATAATTTTATAATTTTATAATTTTATAATTTTATAATTTTATAATTTTATATTTTATAATTTTATAATTTTATAATTTTATAATTTTATAATTTTATAATTTTATAATTTTATAATTTTATAATTTTATAATTTTATAATTTTATAATTTTATAATTTTATAATTTTATAATTTTATAATTTTATAATTTTATAATTTTATAATTTTATAATTTTATAATTTTATAATTTTATAATTTTATAATTTTATAATTTTATAATTTTATAATTTTATAATTTTATAATTTTATAATTTTATAATTTTATAATTTTATAATTTTATAATTTTATAATTTTATAATTTTATAATTTTATAATTTTATAATTTTATAATTTTATAATTTTATAATTTTATAATTTTATAATTTTATAATTTTATAATTTTATAATTTTATAATTTTATAATTTTATAATTTTATAATTTTATAATTTTATAATTTTATAATTTTATAATTTTATAATTTTATAATTTTATAATTTTATAATTTTATAATTTTATAATTTTATAATTTTATAATTTTATAATTTTATAATTTTATAATTTTATAATTTTATAATTTTATAATTTTATAATTTTATAATTTTATAATTTTATAATTTTATAATTTTATAATTTTATAATTTTATAATTTTATAATTTTATAATTTTATAATTTTATAATTTTATAATTTTATAATTTTATAATTTTATAATTTTATAATTTTATAATTTTATAATTTTATAATTTTATAATTTTATAATTTTATAATTTTATAATTTTATAATTTTATAATTTTATAATTTTATAATTTTATAATTTTATAATTTTATAATTTTATAATTTTATAATTTTATAATTTTATAATTTTATAATTTTATAATTTTATAATTTTATAATTTTATAATTTTATAATTTTATAATTTTATAATTTTATAATTTTATAATTTTATAATTTTATAATTTTATAATTTATAATTTTATAATTTTATAATTTTATAATTTTATAATTTTATAATTTTATAATTTTATAATTTTATAATTTTATAATTTATAATTTTATAATTTTATAATTTTATAATTTTATAATTTTATAATTTTATAATTTTATAATTTTATAATTTTATAATTTTATAATTTTATAATTTTATAATTTTATAATTTTATAATTTTATAATTTATAATTTTATAATTTTATAATTTTATAATTTTATAATTTTATAATTTTATAATTTTATAATTTTATAATTTTATAATTTTATAATTTTATAATTTTATAATTTTATAATTTTATAATTTTATAATTTTATAATTTTATAATTTTATAATTTTATAATTTTATAATTTTATAATTTTATAATTTTATAATTTTATAATTTTATAATTTTATAATTTTATAATTTTATAATTTTATAATTTTATAATTTTATAATTTTATAATTTTATAATTTTATAATTTTATAATTTTATAATTTTATAATTTTATAATTTTATAATTTTATAATTTTATAATTTTATAATTTTATAATTTTATAATTTTATAATTTTATAATTTTATAATTTTATAATTTTATAATTTTATAATTTTATAATTTTATAATTTTATAATTTTATAATTTTATAATTTTATAATTTTATAATTTTATAATTTTATAATTTTATAATTTTATAATTTTATAATTTTATAATTTTATAATTTTATAATTTTATAATTTTATAATTTTATAATTTTATAATTTTATAATTTTATAATTTTATAATTTTATAATTTTATAATTTTATAATTTTATAATTTTATAATTTTATAATTTTATAATTTTATAATTTTATAATTTTATAATTTTATAATTTTATAATTTTATAATTTTATAATTTTATAATTTTATAATTTTATAATTTTATAATTTTATAATTTTATAATTTTATAATTTTATAATTTTATAATTTTATAATTTTATAATTTTATAATTTTATAATTTTATAATTTTATAATTTTATAATTTTATAATTTTATAATTTTATAATTTATAATTTTATAATTTTATAATTTTATAATTTTATAATTTTATAATTTTATAATTTTATAATTTTATAATTTTATAATTTTATAATTTTATAATTTTATAATTTTATAATTTATAATTTTATAATTTTATAATTTTATAATTTTATAATTTTATAATTTTATAATTTTATAATTTTATAATTTTATAATTTTATAATTTTATAATTTTATAATTTTATAATTTTATAATTTTATAATTTTATAATTTTATAATTTTATAATTTTATAATTTTATAATTTTATAATTTTATAATTTTATAATTTTATAATTTTATAATTTTATAATTTTATAATTTTATAATTTTATAATTTTATAATTTTATAATTTTATAATTTTATAATTTTATAATTTTATAATTTTATAATTTTATAATTTTATAATTTTATAATTTTATAATTTTATAATTTTATAATTTTATAATTTTATAATTTTATAATTTTATAATTTTATAATTTTATAATTTTATAATTTTATAATTTTATAATTTTATAATTTTATAATTTTATAATTTTATAATTTTATAATTTTATAATTTTATAATTTTATAATTTTATAATTTTATAATTTTATAATTTTATAATTTTATAATTTTATAATTTTATAATTTTATAATTTTATAATTTTATAATTTTATAATTTTATAATTTTATAATTTTATAATTTTATAATTTTATAATTTTATAATTTTATAATTTTATAATTTTATAATTTTATAATTTTATAATTTTATAATTTTATAATTTTATAATTTTATAATTTTATAATTTTATAATTTTATAATTTTATAATTTTATAATTTTATAATTTTATAATTTTATAATTTTATAATTTTATAATTTTATAATTTTATAATTTTATAATTTTATAATTTTATAATTTTATAATTTTATAATTTTATAATTTTATAATTTTATAATTTTATAATTTTATAATTTTATAATTTTATAATTTTATAATTTTATAATTTTATAATTTTATAATTTTATAATTTTATAATTTTATAATTTTATAATTTTATAATTTTATAATTTTATAATTTTATAATTTTATAATTTTATAATTTTATAATTTTATAATTTTATAATTTTATAATTTTATAATTTTATAATTTTATAATTTTATAATTTTATAATTTTATAATTTTATAATTTTATAATTTTATAATTTTATAATTTTATAATTTTATAATTTTATAATTTTATAATTTTATAATTTTATAATTTTATAATTTTATAATTTTATAATTTTATAATTTTATAATTTTATAATTTTATAATTTTATAATTTTATAATTTTATAATTTTATAATTTTATAATTTTATAATTTTATAATTTTATAATTTTATAATTTTATAATTTTATAATTTTATAATTTTATAATTTTATAATTTTATAATTTTATAATTTTATAATTTTATAATTTTATAATTTTATAATTTTATAATTTTATAATTTTATAATTTTATAATTTTATAATTTTATAATTTTATAATTTTATAATTTTATAATTTTATAATTTTATAATTTTATAATTTTATAATTTTATAATTTTATAATTTTATAATTTTATAATTTTATAATTTTATAATTTTATAATTTTATAATTTTATAATTTTATAATTTTATAATTTTATAATTTTATAATTTTAATTTTATAATTTTATAATTTTATAATTTTATAATTTTATAATTTTATAATTTTATAATTTTATAATTTTATAATTTTATAATTTTATAATTTTATAATTTTATAATTTTATAATTTTATAATTTTATAATTTTATAATTTTATAATTTTATAATTTTATAATTTTATAATTTTATAATTTTATAATTTTATAATTTTATAATTTTATAATTTTATAATTTTATAATTTTATAATTTTATAATTTTATAATTTTATAATTTTATAATTTTATAATTTTATAATTTTATAATTTTATAATTTTATAATTTTATAATTTTATAATTTTATAATTTTATAATTTTATAATTTTATAATTTTATAATTTTATAATTTTATAATTTTATAATTTTATAATTTTATAATTTTATAATTTTATAATTTTATAATTTTATAATTTTATAATTTTATAATTTTATAATTTTTATAATTTTATAATTTTATAATTTTATAATTTTATAATTTTATAATTTTATAATTTTATAATTTTATAATTTTATAATTTTATAATTTTATAATTTTATAATTTTATAATTTTATAATTTTATAATTTTATAATTTTATAATTTTATAATTTTATAATTTTATAATTTTATAATTTTATAATTTTATAATTTTATAATTTTATAATTTTATAATTTTATAATTTTATAATTTTATAATTTTATAATTTTATAATTTTATAATTTTATAATTTTATAATTTTATAATTTTATAATTTTATAATTTTATAATTTTATAATTTTATAATTTTATAATTTTATAATTTTATAATTTTATAATTTTATAATTTTATAATTTTATAATTTTATAATTTTATAATTTTATAATTTTATAATTTTATAATTTTATAATTTTATAATTTTATAATTTTATAATTTTATAATTTTATAATTTTATAATTTTATAATTTTATAATTTTATAATTTTATAATTTTATAATTTTATAATTTTATAATTTTATAATTTTATAATTTTATAATTTTATAATTTTATAATTTTATAATTTTATAATTTTATAATTTTATAATTTTATAATTTTATAATTTTATAATTTTATAATTTTATAATTTTATAATTTTATAATTTTATAATTTTATAATTTTATAATTTTATAATTTTATAATTTTATAATTTTATAATTTTATAATTTTATAATTTTATAATTTTATAATTTTATAATTTTATAATTTTATAATTTTATAATTTTATAATTTTATAATTTTATAATTTTATAATTTTATAATTTTATAATTTTATAATTTTATAATTTTATAATTTTATAATTTTATAATTTTATAATTTTATAAT